>NC_135784.1:15244228-15549228 GCF_051106095.1 Pogona vitticeps
ATGCTTTGAAAAAGTCACGGGAGAAGGAAAACGCCAGAGAGATAAAACAGAAATTGAAGAGAAGGGGAATGAATCTTTTATTTTCTCACATGGAAATATTCTTGAACATTTTTTCCGGGAAGGAGTAGATGAAAGCAACTCAAGTCTTGAGGGCAATGAAAGTCTCACCGGCCAGACCGGTCTAAATGCTCAGTTGGAGATCCACCGAGGGAGAAAAATGATAGAATGCTCAGAATGCAGTGAGGATTTTTGTGGTACTTTATCCCCAGAAAAAGATCTGACCATGCAGAGAGAAGAGGAACCATTTAGATACACGGAGTGTGAAAAGGGCCTCAGTCAGAGTACAGACCATACTTCTCACATGAGACTCCAGACAGGGGAGAAACCATTTGAATGCCTGGAGTGTGGGAAGTGCTTCAAGCGGAGAAGCAACCTCACTGCCCACATGACAAGCCACACAGTGGACAAGGCCTTTAAATGCTCTGAATGTGGAAATAGCTACAAGCATAGAAGCACCCTTCTCCTCCATAGGAGGAGACACACAGGGGAGAAACCCTATAAATGCGTCGAATGTTGGAAGTGTTTCCGTCAGGGGGCGAGTTTACGCTCCCACATGAGAATCCACACAGGGGAAAAACCTTTTCAGTGCCTCGAATGTGGAAAGATACTGACTCGGAGGAGAAACCTCGCTCTTCATATGACGATCCACACAGGAGAGAAGCCATTTGCCTGTGTGGAATGCGGGAAGTGCTTCTGTCAGAGGACGCAACTTGCTCGCCATATGAGAATCCACACAGGGGAGAAACCCTTTAAATGCCCGGAATGTGGGAAGAGCTTCCGTCAGAGCACAGCCCTCGCCCCTCATATGAGGATCCACAAGGGGGAGAAACCATTTGCATGCTTGGAATGTGGAAATAGCTACAGGGATATAAGCACCCTTCGCTCCCATCGGAGGATCCACACAGGGGAGAAGCCCTATGCATGTTTGGAATGCGGAAATACATTCACGCGGAGGAGAAACCTTGCCGTTCATATGAGGACCCACACAGGGGAGAAGCCATTTGCCTGTGTGGAATGTGGACAGTGTTTCAGTCAAAGGACGCAACTTGATCGCCATATGACAATCCATACAGGGGAGAAACCCTATAAATGTTTGGAATGTGGGAAGTGTTTCCATGAGGGGTCGGGTTTTCGCTCTCACGTCAGAATCCACACAGGGGAAAAACCTTTTCAATGTCTTGAATGTGGAAAGATGTTCACTCAGAGGACAAACCTTGCCCCTCATATGAGAATCCACACAGGAGAGAAGCCATTTGCCTGTGTGGAATGCGAGAAGTGCTTCTGTCAGAGGACGCAACTTGCTCGCCATATGAGAATCCACACAGGGGAGAAACCCTTTAAATGCCCGGAATGTGGGAAGAGCTTCCGTCAGAGCACAGCCCTCGCCCCTCATATGAGGATCCACAAGGGGGAGAAACCATTTGCATGCTTGGAATGTGGAAATAGCTACAGGGATATAAGCACCCTTCGCTCCCATCGGAGGATCCACACAGGGGAGAAGCCCTATGCATGTTTGGAATGCGGAAATACATTCACGCGGAGGAGAAACCTTGCCGTTCATATGAGGACCCACACAGGGGAGAAGCCATTTGCCTGTGTGGAATGTGGACAGTGTTTCAGTCAAAGGACGCAACTTGATCGCCATATGACAATCCATACAGGGGAGAAACCCTATAAATGTTTGGAATGTGGGAAGTGTTTCCATGAGGGGTCGAGTTTTCGCTCTCACGTGAGAATCCACACAGGGGAAAAACCTTTTCAGTGCCTCGAATGTGGAAAGATGTTCACTCGCAGGACAAACCTTGCCGCTCATATGAGGATCCACACAGGGGAGAAGCCATTTGCCTGTGTGGAATGTGGAAAGTCCTTCTGTCAGAGGACGCAACTTGCTCGCCATATGAGAATCCACACGGGAGAAACCCTTTAAAAGCCCAGAATGTCCCCTGTCAGGGGCTGGACTCAGTGATCCCTAGAGTCACTTCTAAGAGTATCATAGATTATTTACTTTTAATCTTGTTCTGTAGAGGTAAGACAGTGGGTAATATATTTATCCTTTAATGAAAGAGGCTAGAGTGTTTCCTGAATATATCATTTCTCAGGTCTCGTACATTCCTCTGCCCTCCGCTCCCCTGTCCTTTTTCTTTTTTTGCCTTTCAAACCAGGATGTTTGAGGTAATTACCATTTTGAAAGAAAGCTCCAGCTCCAAGGGACCTTCAGATAACTTTCATCTATCTCATTTTGCATTTGTTGCAATGAAACTTTTCCAAGGATGATGAAGTGCGGAATTGATATTACTCGACACTGAGTCTTGTGTCCTTCGCATTTTGTCTCCTGTGACCACATGTGGAAATTTAAAAGCCGTCCTGGACTCCACCTCAAGAGGGCTGAGGTGCATAGCTGGTGTTTACTTGGATTATCACAAAGCAGAAAAAATGTGGTGTTGAGACGAAGTGGAAATCAGAGGCAGCGTATAGAAACATGTACGTGATTTCTGAGAGTGTTATAAAGGACCGACTATTAGCAGTAGTTGAAAAGATGTACAGATCAGTGGTTTAGAGTTGGATGCCCAGGCAATAAACTTGAGGAAACATCAGTTTGAAGGAAAGCATGCTAATTAATTTAGTTCTCCTCCTCAAAAGGCTTTCTTCCTTGGCCACACCTGTGATAACCAGGTGCAACTGAATCATGGAAGAGTCAACACCGACAAAAGGAAGTCTTATTTCACACTGTGCACGAGAAACTGTGTAGTCTCAGTCTCAAAGGATTGTGTTCTTCTGCTGCTAGGAGAGTAGATGGTTAACAAGACGTTCCTGTGATTGTACTAGAGGGCTTGTGGAGATCCAGTGTACAACACTCAAATAAAGCTCTTTGGAGCAAATTAAGATTTATAACACACATTTATAATCTGAGTCTGTGATGGCCTACCACAGCTAACATTATTTCCTTATAGGTTTGATTTTGGTGCAATGTCAAATAACCATATTAACCATAACTACATTAATCTGGATAGTTTTAAAGCTCCATATTTCCTCAGAGGATGACAATAAAGCTTCTCTAATTCTGCAAGCTTTAGTCATCTACATTGTTTCTCGGTTTCATATGCATTATGTGAAATCCAAAATTGGGAAAGATGTAGATTTTGAGAAATTAAAAGCAGATTTACTTTATTTGATAAAACATGGTAGATCAAGCCATGTCCTTTCTGACACTGACTTTTCCACGAATTTTCGCGCTAGCTGGGCCATACATTCCTCCGTCTGTTAAAGATACCACCCAGGCACCTTTATAATGAGTAATATCCTAGCCACCATTAAGTTTAACTTTAATGAGTTAAATTGGAAATTAAAATACCTCGACCCTCTTAGGAAGCACAAGGGCAGTTTCTTTTTATATATACACTAAGAACAGGAAGCCGGGTAGGTGGGGCTTGTCAGCCATGGAAGGCAGCCCATCTAGGAGAAGGAAAACTCTGATTTCAAACCTCCACTGCCTTGTGGCTATATCCATTCATGGAAAAGGCTTCAGGAGTTAACCTCGAGGCAAAATCCGGAGCTGGAGTCCCGAAGGCAGCATGTGTCGTTCTGCCAACTCCTGCGACATTGCTGGAACCAGTTGTATTGGCTCTTGCCTTTCCATTGGACCATTTCAGCAATGTGGAGAGGGGGGATCTGCTGCTTGGGTAACAGCCTATCCTCCATATTACCTTACCCGGGCTTCATGCTCTGGAGAGGACACTCCTCGATTCAGAGCATGTTACCATAGTCTCTCGAGACTGAAGGATGCCTATGCAAGAACAGGAAACACAGAAGCCGCTAAGCTAGGCCCTGTTCCAGGTGAGTGAAAGAGGTATCTTATGGGCTGGAATTCTGCCAGGGAAATTCTTGGAGAAGTTTAGGGATCAGAGTCCAAAAATGTAAAAAGAAAAGAAATCCCAAATGGCACACAGCTAGCACTTATCCCCTTATTTTGAGGAACTGGTTCAGTGGTTTAGCTCTCTGGCCGTGGAGCCAGAGATTGGGAGTTCAATTCCCCATCCGGGCTTCCCTGACGGGAGCAGGATTTGATGATCCATAGGATCTTTTCCTCCTCTGCAGCTCAAAGATGGTTGTTGTTGTTGTTGTTCTAGTAGTTCCAATTATTCATTTCTCCCTTTTCACATATGGCCCTCAGCAAAAACAAAACAAAACAAAACAAAAAAACCCACAAAAGACAATAACCTCTCAGAATGGAAAAGATTGTAATAGTGAATTAAAAGGAAGATGGGCTTTCAAAGTACAGAATGTATCCCCCTGCAAGTTTCTTTCAGATGAAAAGAACATCCAATAAAATATAAACCAAGAAAGCGGATGATGCTGCAACCTTTGTGCGTGGGAGGCGCTGTTTCTCTCCCAAAGGGTTAAAACCATCGTCTACCGCGTCCCAGAGCGTCAAAGAGGAAGAACGGAGGCAGAAGGTCCCCTTCCTGTTTCTGCCTCTGTGGTCCGGTGCCTTTTCCGGCCCTTCCCGCCTGGAAGTCCCGTCGCGGGAGTTCCGGGTAGGTCCTTCTTAGGAAGTCCGGGAAGAGGGTGAGCTCCGGAGCCGGGAAAGGAGGGAGGGAGGCGGCGGGGCAGCGCCTGGAGAAGGAGGGCCGGCTCGGTTCTTGGGGGGGGGGAAGGCTGGAGGACGGTGTCGAGGAGCAGCAGAGCCCGGAGGAAGGGAGCCTCGGCTGGAAGGAGGAAGTCCCTGGAAGAGCCACGATCCCCTCCCTCCTTCCTTCCCTCCCTCTGGGATCGGGGCCGGTGAGCCTCCTCTGAGGATCGCCCCCCCCCAAAAAACCCCCCACCTCCTCCTCCTCCCAGCCTGTGAAGGCGATCCCTCCCCATGGATTCCACCCCCATCACTCCGAACTGGGATGGTTGGAAACCCACTGGGAGGGGCTGGGAGGAGGAGGAGGAGGAGGACTTTTCTGCGGGCTGGGAACGGGAAGGGGGGGGGGTCCGGCCAAAGAGCCCCAACCTAAGCGAGAGGCTGGTCTCTGGAAGGGCTCCGGCTGGGTTTTGTTTAAGCGACATCTCAGGCGGGGGATGATGCCCTTGCATGGGCTTCAGAGAAGCTCCAGGGTTAGCTTTTTTGTTGGGGGGTGGGCTGGGTGAAATTTGATGACTCCGTTAATGTCCTTTTGGAGACAAATACTTAGGGACGTGGTGGCGTTGCGGGCTAAACCGCAGAAGCCTCTGTGCTGCAAGGTCAGAAGACCAGCAGTCGTACGATCAAATCCACCCGATGGAGTGAGCCCCCATCATTAGTCCCAGCTCCCGCCAACCTAGCTGTTCGAAAGCATGTAAAAATGCGAGTAGATAAATAGGGACCACCTCGGTGGGAAGGTAACAGCCTTCCGTGTCTAAGTCGCACTGGCCATGTGATCACGGAAGATTGTCTTCGGACAAAACGCTGGCTCTCTGGCTTGGAAACGGGGATGAGCACCGCCCCCTAGAGTTGAACATGACTGGATCAAAATTGTCAAGGGGGACCTTTATCTTACTTAGGGAGAGGCAGCTGAGGGCAGGTCGTCTCAGAGGAGGGAAACGTTGTATTCGTGGAGTGGTGTGGGGTCTCCAACTTGGGCCCCTTCCCCAGGCTCCCCCAGCTCACAACCAGGCCTGTGTGCAAGTGTGTGCTGTGCTTCTTTGCCCCACAAGGAAGGGAAGGGGACCTGGGTGTCCCCTTGGGTCCCCTTGTGCCATCAAGAGAAAGGCAGGGGGGGGGGAAGAAGCGGAGGCAGTGGGGCTTTTGGAAAAAGAAGAAAGGGGTCTCCAGGCAGTTCCTCCCAGACACCCAGGGAAAGCCACCGAAATCTTGCTTCCATGAGCAGCTTCCTTGCTTGCCAGGAAAACCTTCTTCTAATGGGCTGAAGCTTCCCATACTTTTTATGCCCCTCCCCACCCAGGCTATTAAACCTTCTTTGCCTCAAGCCCTTGATCAGGTCTTGTAAACTCAACTGGCTTTAAAGTGAATCAGTCCCATATACTGTACAGTTATTCCCTTTTCTTGGCTTCACTGTTTCACAGAATTATTGCTTATATTTGCTCTGCAGTACAACGCTCTCTCGCTCTCTCTTTTGATATAAATTCTTATTTCTTTCCTTCCCATGCACTGAATCAATGTCATTTGTTCACTTTCATTTCCTTCTGAATGCAATAAGATGCCTCCTTTCCCTGCCTACAAAACTTGGGGAACTCCATATCTGGTGGAAATCATAGTATTGTCTTTCAGGGGTAGGAAATGTTGGCTGAGAACAGATCAGGAGGAGTACCTTTTTAATTCCCTGGGAGTCCCTTATCTATCCAAGAGAACCTTTCTTTGAAGCACTTTCTGTTTGTAAAGCCAATGTGTATTGAGGAGACATTAATTCCTGGAGCAAAGTATGAAGGAGAAAAGCAGACACTAGAAAAGACAGGGATTTCAAGAGTCTTTAAGACTTTTTAGCATCCTTGTGTTGTAGGTATGCAGATTAAATTAGATTGAATTTTAAAACAGTAACAATTAAAGGCAATTAGTTGTTGTTGGTTTTTCCGGCTCTTTGGCCGTGTTCTGAAGGCTGTTCTTCCTAATATTTCGCCAGTCTCTGTGGCCGGCATATCCAGAGGACAACACTCTGTGGCAATTAAAGGCAATTAGTACCACCAATGAAACCTGCATGTCACTCTTCTCTTTGCCTTGAAAAGACCTCTGTCTTCCTTTCGGTCTGTCTGGGGCTGTGTTCAAATGTATAGGAGTGGATATTGTGGGACCTTTGCCCAAGGCCACAAAGAGGGGGAACCGGTTCATTCTCACCATTGTGGACCATGCCACGAGGTACCCCGAAGCCATTCCCTTGACTAACATCGAAACTAACACAGTGGCAGATGCCTTGGTGGGGTATATGTCCAGGATGGGATTTGCCTCAGAAATAATCACAGATTTGGGCGCATCATTTACATCGAAGCTCATGAAACTGTTATGGCAAATCTGTGGAATTAAGCACAAGGAAACCACTGCCTATCACCCTGAAAGTAATAGGTTAACGGAGAAGTTCAATGGGACTCTGATGCGCATGATTAGGGCTTACTTGGCGGAGAATCCAAACAATTGGGACCAGAAGCTGCAATCCCTTTTGTTTGCTTATCGATCAGTGCCCCAAGCCAGTACCGGGTTCAGTCCGTTTGAACTTTTGTTTGGGAGAAGGGTGAAAGGTCCACTTGATTTAATCAAACAAAATTGGGAACAGATCACCCAGGATGACCCACAAGATGTTGTGACATATATAGACTCTTTAATGAATGACCTGAAGAGAAACCTAGAGCTAGCAGCAGAAAACCTGCAAGCTCAAAAGGTCAGACAGAAAACCTGGTATGACCAGAAAGCCAGGGAGAGGCACTTTAACCCAGGGGAGGAAGTGCTTTGGCCTAGGCCCTGCAAAGAGAACAAACTGCAGCTGGGTAGCCCAGAAATAAAATACTTGGGTCACATAGTAGGGGGAGGAGTGATCAAACCCCTAGAGGCCAAGATAGAAGCTGTTCGTGATTGGCCCAGACCCAACACCAAGAAAAAAGTCCAATCATTTCTTGGGTTGGTGGGCTACTACAGAAAGTTCATCCCGAGGTTTAGCGAGATGGCGACTCCGCTGACCGATCTGACGCGGAAGAAGGCTGATGACCGCATCCCGTGGACCAGCGACTGTGAGGAGGCGTTCCAGAGGTTGAAGGAGGCGCTCGTCCATTATCCACTGCTGCGTGCTCCAGACTTCGACCGGGAGTTCATCATCTACACCGATGCGTCTAACAGCGGGGTAGGAGCAGTTCTTTGCCAGGAGGATGAAAATGGTGACCAGCATCCAGTGTCCTACCTGAGTAGGAAACTCCAGAAAGGTGAGAGACATTTGGCAACCGTGGAAAAGGAGTGCCTGGCCATAGTGTACGCGATTCAGAAGGCCAAACCTTACATCTGGGGAAGACATTTTGTTCTGTGCACTGACCACTCACCACTGCAGTGGTTAAAGACAATGAAAACCCATAATAGTAAACTTATGAGGTGGGCTTTAAACCTGCAAGATTATGACTTTGAAGTGAAGGTGGTCAGAGGATCAATGAACTGTGTTGCTGACGCATTGTCAAGAAGACTCGAAGAGTGAAGACGGCGAAGGAACCATGGACTATGTATATTTTGGTGACTAAAAGTTAAATGTACCTGTTTATTGAACAGGCTTGGTTTGTATTAATAAAGGTAATTTAATGTATTGCAAATATTAATGTTTAAATGTATAGTTGATATGTTTGACCTAGAGTGAGTAAGTATGGGTTATGTGATTGTATGATATTGTATAACTGTTGATGTGTTTGATCCTGGTTGTTTTTTTGGAGAAAAGCACTTTAGCTTTTCCCCTGCAAAACAACTTATAAAGAGGGGAGGTGTTACATACAGCACTGATGGTACCTGTCTGTCATGGGTTTGGAGGGAAAGTTCCATCCTATGGGGAGTGGAAGGCGGGACATCAGGGGGGAGGAGCTGTACTATATATATATGTGGAGCTTGTGTGGAAAGTTAGTTGTAGAAGTTGGAGTCTGTGTGTCAGACTGAGTACAACTGTGTGTCAGTTAGTACATACCTGATAGGTTCAGGTTTCTTTATAGGTAGCCAGAACTGATAGGTTCAGGGTCTGTGCTTTACTTTAAAGGGTTCTGGGGGAACCAAACTGTTATATGTATATGTTTGGGACTTTGCCACGTTACAGTATCTTATTTACTTGATCTTTTTATTTACCCTGTTTGTTATTTAAATAAACCTTGTTCTTTTGTTTGTTAAAAATCCATTCCTGGTCTGTGTGACTCCTTATAGGGAATGGTTGGTGGCAGCTTAGTTAAAGGGTGGTATACTCCAGTAGGTCTGGGGTTGTCACACTCCCCGCCTCCAGAAAGGTGGAAAGCAGAGAGGCAGTGTCTAGAGAGAAGGCAGGCAAGGTGTACAAAGCGGTGAGGAGATATTGAGAGCCGTGCATGGTTGTGGGAAAAGAGCAGAGAGCCTTTCTCAAATCCCAGTGAGGACCTTCAGACTTGGAAAACCTCCACATAGTTCGTTCATGGTATTAATCTGGGGCAATTGTATGTCTTTGGTAGAATCCTCGTTCCATTCTGTTCCATTTGGAGGAGACTCAGCTCGTGCTGAAGCTGATAAAAAGCCAGATGACATGGAGGTTTGGAGCAAAGAGGACCTCCTGGAAAGAACAGCACAGACCAACCTCCACGGTGAATTCTTCAGCCCAGAGGTTCAGCGCCAACATTTCCGGGCATTGAGCTACCAGGAGGATGAAGGTCCCCGGGCAGTTTGCAGCCAACTCCATCATCTCTGCCGCCAGTGGCTGAAGCCAGAAAAACACACCAAGGCGGAGATCCTGGACCTGGTGATCCTTGAACAGTTCCTGATGGTCCTTCCAGCAAAGATGGGGATGTGGGTCAGAGAATGTAGGCCGGAATCCACTTCGCAGGCCGTGTCCCTGGCGGAAGGTTTCTTCCTGAGTCAGAGGGCGTATAAGAAGCAAGCAGAGCAGCTGGTGAGGGTTCTGGTTTTCCTTAAAAGTTCAGAAACTATCTGGCAAAAGCATGTGATCACAGGGTCCCTTCCAGTTGTGCAGTTTTAAAAAGATGATTGCTTTTATGTATGTATGTATGTATGTATGTATGTATGTATGTATGTATGTATGTATGTATGTATGTATGTATTTATTTATTTATTTATTTATTTATTTATTTATTTATTTATTTATTTATTTATTTATTTATTTATTTATTTATTTATTTAATTTTAATTCTTGTGTGTGTTGTACTTATACTGTTTCTGAATGCAGGAGTTTTCAGAATTCTTCTTTGGCTTTCCCCAGGCACCAGAATCTCTGTCAGACCCAACAAGGAGGCATCTGTGCCTGAAGAATACAAAGGAAAAGAGCGGACGATCTGCCCTGCGAGGTAAGAAGTTTATTTGCGTCATCTTCTTAAATTTGCTTTCTTAATATTTTTTCCCCAGGTTGATGAGTTGAGTTTTAGATCCTCTGTACTCACACAGATATGTAAGCTTTTGTTAATAGAAGTAGCAGGAATGACTAAAGGGATAAATTGTTTACGAAGAATAATTATCTTTTCACCCCTTGGTCTCCCTTTGCAGACGTTAGAACCATGTTGGAGACAGATCCTCGCTCCTCTCTCCGTTGTGAAGGAACGGAAACAGCACCTGTGCGGATGGAACAGGTAGGAGAAAATGAATGGAGAGATAAAGAAATGCTGCCTCAGACACCTAATTTCCTCTCTGGAACGGAACAAACCAGAACAATTTTTTTTTTCTTTTGCCGTGAATTCTTGTGACAAAGTCTGGGGAAATAATTGGTGTTCACCCTTGTCGGCCCTCCTTCTTCTTTACCTCACAGAGGCTCACGTCCCTTTCTCTTTTCTCTACCACCAATGGATTACTTCAATCCACAATATAAATGACGTTTGTCTGAACGCTTGACATGTGAACAGAAACAGAACGTATTTATTGAAGTGAAGCAGATTGAATAGTAACAGAAGTTTCTCAGATACACATTACAGTGGGGTCTTGACTTAAGAACGGCTCGAGTTAAGAACATTTTGACTTAAGAACCGCTCTCATAGGAAAATATTGACTTGACTTAAGTACTTAGATTTGAGTTAAGAACTGAAAAAAAATCCACGTGGGAGGCAGGGAAAGTGCAAAATGTGAACTTTCAGTTAACTGTTGGCCAGTGAAAAGGGTGCCTGTCTGCTTCCTCACTCCTCCCAGCGTTTAGAGAGTGGATTGGGAGACAGTCTTCAGACTGCCTGGACTGTATTTTCCCTGCCTTCCCTGAAACTTTCTTGACCTAAGAAAAAAAGAAACAAAATATCCCCCTCTAGTGGTCGAAGGCGGAATAGCAGCTTCCCATTAGTTTCTATGGACGGAAAAGAGCAGATACGGATCAAATGGTTTTCAATGCATTCCTATGGGAAATGCAGATTTGACCTGAGAACTTTTTGACTTGAGAACCGCCTTCCAATACAGATTAAGTTCTCAAGTCAAGACCCCACTGTATACATAAGCAAATCATCAACAGTTCTCTTGCTTTTCTCTTGCTGTATAATTGCCACTTTCTCTACATGTTTGCCTATCCAGCTCTTATCTCACTATCTGTTCCCTCTGTCTCTGACTAACCAGCCTCTATCTGTATCTGGATCTCATCCCAATCTCTGACTCCTCCTCCTTCCACCAACCCTCATGTAGCTGCTGACTCCGCTTCTCCAGTCCTCTCATAGGTTCATGCAAATCATGCAAATCATATCATGAATATGAATGGAATGAGTGACGTGGTCGATGGCCACAATGTCATGGAAGGGTTGAGTCTGAACGTTGCTGACATTTATTCTCTTCAGGAGTGAACTTTTAAAAGGTGGAACATTTGTGACATCTGTCAGGATAACAGCCTTCCTTTCGTTTCAGGGTCCCGTCACTCTTGAGGACGTTGGTGTGTCTTTCATGGAGAAGGAGTGGGTGCTGCTGGATCCAGGCCAGAGGGCTCTGCACTGGGAAGTCATGGAGGAGAATTTGGCTCTCCTGGTGTCTCTCGGTAAGCTTTCCTTTCCCTCATAGCCCTTTTCACAGTGTTCATCACTTTCATGAAGAATCAAATCCCAAACAGCGCAAAAATTAGCAACAGGAATCTTGTGTTAAATTTATCTCATTCTCTGTTTTTGCGGACTACAATCCAAAGTGGTCGGGTGTCTAAAGAAGTGGACCACAAACAAAACGGCTGACACTGAAGTAGATGTGTTAGTCTTAAAGGCTTCATGATAAATTAAAGTTCCACTGATGAAACCATTTCATGAGCAGCTCCACAATATCAAATGGTCTATCTATAGCCTCCTGATGCTTCTTTCTGACAAGTTTCTGCTTCATTGTGGTTAAGGTGGTTTATATTTAATTGGTGGTGTTGAGGTTGTTACAGAACATCCAGTTTTTCTTTTTTTTTCTTTCAGCTCCAAGGGGGGCTGAAGGCAGGTTGAAGGAAGAACTGTTTCAAGTATGCTTTGAAAAAGTCACGGAAGAAGGAAAACGCCAGAGAGATAAAACAGAAATTGAAGAGAAGGGGCATGAATCTTTTATTTTCTCACATGGAAATATTCTTGAACATTTTTTCCGGGAAGGAGTAGATGAAAGCAACTCAAGTCTTGAGGGCAATGAAAGTCTCACCGGCCAGACCGGTCTAAATGCTCAGTTGGAGATCCACCGAGGGAGAAAAATGATAGAATGCTCAGAATGCAGTGAGGATTTTTGTGGTACTTTATCCCCAGAAAAAGATCTGACCATGCAGAGAGAAGAGGAACCATTTAGATACACGGAGTGTGAAAAGGGCCTCAGTCAGAGTACAGACCATACTTCTCACATGAGACTCCAGACAGGGGAGAAACCATTTGAATGCCTGGAATGTGGGAAGTGCTTCAAGCGGAGAAGCAACCTCACTGCCCACCTGACAAGCCACACAGTGGACAAGGCCTTTAAATGCTCTGAATGTGGAAATAGCTACAAGCATAGAAGCACCCTTCTCCTCCATAGGAGGAGACACACAGGGGAGAAACCCTATAAATGTTTGGAATGTGGGAAGTGTTTCCGTCAGGGGGCGAGTTTACGCTCCCACATGAGGATCCACACAGGGGAAAAACCTTTTCAGTGCCTCGAATGTGGAAAGATACTGACTCGGAGGAGAAACCTCGCTCTTCATATGACGATCCACACAGGAGAGAAGCCATTTGCCTGTGTGGAATGCGGGAAGTGCTTCTGTCAGAGGACGCAACTTGCTCGCCATATGAGAATCCACACAGGGGAGAAACCCTTTAAATGCCCGGAATGTGGGAAGAGCTTCCGTCAGAGCACAGCCCTTGCCCCTCATATGAGGATCCACAAGGGGGAGAAACCATTTGCATGCTTGGAATGTGGAAATAGCTACAGGGACATAAGCACCCTTCGCTCCCATAGGAGGATCCACACAGGGGAGAAGCCCTATGCATGTTTGGAATGCGGAAATACATTCACGCGGAGGAGAAACCTTGCCGTTCATATGAGGACCCACACAGGGGAGAAGCCATTTGCGTGTGTGGAATGCGGAAAGTGCTTCAGTCAGAGCATGCAACTTGCTCGCCATATGAGAATCCACACAGGGGAGAAGCCATTTGCCTGTATGGAATGCGGACAGTGTTTCAGTCAAAGGACGCAACTCGATCGCCATATGACAATCCATACAGGGGAGAAACCCTATAAATGTTTGGAATGTGGGAAGTGTTTCCATGAGGGGTCGAGTTTTCGCTCTCACGTTAGAATCCACACAGGGGAAAAACCTTTTCAGTGCCTCGAATGTGGAAAGATGTTCACTCGCAGGACAAACCTTGCCGCTCATATGAGGATCCACACAGGAGAGAAGCCATTTGCCTGTGTGGAATGTGGAAAGTCCTTCTGTCAGAGGACGCAACTTGCTCGCCATATGAGAATCCACACAGGGGAGAAACCCTTTAAAAGCCCAGAATGTCCCCCGTCAGGGGCTGGACTCAGTGATCCCTAGAGTCACTTCTAAGAGTATCATAGATTATTTACTTATAATCTTGTTCTGTAGAGGTAAGACAGTGGGTAATATATTTATCCTTTAATGAAAGAGGCTAGAGTGTTTCCTGAATATATCATTTCTCAGGTCTCGTACATTCCTCTGCCCTCCGCTCCCCTGTCCTTTTTCTTTTTTTGCCTTTCAAACCAGGATGTTTGAGGTAATTACCATTTTGAAAGAAAGCTCCAGCTCTTTGATTCTTTCCTCCTCCCGTCTTCTTGCTCTTTTCCAGTTTAACAGCACCAGACAAATTGATCTCGGTCTTAGTCTGTGCTGCAGGAGGCCCTGTGAATCCAAGGGACCTTCAGATAACTTTCATCTATCTCATTTTGCATTTGTTACAATGAAACTTTTCCAACGACGATGAAGTGCGGAATTGATATTACTCGACACTGAGTCTCGTGTCCTTCGCATTTTGGCCCCTGTGACCACATGTGGAAATTGAAAAGCCATCCTGGACTCCACCTGAAGAGGGCTGAAGTGCATAGCTGGTGTTTGCTTGGATTATCACAAAGCAGAAATAGGGTGGTGTTGAGATGGAGTGGAAATAAGAGGCAGCGTATAGAAACATAGACGTGATTTCTAAGAGTGTAAAAAAGGACCGATGTTTAGCAATTGTTGAAAACAAAATAAGTACAGATCAGTGGTTTAGAGTTGGATGCCCAGGCAATAAACTTGAGGAAACATCAGTTTGAAAGAAAGCATGCTAATTAATTTAGTTCTCCTCCTCAAAAGGCTTTCTTCCTTGGCCACACCTGTGATTACAAGGTGCAACTGAACCATGAAAGAGTCAACACCGACAAAAGGAAGTCTTATTTCACACAGTGCACGAGAAACTGTGTAGTCTCGGTCTCAAAGGATTGTGTTCTTCTGCTGCTAGGAGAGTAGATGGTTAACTCAAGACGTGCCTATGATTGTACTAGAGGACTTGTGGAGATCCAGTGTACAACCGTCAAATAAAGCTCTTTGGAGCAAATTAAGATTTGTAACACACATTTATAATCTGAGTCTGTGATGGCCTACCACAGCTAACATTATTTCCTTATAGGTTTAATTTTGGTGCGATGCCAGATAACTATATTAACCATATCTACATTAATCTGGATAGTTTTAAAGCTCCATATTTCCTCAGAGGATGACAATAAAGCTTCTCTAATTCTGCAAGCTTTAGTCATCTACATTGTTTCTCGGTTTCATATGCATTATGTGAAATCCAAAATTGGGAAAGATGTAGATTTTGAGAAATTAAAAGCAGATTTACTTCATTTGATAAAACATGGAAGATCAAGCCATGTCCTGGACTGTATGACGTTCTGACACTGACTTTTCCACGAATTTTCGCGCTAGCTGGGCCATACATTCCTCCGTCTGTTAAAGATACCACTCAGGCACTTTTATAATGGGTAATATCCTAGCCACCATTAAGTTTAGTTAACTTTAATGAGATAAATTGGAAATTAAAATACCTCGACCCTCTTAGGAAGCACAAGGGCAGTTTCTTTTTTATATGTACACTAAGAATAGGAAACACAGAAGCCGCTAAGCTAGGCCCTGTTCCAGGTGAGTGAAAGAGGTATCTATGGGCTGGAATTCTGCCAGGGAAATTCTTGGAGAATTTTAGGGATCAGAGACCAAAAAATAAGAATTAAAAAAAAATCCCAAATGGCACACAGCTAGCACTTATCCCCTTATTTTGAAGAACTGGTTCAGTGGTTTAGCTCTCTGGCCGTGGAGCCAGAGATTGGGAGTTCAATTCCCCATCCGGGCTTCCCTGACGGGAGCAGGATTTGATGATCCATAGGATCTTTTCCTCCTCTGCAGCTCAAAGATGGTTGTTCTTGTTGTTCTAGTAGTTCCAATTATTCATTTCTCCCTTTTCAGCAAAAAACAAAAAACCCACAAAAGACAATACCCTCTCACAATGGAAAAGATTGTAAAAGTGAATTAAAAGGAAGATGGGCTTTCAAAGTACAGCATGTACCCGCTGCAAGTTTCTTTCCGATGAAAATAAAATCCAATAAAATGTAAACCAAGAAAGCAGATGATGCTGCGACCTTTGTGCGTGGGCGGCGCTGTTTCTCTCCCAAAGCGTTAAAACCATCGACTAGCGAGTCCACAGAGCGTCAAAGGATGGAGGCAGAAGGTCCCCTTCCTGTTTCCGCCTCGGAGGTCCGGTGCCTTTTCCCCCCCTTCCCGCCTGCAAGTCTCGTCGCTGGAGTTCCGGGTAGGTCCTTCTTTGGAAGTCCGGGAAGAGGGTGAGCTCCGGAGCCAGGGAAGGAGGGAGGCGGCGGGGCATCGCCTGGAGAAGGAAGGGCGGCTCGGTTCTTGGGGGGGGTGGGGTGGGAAGGCTGGAGGACGGTGTCGAGGGGCAGCAGGGCCCGGAGGAAGGGAGCCTCGACTGGAAGGAGGAAGTCCCTGGAAGAGCCACGATCCCTTCCTTCCTTCCTTCCCTCCCTCTGGGATCGGGGCCGGTGAGCCTCCTCTGAGGATCGCCCCCCCCCAAAAAAAAACCCCCACCTCCTCCTCCTTCCAGCCTGTGAAGGCGATCCCTCCCCATGGATTCCACCCCCATCACTCCGAACTGGGATGGTTGGAAACCCACTGGGAGGGGCTGGGAGGAGGAGGAGGAGGAGGAGGACTTTTCTGCGGGCTGGGAACGGGAAGGGGGGGGGGTCCGGCCAAAGAGCCCCAACCTAATCTGTCCCCCGAGAGGCTGGTCTCTGGAAGGGCTCCGGCTGGGTTTTGTTTGAGCGACATCTCAGGCGGCGGATGATGCCCTTGCAGGGCCTTCATTGAAGCTCCAGTGTTAACTTTTTTGTTGGAGGGCGGTTGAGTGAAATTTGATGACTCGGTTAGTGTCCTTTTGGAGACAAATACTTAGGGATGTGGTGGTGCTGTGGGCTAAACCGCAGAAGCCTCTGTGCTGCAGGGTCAGAAGACCAGCAGTCGTAAGATCGAATCCACCCGATGGAGTGAGCCCCCATCACTTGTCCCAGCTCCCGCCAACCTAGCAGTTCAAAATCATGCAAGAATGTGAGTAGATAAATAGGGACCACCTCAGTGGGAAAGTAACGCCGTTCTGTGTCTAAGTCGCACTGGCCATGTGACCACGGGAGATTGTTTTCGGACAAATGCTGGCTCTCTGGCTTGGAAACGGGGATGAGCACCGCCCCCTAGAGTCGAACACGACTGGACAAAAATTATCAAGGGGGACCTTTATCTTACTTAGGGAGAGGCAGCTGAGGGCAGGTCGTCTCAGAGGAGGGAAACGTTGTATTCGTGGAGTGGTGTGGGGTCTCCAACTTGGGCCCCGTCCCCAGGCTCCCCCAGCTCACAACCAGGCCTGTGTGCAAGTGTGTGCTGTGCTTCTCGGCCCCACAAGGAAGGGAAGGGGACCTGGGTGTCCCCTTGGGTCCCCTTGTGCCATCAAGAGAAAGGTGGGGGGGAGAAGCAGAGGCAGTGGGTCTTTTGGAAAAAGAAGAAAGGGGTCTCCATGCAGTTCCTCCAGACACCCAGGGAAGGCCACCGAAATCTTGCTTCCATGAGCAGCTTCCTTGCTTGCGAGGAAAACCTTCTTCTAATGGGCTGAAGCTTTCCATACTTTTTATGCCCCTCCCCACCCAGGCTATGAAATCTTCTTTGCCTCAAGCCCTTGATCAGGTCTAGTAAACTCAACTGGCTTTAAAGTTAATCGGTCCCATATACTGTACAGTTATTCCCTTTTTTTCGGCTTCACTGTTTCACAGAATTATTGCATATATTTGCTCTGTAGTACAACGCACTCTCTCTCTCTTTTCATATAAATTCTTATTTCTTTCCTTTCCATAAAAAGGTAAAGGTTCCCCTTGACAATGTTTGTCCAGTCGTGTCCGACTTTAGGGGGCGGCGCTCATCCCGCTCTTCAAGCCATAGAGCCAGTGTTTGTCCGAAGACAATATTTCCGTGATCACATGGCCAGTGTGATTTAGACACGGAACGCTGTTTACCTTCCCACCGAGATGGTACCTATTTATCTACTCGCATTTTTTTGCATGCTTTCGAACCGCTAGGTTGGCGGGAGCTGGGACAAGCAACGGGCGCTCACTCCGTCGCGTGGATTCGATCTTACGATTGCTTGGTCTTCTGACCCTGCAGCACAGGCTTCTGCGGTTTAGCCCACAGCGCCACCACGTCCCAGATTCCTTTCCATACACTGAATCAATGTCATTTGTTCACTTTCAGTTCCTTCTGAAGGCAATAAGATGCCTCCTTTCCCTGCCTACAAAACTTGGAGAACTCCATCTCTGGTGGAAATCATAGTATTGTCTTTCAGGGGTAGGAAATGTTGGCTGAGAACAGATCAGGAGGAGTACCTTTTTAATTCCCTGGGAGTCGCTTCTCTATCCAAGAGAACCTTTCTCTAAAGCACTTTCTGTTTGTAAAGCCAATGTGTATTGAGGAGACATTAATTCCTGGGGCAAAGTATGACGGAGGAAAGCTGACACTAGAAAAGACAGGGATTTCAGCTGTCTTTAAGAATAAAGCATTCTTTTTAGCATCCTTGTGTTGTAGGTATGCAGATTAAATTTTAACACAGCGATAAGTAAAGGCAATTAGTGCCGCCAAATACACCTTGCACACCACCCTTGTCTTTCCCTTGAAAAGACCTCTGTTTTTCGGTCTGTCTGGGGCTGTGTCTTCCTCCTCGCCTCCAGAAAGGTGGAAAGCAGAGAGGCAGAGTCTAGAGAGAAGGCAGGCAAGGTGAACAAAGCAGTGAGGAGATATTGAGAGCTGTGCATGGGTGTGGGAAAGGAGCAGAGAGCCTTTCTCAAATCCCAGTGAGGGCCTTCAGACTTGGAAAATCTCCACATATATCATTCATGGCATCCCTCCCCCCCCCAAAAAAAATTAATCTGCAGCAATTATGTGTCTTTGGTAGAATCCCCGTTCAATTTCTGTGGCTTGGAGGAGACTTGGCTGGTGCTGAAGCTGATAAGAGGCCCGATGACATGGAGGTTTGGAGCAAAGAGAAATACCTGGAAAGAACAGCACAGACCAACCTCCACGGCGAATTCCTCAGCCCAGAGGTTCAGTGCCAAAATTTCCGAGACTTCTGCTATCAGGAGGATGAAGGTCCCCGGGCGGTTTGCAGCCAACTCCATCGTCTCTGCTGCCAGTGGCTGAAGCCAGAAAAACACACCAAGGCGGAGATCCTGGACCTGGTGATCCTTGAACAGTTCCTGAAGGTCCTTCCAGCAAAGATGGGGATGTGGGTCAGAGAATGTAGGCCGGAATCCACTTCGCAGGCCGTGTCCCTGGCGGAAGGTTTCTTCCTGAGTCAGAGGGCGTATAAGAAGCAAGCAGAGCAGCTGGTGAGGGTTCTGGTTTTCCTTAAAAGTTCAGAAACTGTCTGACAAAAGCATGTGATCATACGGTCCTTACCAGTTCTGCGGTTTTAAAAACATGATGATTGCTATTGTGTTTTTTTCATTCTTGTGTTCATTGTCCTTATACTGCTCTTGGATGCAGGAGTTTTCAGAATCCTTCTTTGGCTTTCCAAAGGCACCAGAATCTCCATCAAACCCAATAAGGAGGCATCTGCGCCTGAAGAATACAAAGGAAAAGAGCGGAGGATCTGCCGTGCAAGGTAGGAAGTTTATCTGTGTCATCTTCTTGCGTTCGCTTTCTTAATATTTCCCCCCCCCCCCAGTTTGATGAGTTGAGTTTTAGATCCTCTGCACTCACACAGATGTGTCAGCTTTTGTTAATAATATAGCAGGAATGGCTCTTCCTGGACAGATAAGGGATAAATTGTTTACGAAGAATAATTATCTTTCCACCCCTTGGTCTCCCTTTGCAGACATTAGAACCATACTGGGGACGGATCCTCGCTCATCTCTCCTTTGTGGAGGAGCGGAAACAGCACCTATGCAGGTGGAACAGGTAGGGGGAAATGAATGGGGAGATCAGGAGATCGGAGCCTGAACTCCCAATTTTCTCTCTGGAACGGAAGAAAGCTTTGAGCGGAACACAAAAAATTATTTTTCCACAAATTCCTGTGAGGAAGTCTGGGGAAATGACTGTGAGGGTTCAAAAGGGGCCTGATTGACTACAGGCTCAGTCGGAATAAAGTCAAAATCAGTATTTATTGCAACATTTAACTCAGGGTTCGTAACTCTCAAACGTATGTCAGCTATATCTCTCATTGGCAACGGGTCCCACGAGGGCATCCAAACATCTTGCTCAAATGGGTTATAACTAGTTTCATTCCATGGTCCCTTAGCAAACGGGTTAGTGTCCTCGGGATCCCCTGAGCCTAGTCCCGGGTCGATCAAGGGTAGGGTCTCCTCGTCTCTCCCCTCTGAGTCGAAGGAGTGTTCTCCCCTGGGTAGTAAGTCCCACAGTCCGGCCAGTACCCTCTCCGGCGGACCTCCTCCAGCTGCCATGCTTTTTCTTGTTCTTCTCTCTCCACAGCCTCTCTTTCTTCCTGCCACCGGCGTTGCCACTCCTGGGCTTCCTTTTCCCCCCAGTAAGAGGGGTGCTGTGGTTGACCTCTTCTCCATCTGTAATCCGCCTCTTCCTGAGGCAGCCGGACCTTTTCACACTTCCCTGTCCATGGGTCTTCCACCCATATTAATTCCCAACCCCCTCTTTTATATCCACCATTCCCGCCTCCACCATGGCTCTGCCCCTTTCTTCTTTTCCCGCCATTTCTGCTCCTGTTTGAGTGGCTATAGATATCTTGGCCAGCCCCTGCTCTAGGTCCCTGGTGTCTACACCCTGATGTGCTGTCATGACGACCGGTGCAGGCATGTCGGTCTGTGCCTCCTTTTCTTTCTTAGAGGAGGACGACACTCCGGCGAGGGCTTCTGCCTCCTCGCCTCTAGTCTCACAATGACATTGAAGGGTTCAGTCTGAACATTGCTGACTTTAATTCTCTTCAGGCGTATACTTTTAAAAGGTAGGACACTTGTGACATCTGTCAGGATACGAGCCTTCCTTTCGTTTCAGGGTCCCGTCGCTCTTGAGGACGTTGGTGTGTATTTCACAGAGGAGGAGTGGGCGCTGCTGGATCTGAGCCAGAGGGCTCTGCACTGGGAAGTCATGGAGGAGAATTTGGCCCTCCTGGTGTTTCTGGGTAAGCTTTCCTTTCCCTCATAGCCCTTTTCACATTGTTCGTCACTTTCATGAAGGATCAAATCCCAAACAGCACAAAAAATAGCAACAGAAGTCTTGTGTCAAATTTATCTCATTCTCTGTTTTTGCGGACTACAATCCAAAATGGTCGGTTGTCTAAAGAAGTGGACACAAACTCAAGGGTTCACACTGAAGTAGATGTGTTAGTCTTAAAGGCTTCATGATAAATTAAAGTTCCACTGATGAAACCATTTAACGAGCAACTCCACAATATCAAATGGTTTATCCTTTCTATAGCCTCCTGATGCTTCTTTCTGACAAGTTTCAGCTTCATTGTGGTTAAGGTGGTTTATATTTAATTGGTGGTTTTGAGGCTGTTTCAGAACATCCAGTTTTTCTGTTTTCTTTCAGCTCCAAGGGGAACTGAAGGCAGGTTGAAGGAAGAACTGTTTCAAATATGCTTTGAAAAAGTCACGGAGGAAAGAAAACGCCAAACAGATAAAACTGAAACCGAAGAGAAGGGGCATGAATCTTTTATTTTCTCACATGGAAATATTCTTGAACATTTTTTCCGGAAAGAAATAGATGAAAGCAACACAAGTCTTAACGGCAATGAAAGTCTCGCCAGCCAGACTGGTCTAAATGCTCAGTGGGAGATCCACCGAGGGAAAAAAATGATAGACTGCTCAGAATACAGTGAGGATTTTTGTGATAGTTTATCCCCAGAAAAAGATCTGACAATGCAGAGAGAAGAGGAACCATTTAGATACACAGAGTGTGAAAAAGGCCTCAGTCAGAGTACAGACCATAATTCTCACATGAGACTCCAGACAGGGGAGAAACGGTTTCAGTGCTCAGAGTGTGGGAAGTGCTTCAAGCGGAGAAGCAACCTTGCAGACCACATGAGGAGCCACACAGGGGAGAAACCCTTCACCTGTATGGATTGTGGGAAAAGCTTCGGTTGTCGAAGCACTCTCAGTTCCCATCGAAGAATCCACACGGAGGAGAAACCGTTTGAATGCTCGGAATGTGGGAAGAGATTTGGTCACAACCGAAGCCTTGCTTCCCACATGAAAATCCACACAGGGGAGAAGCCCTTTAAATGCTCCGAATGCGGAAATAGCTACAGGCATAGAAGCACCCTTCTCTCCCATGTCAGGATCCACACAGGGGAGAAACCCTATAAATGCTTGGAATGTGGGAAGTGTTTCCATCAGGGGGCAAGTTTACGCTCTCACATGAGAATCCACAAAGGAGAAAAACCTTTTCAGTGCCTCGAATGTGGAAAGATGCTCACTCGGAGGAGAAACCTTGCCCTTCATATGACGATCCACACAGGAGAGAAGCCATTTCCCTGTGTGGAATGTGGAAAGTGCTTCAATGAGAGGACGCAACTTGCTCGCCACATGAGAATCCACACAGGGGAGAAACCCTTTAAATGCCCAGAATGTGGGAAGAGCTTCAGTCACAGCACAGCCCTCGCCTCTCATATGAGGATCCACACGGGGGAGAAGTCCTTTAAATGCTCCGAATGTGGAAATAGCTACAGGCATAGAAGCACCCTTCGCTCCCATAGGAGGATCCACACAGGGGAGAAACCGTATGTATGTTTGGAATGTGGGAAGTGTTTCCATGAAGGGGCGAGTTTTCGCTCTCATGTTAAAATCCACAGAGGGGAGAAACCTTTTCAGTGCCTCGAATGTGGAAAGATGTTCAGTCGGAGGACAAACCTTGCCCCTCATATGAGAATCCACACAGGGGAGAAACCATTTGCCTGTTTGGAATGCGGAAAGTGCTTCAGTCAGAGGACACAACTTAATCACCATATAAGAATCCACACAGGGGACAAACCCTTTAAAAGCCCAGAATTCCCGTTGGCTGGGGCTGGACTTAGTGATCCCTAGGGTCCCTTCCTAGGGACATGGTGGGGACGTGGTGGCGCTGTGGGCTAAACCGCAGAAGCCTGTGCTGCAGGGTCAGAAGACCAAGCAGTCGTAAGATCGAATCCACGCAACGGAGTGAGCGCCCGTCGCTTGTCCCAGCTCCCGCCAACCTAGCGGTTCGAAAGCATGCAAATGCGATTAGATAAATAGGTACCATCTCGCTGGGAAGGTAAACAGCGTTCCGTGTCTAAATCACACTGGCCATGTGACCATGGAAAGATTGTCTTCGGACAAACGCTGGCTCTATGGCTTGAAGAGCGGGATGAGCGCCGCCCCCTAGAGTCGGACACGACTGGACAAAAATTGTCAAGGGGAACCTTTATCTTTACCTTTACCTTGGGTCCCTTCCAGCTCTCCAGTTCTAAGATTATCATAGATTATTTACTTACAATCTTGTTCTTTGGAGGTAAGGCAGTGGGCAATATATTTATCCTTGTAATTAAAGAGGGTAGGGTGCTTCCCGATTATATTGTTTCTCAGGTCTCGTACATTCCTCTCCCTCCCCTCTCTTCCCCCCCTTTTTTGCCTTCCACACCAAAAAGTTCGAGATAATTTCCTTTTTCGAAGAATGCCCCAGCTCTTTGATTTTTTTCCTCCTCCCTTCTTACCCTTTTCCATTTCAATAGCGCCCTTTCGACAACAGCGCCGGACAAGTTGATCTCGGTCTTAGTCTGTGCTGCAGGAGGCCCTGTGAATCCAAGGGACCTTCAGATAACTTTCATCTATATTATTTTGCATTTGTTACAATGAAACTTTTCCAAGGATGATGAAGTGTGGGCTTGATATTACTCAACACTTAGTCTTGTGTCCTTCGCATTTTGTCTCCTGTGACCACATGTGGAAATTTAAAGCTGTCCTGGTCTCCACCTCAAGAGGGCTGAGGTGCAGAGCTGGTGTTTACTTGGATTATCACAAAGGAGAAAAAATGTGGTGTTGAGACGAAGTGGAAATCAGAGGCAGCGTATAGAAACATGTATACGTGATTTCTGAGAGTGTTATAAAGGACCAACTATTAGCAGTAGTTGAAAAGAAGTACAGATCAGTGGTTTAGAGTTGGATGCCCAGGCAATAAACTTGAGGAAACATCAGTTTGAAAGAAAGCATGCTAATTTTCCTGGGAAGGGGAATTGGCGGGGTTTGGCTCTCTTATTCGGCACTTAGCAAGAGGGACGACTCACCCGTGAGAGGCACTTTGCTCTCACCTCCGGTCTTACATTTTCCTTTTAAATCAGATCCCCCCCCCAAAAAAACCCCAAATGGCACACATCACTTATCCCCTTATTTTGAAGAACTAGTTGAAAAAGGAGGGATGGGAGCCCTGCAGGGGAATCCAGCATTCTCATCCAATCTTGGCATTTCAGTGTTGAAGCCATGTCGGTGTTTCTGCGAAGCAGGATCCATAATGGCCTCTGATCTCTTTTCCTTAGTTTTCCTTTTAAATCCCTGTGACGGACAGGTGTCCATCACGATGGAACCCTGATTCAGGAGCCAATGGTTGTACAGAAGAGGTGGGACTAAGGATATATAAGAGAATGGAAGACAGTTAAAATTCAGTTTGCAGTTAGAGTCTGAGTTTGGAGGCAGTTAGGGAAGAGTTAGGGATGAGTTAGGGACTGGTGTTAGAGAAAAGCAGTTTAAGCAGTTAGGACCAGCCTGGTGTTAGAGAAGAATAGAGAGATAGAGAACAAGATATGAAATGAACAAATACAGAGATTAACATAATTCTAAGGTAAAGGTAAAGGTTCCCCTTGACAATTTTTGTCCAGTCGTGTTCGACTCTAGGGGGCAGTGCTCATTCCTGTTTCCAAGCCGTAGAGCCAGCATTTTTTGTCCGAAGACAATCTTCCATGGTCACATGGCCAGTGCGACTTAGACACGGAACGCTGTTACCTTCCCACCGAGGTGGTCCCTATTTATCTACTTGCATTTGCATGCTTTTGAACCGCTAGGTTGGCGGGAGGTGGGACAAGCGACGGGCGCTCACTCCGTCGCGTGGATTCGATATTACGACTGCTTGGTCTTCTGACCCTGCAGCACAGGCTTCTGTGGTTTAGCCCGCAGCGCCACCATGTCCCTAAGCAACATGATTCTACCTAAGCAAATATAAATGTTACCAAAGCACAGTTGATTGAATAAATGAAATAAGACCATCTGTGATTTACTTTACATGATTTACTTATGAACACTTTAATAAACATTGTTTAATTGAATAACACTGATTGAAGAGTGATATATGATACATTGAGAAATAACTGGTGGCAGCAGAAAGGGTTGAGAAGTAAATGTCATACCCCGAAAGTGAACCTGGGTTGTGTGGAAGAACAAACGGGGGGACTAGGGGTGTGTGACAATCCCCCACCCCCAAAAGCGGTTTCACCATCCATTGTGGAAACAGAAGAGATCACATGTGGAGGGCTTTGATAACAGATCTCCAAGGGTTAATTGCTCCCCACCCAGGGTGCTGGTTGTTATTATCTTTGAGCAACGTGAAGAAACCCACCTAAAAATAAAACCTTATTAATAAAGTACTGTACTGAACTGATGGACAGTTGAGTGGATAGTTAGCTCTCTGGCTTCGGAGCCAGACAATGGATGTTCGATTCCCACTCTAGGCCTCCTTGACAGGACCAGGACTCCAATGATCCATCATGATCCATGATCCTTCCAGTTCTGCAGTTCCAAGAGGATGATAATGATAAGTACTGGATAGCTCAGTGGTTTTGGTCTCTGGCTGTAGATCCAGAAGTCGGGAGTTCGATTCCTCACTTGTGCCTCCTTGACAGGGGCTGGACTTGATGATCCATAGGATCTCTTCCACCTCTGCAGCTCAAAGGTTGTTGTTCATGGTGTTGTTGTAATTCCAATTATACATTTCCCCCTTTTCACATACGAGCCTTGAGGGTGCTCACAAAAACCCCCCACAAAAGACAATACCCTCTCACAGTGGAAAAGATTGTACTATTAAATTAAAACGAAGATGGGCTTGCAAAGTACAGCATGTACCCACTTTAAGTTTCTTTCGGATGAAAAGAACATCCAATAAAAGGTAAACCAAGAAAGAGGATGATGCTGCAACCTTTGTGCGTGGGAGGCGCTGTTTCTCTCCCAAAGGGTTAAAACCATCGACTAGCAAGTCCCAGAGCGTCAAAAAGGATGGACTGGGGCAGAAGGTCCCCTTCCTGTTTCCGCCTCGGAGGTCCGGTGCCTTTTCCCCCCCTTCCCGCCTGCAAGTCTCGTCGCGGGAGTTCCGGGTAGGTCCTTCTTTGGAAGTCCGGGAAGAGGGTGAGCTCCGGAGCCGGGGAAGGAGGGAGGGAGGGAGGGAGGCGGCGGGGCAGCGCCTGGAGAAGGAAGGGCGGCTCGGTTCTTGGGGGGGGGAAGGCTGGAGGACGGTGTCGAGGGGCAGCAGAGCCCGGAGGAAGGGAGCCTCGGCTGGAAGGAGGAAGTCCCTGGAAGAGCCACGATCCCCTCCCTCCTTCCTTCCTTCCCTATGGGATCGGGGCCGGTGAGCCTCCTCTGAGGATCGCCCCCCCCCCAAAAAAAACCCACCTCCTCCTCCTTCCAGCCTGTGAAGGCGATCCCTCCCCATGGATTCCACCCCCATCACTCCGAACTGGGATGGTTGGAAACCCACTGGGGGGGCTGGGAGGAGGAGGAGGAGGAGGAGGACTTTTCTGCGGGCTGGGAACGGGAAGGGGGGGGGTCCGGCCAAAGAGCCCCAACCTAAGCGAGAAGCTGGTCTCTAGAAGGGCTCCGGCTGGGTTTTGTTTGAGGGACATCTCAGGCGGCGGATGATGCCCTTGCAGGGCCTTCAGAGAAGCTCCAGTGTTAGCTTTTGGGGGGGAGGGGGTTGGGTGAAATTTGATGAGTCGGTTAATATCCTTTTGGAGACAGATAATTAAGAAGAGAAAGGGGGGGAGGCGCGGAGGCAGTGGGGCTTTTGGAGAAAGAAGAAAGGGGTCTCCAGCCAGTTCCTCCCAGACACCCAGGGAAGGCCACCAAAATCTTGCTTCCACAAGGAGCTTCCCTGCTTGCCAGGCCTGAAGTTTCCCATACTTTTTATGCCCCTCCCCACCCAGGCTATTGAATCTTCTTCTTTGGCTCAAGCACATCAGGTCTTGTAAACTCAACTAGCTTTAAAGTTAATCAGTCCCATATACTGTACATTTGTTCCCTTTTCTCGGCTTCACCGTTTCACAGAATTATTGCATATATTTACAGTACATCATTCTGACTCCTGTCCTCTGAAGATGCCTGCCACAGAGACTAGCGAAACGTTAGGAAGAAAAACCTGAACAGCATGGACAGCCAGCCCAAAGAATACAGCAACCATGTCCTCTCTGACTTCTCACCTCAGACTCTCTCAGGATCTCACTAATTGTCTCCCTGACTAACCGAATCTAACTACTCTCATGTGCCTCACTCCTCCCTTCTAGTTTCCCTGGCTCCGTCCCCTAACAACTCCTATTGGTACATGCAAACAACTTTATACATTAGCCCAGGCAGGATGATCCCTACAGCATCTCCCTTCAGTCCTCATGAAACGTTTCCCTTCCTGCCCACAATGAAAACCAGGAAGACTGTGTTTCCATGAGCATGTTCCAGCTTCCTATGGAAACTGTATGCTTCTTATGGGCAGAGACATTCTTATGCACTCATACAGATCCCTCTGCCAATGAAACTTGTAATATGCATCAAGCCCCTACTAAGATTTTATAAACTGGAGCCCGTGGCTTCGTTTATTGACTTTTGAGTCAGTGTTTCCTATATACTGTCTTTTTTTCTTGTCTTCAGTGTTTCACAGTGTTATAGCCTTGTAGCACAATGGTTTAACTGCAGTAGTGCAGCTAAACTCTGCTTAGAACCTGGGCTCAATCCGATCTAGTTGGCTTGAGCCTTCCATCCTTCTGAGGTCAGTAGATTGAGTACCCAACTTGTGGGGGGGATACAATGTGCAGCTTGCGTAATTAACTTGTAAACTGCCCCGAGAGTGCTTTAAGTGCTATGAGGCAGTACATAAGCAGCACACTTTGCTTTATGGAATCTACTAATTATAGCAGTACAGGTTTTCTCTCACCCTTTTAATGCAGATTCTTACTGCTTTCGGTTTCATAAGCTGTTTCAATTCCACTCATTCACTTGGCAGAGACCTCAAGAGAGCTTGGGTAATGTCATTCTCCAGCTGAGCAAAAATATTTGTGTGCTAAAGTCCTTTCAGGGTAGGGGCTTCTGGCTGTCAACAGAAGAGGCAAAGGTGCCTTCTTTAACGGTTATAACAATTATATGTCTTTGGTAGAGTCTTCGTTCTGTTACGTTCCTGTGGTTTGGAGGAGACTCGGCTGGTGCTGAAGCTGATAAAAAGCCCGATGACATGGAGGTTTGGAGCAAAGAGAAATACCTGGAAAGAACAGCACAGACTAATTTCCATGGGGACTTCCTCAGCCCAGAGGTTCAGCGCCAGAATTTCCGAGACTTCTGCTACCAAAAGGATGGAGGCCCCCGGGCGGTTTGCTGCCAACTCCACTGTCTCTGCCGTCAGTGGCTAAAGCCAGAAAAACACACCAAGGCTGAGATGCTGGACATGATCGTCCTCGAACAATTCCTGACCATCCTCCCACCAGAGATGGGGATCTGGGTCAGAGAGTGCAAGCCGGAATCCACTTCCCAGGCTGTGTCCCTGGCGGAAGGTTTCCTCCTGAGCCAGAGAGTGGAGAAGAAGCAGGAAGAGGAGCTGGTGAGAGTTCTTTTCTTGAGGGGCCAAGAAAGTGCCCGAAAAACCCACAACAACCAAAAGTGCTCACCCTTTTATAGAAATCATCCTATCTATACATGCCCCTCTTTCTTAATGCTGAGAGCTTTTCCTGTACCATTTATTATTTAATTTCTTTCTTCAGTCTTGTGTTGATTGTCCTTATTTTGTTTTGTCTGCAGGTGTTTTCAGGATTCTTCTCTGGCTTCTCTCAGGCGATGGATGCTCCATCGGACTCAGCACAAGAGTCTCTCCTCCTGAAAAATACAGAGGAGAAGGATGGAGGAGCTGCCTTGTTAGGTAAGACGCTCGTCAGCCTGTTGTGCTTAAGACTCCCTCTTTCTTGTATCTCGCCCTGTGTTGATGGTATTTTAGATCCCCTGTGCTCATGTAGACGATTAACCTTTTGTAAATCAAAACCAGACGAATGACCTTTGGTCTAGATGGGTGGGATAGAAATCCAATCAATCAGTCAATCAATCAATCAATCAATCAATCAATGACTTTTTAAATAAATTTAAGAAATGAAATGCTTATGAAACTGAAATATCTTTCCACCCCTTGATCTCCCTGGCAGAACCTGGAAACATGATGAGGACAGATCCTGGCTCATCATTTCTTTGTGGAGGAATGGAAACTCTGCCCCTACAGTCAGGACAGGTAGGAGGAAATAGAGGAAGAAGGGGGACCCTGAAATAAACTTCCCCATTGAACCTGCTTTTGTCACAGATAATGGTGAGGGAACCAGGGGGAAATGATAAGCTAATGGTCGAGTGATGTTCGTCGGCATCCGTTTTCTTCTGGAATGCACTTTAAAAAGGCGGAACGCTTATGATACCGATGAGAGAAAGGAGTTTCCTTTTCCAGCAGGTTGCAGACGCTTTTGAGGAACTGGCTGTGTCTTTCACGGAGGAGGAGTTGGCGCTGCTGGATCCGGTCCAAAGAGCTCTGTACAGGGAAGTCATGGAGGAGAATTTGGCCCATGCAGTGTTCCTGGGTAAGCTTTCCTTTCCCTTTCCTTTGCAGCCATTTTCAGAGAGGTAGAGCTGTGTGAGTCTCTTCCAGGAAGAATAAGATGCCAGATGAAATAGCAAGGAAAGTATTGTGGTGAATTTGCCTCACTACCAGCTTCTGTTATTTGAAATCCACAATGACGTTGTGTCCGATGGCGACTGCAGCTGCAAAAAGTCATGGTGCCATAAGTGTGTTGATTTTCAAGGCTTTGTGATAAAGTCCAGCTGATGAAACCAATTTATGAACAACACACAAATATCAAAGTACGTATGTCACAATTCTATACCACCCCAATGCTTTCTTCCCTGGGGTGTTTGAGTCTGGAGTCGAAGGTCTTTCTGCTTAATTGTGGTTCAGTTAGTTTACAGTTTTATTTCCCGTTAAAGCCACGTTTTTCTTTTCTTTCAGCTGGTGAGGTGGGAGAGAGGAGGTCTAAGGAAGAACAGCATCAAATATGTCTAGGAAAATGTGCTGAGGGGAAGAAAACCCAGGAAATAAAGACTGAAACTGTAGAGAAGAAGGATGAATCTTTTCCTTTTCCGTATGGCAGTTTTCATGAAATCTCTCTCCGGGGAGAAACAGATCAAAGCAATGAATGTCAGAAGTTCTCCGTGTGCAAAGAAAGCTCTCACTGCCAGGCGAGTCTAAATGCTGCCTGGGAGATCCGCCGAGAGAGGAAAACGATGGAACGCTCAGAATACCGTGAGGATTTTTGTGGTGCTTCATCCTTGGAAAGAGAGCTGACGATGCAGAGACGAGAGGAACCATTTAGACACACGGAGTGTGAAAAGGGCGTCGGTCAGAGCACAGACCATACTTCTCATATGAGACTCCAGACAGGGGAGAAACCCTTTGAATGCCCAGATTGTGGGAAGAAGTTCAGCCACAGCACAAGCCTCCCTCACTATATGGGACTGCTCGCTGGAATGAAACCATTTCCATGCCCAAAATGTGGAAAGTGCTTCAGTCAGAGAACACACCTTGTTGAACATATGAGGATCCACACAGGGGAGAAACCCTTTGAATGTCCAGAATGTGGGAACAGGTTTGGCCACAAGCGCAGTCTTGAGTCCCATATGAGGATCCATGCAGGGACAAAGCCCTTTACCTGCTTGGAATGTGGAAAGAGCTTCAGGGCTAGAAGCACTCTTAGTTCCCATCAAAAAATCCACACAGGGGAGAAGTCCTTTCAATGCACTGAATGTGGGAAGAGCTTTAGACATAAAAGCACCCTCCGTTCCCATATGAGGATCCACACAGGGGAGAAACCATTTCCATGCTTGGAATGCGGAAGGAGCTTTGCCTGTAGAAACACTCTTAGTTTCCATCGGAGAATCCACACCGGAGAGAAACCATATGAATGCCCGGAATGTGGGAAGAGGTACAGTGTTAAGCGAAGCCTTGCTTTCCATGTGAGAACCCACACAGGGGAGAAGATATTTAAATGCTCCAAATGCGGGACCAGCTTCAGAGATAAAAGTGGACTTCGTTCCCATATGAGGATCCATACGGGAGAGATTGTTTAAAGGCTTTCAGTGTTGAGAATATTTTCCCTCAGGGTGCAGGTTTTTGTGGTCTTGCAGCAGTTCATGCAGAGGAAGAAACTATTGTGTTTTGAGTGAGGAAAGACATTTACGCAGATTTCACACCTTGTCTCCCATATGAGGATCCACACAGGGGAGAAACCACGCCTGGAACTAGGACTGTGCTTCAATCAGTGTGCACAATTCACAGCAGAATCCACAGAGAGAGACAGTGATGGTGTGGCAGTTCTTGAAGTGTGGGGCCACCTCTGGGCAGGAAATGCACTTTATAAGGAATCAAATACAGTGGAACCTCGACTTATGAATGTCCCTACCTACGAACATTTCAACTTATGAACCGCGCCGTTCGCAAAATTTTGCTTCGAGTTGCAAACGGAGCTTCGACTTACAAACAGAAAAAAGTGTTCTATTTAAAACGTGTTCTCCTGCCCTTTTTAAAAGCAAAAATGTGCTTCGTTTTGTTTAAAAGGTGCTTGGGTTAAAAGGTCTTGTGTTTAGAAGGTGTTCCCTCCTCTCCCCTCCTTTCCTGCCCTTTTTTTTTTACCTGTTCATCTTAGGCCAAAAGAAGAAGAGTACGGATTAACCGGCTTTGCATTACTTCCTATGCGAACTAATGCCTCTACTTGCGAACTGCGCCTCTACAGAAGAACCAAAAACAGCCAGAACAGTCTAAATGGTTTTCAATGCATTCCTATGGGAAATTTTGCTTCGACTTACGAATGTTTCGACATACGAACACCGTTCCAATACGGATTAAGTTTGTAAGTCGAGGTTCCACTGTAATGCTCATAGCTGAGAATATTGTAGATCTTTTTCCATAGGCTGAGCATTACAAGTGTGTAACATACTTGAGAGAGATAGAATTATGTTCTGTCCAGATCTTGAGAGGGAAATATATGTGTCAGTGTAATGAAAGCAGGTAGGGTATATCCTATGTTTATTATTTCTGTGGTCTGTTACATTCTTTTCACCGTCCCGTCTTTTCTTTTGCTTGAATCCAAGAGCATCAGAACAATCACTTTTCTTTTTTGGGAAAGTACTCCCAGCTCCTTGAGTATCTCTTCTTCTCGCTCTTTTCCAGTTCAACAGCGCCTTTTCTACAGCAGCGCCGGACAGGTCTTGGCCAATGTTGCAGGACGGTCCGGTGAAACCAAGGGTCCTTCAGATAACTTTCATCTATCTTTTTGTTCTTTGCAACTTTTCCAGGGATGATTTGTTCAGCCATGAGCTAGCATGTTATACTTTGCATGAAGTCTTGTGGCCTTCACATTTTGGCCACTGGAGCCACCTTTGGAAGTGTGAAAACACATCTTAGATGCCGCCTCAAGAGGGCTGAGCTGCCCAGCAGGTGTTCATTGGGACTGTCATGAAGCAGAGCTAACAGGATGTCAAGATGAAGTGGAAGGGCGGGCAGGGCTAGAGCCCCATATTGAACCACGTACGTACAGTGGTGCCTCGCACAACGAGTGCCTCACACAACAATGAATTCACACAACGATGCCTTTTTCTGTTAAATTTGCTGCCTCACACAGTGATGTTTCCTATGGGGGATTTTCACACAACGATCTCCCCTTTTCGCTCCTGTAAAAGGATCTTACAATGTTTGGAAGCTGTTTTAAATGATTGCAATGGTTAGTCCACCTCCTGAAGCCTATGCAAACTGATTTTAGTGTTGTTCTGACACTTCGTTAATTTATGATGATTTTTTTGAATTTTCTCCATTGGAAACCATTGGATGGTCTGTCTAATGGTTTCCAATGGAAAAAACAAAAAATCATCATAAATTAACGAAGTGTCAGAACATCACCAAAATCAGTTTGCATAGGTTTCAGGAGGTGGACTAACCATTGCAATCATTTAAAACAGCTTCCAAACATTGTAAGACACTTTTACAGGAGCGAAAAAGGACTTCGCAAAGCCATTGAAATGTATTGAGTCGGCTTCAATACATTGCAATGAAGGAAACATTGTTTCACACAGCGATGTTTCCTATGGGGATTTTCACTCAGCGATGGCAATCCGTTCCAATTGGAACGGATTAACCGGTTTTCAATGCATTCCTATGGGAAATGGTGTTTTACAGAACGATGTTTCACACAACGTTGATTTTTTTGGAACCAATTAACATCGTTGTGTGAGGCACCACTGTATATGAGTGTGAGGAGATTCTTCCCCCTTGTAACTCTTATGGTAGACCCACACGTCCTGGACTCTAGCAAATGTATTAATGTCCTAAAGTAGCCCGTGTACTTTCTTTATACCTTGTGGTCTAGCTAAGCCCAGTGTATTATGAGTAACAGCCATTCTCTACAGGGGATGGAAACATGTAGCCATTCCTGCATTTTCCTTCTGAAGAAAGCCTCGATTAATGGAGGCAGGATATCCTTTAAGTGATCCCCAACCTTGGGCTTCCAGATGTTCTTAGACTTCAACTCCTAGAAATCCTGGCCAACAGAAGTGGTGAAGGCTTCTGGGAGTTGTAGTCCAAAAACATCTGGAGGCCCAAGGTTGGGGACTACTTCTTTAAATAAGCAGGCCAAGGACACCCTAGATGAATTCTATATATAATGGTCAGCCAGATGTGAAAGAAATGTTCCAACTTGGATACATCCTGTGAGAAAAGACTATTTAAAAGAAAACGAACTGATTTTTAAATTGTTACGATATTTGATATACAAAACTTACCTTATACATTCTGCAATTTGGACTACTATACTGCCAGCATTAGTAAATGCTTTCCTGATACCTTACATCTTAATATGGCTCTGGACAAGTGTAATGAAGGCCCCAGTCTTAGCGATTGTTCAAAAAAATGGGGTAGCAAGCACTGGTTTAGGGTTGGATGCCAGATAATAAACATAAGGAAACATTCATTTAAAAGACTTTTAGATCAAGTTAATTTTGTGAAATTACCTTGTTGTCCATCTCTCCGGAGAAAGTGATTTATTCCACAAAATGATGAAAGGCATTACCACAAATCGGTTCCCACCCTACAAACATTTTCTTCCTTGTTCACAGGGCCAAAGCCTGTAATTACCAGGTGTGACTGAATCATGAGAGAATCATTTAAGACTTAAGGAAGTCCTTTTTCACACACTGCACCGGAAATGGTGGAATTCTTGACTCAAAAAATAACGATGACTGTCAGCTTGGATGGGAGTAAAACCATCTCTAGCTGCTGGGAGCAGGAAAGCAGATGATTTACTCACCTCCTGCCTATAGTTGCCCCAGAAAGCTTGTCAAGGTGAAGTGGATTCACTTGAACAAGGTCCTCACAACACTATAAGAGTTATAACATTCCTTGGTAACTTGGTTGCTGTTGGTCCATCACAGCTGTCATTTTTCCCTTTTAGGGCTCATTTCATTGTGAGGTCAGATAACCACATCAGCCATATCTAAGTTCAGTTGGGTATCAAGGTGTCATTTAAAAGCTCCATCTCTCTTCAGAGGACAAGAATAAAACGTTGTTTCCTTCCTGGTGAGGCAAGTGGGTGTCTAGACACCCACATATACATCATCAGTCTCCCTAATTCTACAAGCTTTGTCAATCTACATTACTTCTTTGCATAACATGATATCTAAACCACATATATGTGGATTTAGTTTTTTAAAAAGGCAAGCAGGACTTTGAGAGTGTACAAAATTGCTTTCTCCGTGGAATTATCACAAACACTTGGCACGCAGCTTTGGCCAAAAGGGTGATGATTGTTCTTTTGCCACCCATTTCCATAACCCTCTCTTGTTTCGGAAATCATCAGGGCTTGTGACTGATCCTGTTTTGGGTTACATTTCCCAGGGGACTCAGGGAATTGTTGCCCAAAAATGTATGTTTCAAAGCTCTGAATGTGCCCTTTGCTAGCTGATCATCCTAGGAGAGGGATAGCCTGCATCTGCCTTTGCGGGTTCCCATCCCAAAGCCTTTCCTGTGGATGACCAAGAGTTTGTCTTATCATGGCAAGTTCCACCATTTCACTGTTGCGCGGTTTTGAATTTTTTTTAAATTAAGTTCCTCTAGCTGGGGCCGCAGAAGTGAGCTCGAAACAAATGGCTGTTTGCTCCAAGAAACTCTTTGCTTAATTTTCTGACTTTTTCCGAAGAGCTTTGAGCGACATCCTCAAGTATTTTAACCCTTTGCTCATACAAAATGTCACATTTTGACAAGCTCTGCCTGTCCTGCGAACAGGTTGCTAAAGGAGATGGGGAGACCGTTTGGTCTGATTCGTCTCAGCAATGCTCATGTTCCTTTGCTGGAGGAGAAAGACGTGCCATTATGAAAAGCAAGCCCAGAAAGGAAGCTCGGGGCCCTGGGAAAGTGAGCCAAGCCGACCAGAGCAGGAGGTGGTTTGTTTGTTTGTTTATTGCATTTATATGCCGCCCATCTAGACATGGTCTACTGGTTGAGGTGGAACTCTTTAGGCCAGAATGAAGGTGGCAGGTTTCAGGCCAGGATACCTCCATCTTTGCTGGTGAAGGCTGCTGGGCATTGTAGTCAAGAGATAATGGGAGAAGGGAGGAACTTTTCCAAGCCCAGTTCTGGAGGTGTCCCGGTGTCAGGAAACCCAGGGAGAGATGTTCAAGGTGTTAATGGCTTCTCCCATCTTTTGGGGGCACCTCCAAAAAAAAAAGTACATTAACAAAAATTGTTGGACCCTGGAAGATTTATAATAAAACATAGCTTTTATTTCCTTGTGATTGCCATGGTAAGGCTCGGAGGACGTCCCTAACCGGGACTTTCTATGACTTATTGGGATTTTAGCTTCTCGGCTTGTGGAGAATTACAGATGGTTCGGCTTCAGAAGGCAGACCAGGCCCAAGTGGAGCCAATTCTCGCATTGAATGAAAGGCAAGACGGGCTTTCCAAGCGCAGCCACGATCCGGGGCAACGGTCTGGCAGAGGCCTCCAGTCAATTTTACACCCCTGCAAGTGGGATGATGTTTCTGGCCACCGTGTTCCGCTGAAAAGCTTCTTTTTACGAAAAGAGTTAAAAACCACTGACTAGCGAGCCCCAGAGCGTCACGGGGGGGAAAAGAAGGCAAAACGCCATGGTGACAGTCCACTTCCTGTTTCCGCCTCGGTGGTCCGGCGTCTTTTTTGGTCCCCGGCAGAGTCCGGTCTCGGGAGTTCCGGGCGGAGCTGAAGGTGCCTCCTTTTGGGGGGGGCGGGGAGCGGGAGGGGAGGGGAGGCGGTGGGGCAGCGATTGAAAGAAGTGGGGCGCCTTGGCTTGGCTCGGGAGGGCAACGCGGGAGGATGGGAGGCTCTCCTGGCAGGACTCCCTAGAGGAGTCAGATTTTTCCTCCACCCGGCAGGGAGTCGCTGGAAGCACCAGGCGCCCTTCCTTCCCTCCAAGCCCGGAGCAGATGAGTCTCCTTTGGGGCTCGTCTCCCTCCCCCCCCAAACCACCTCCTCTTCCTTCCTTCCATCCTGCAAAAAAAAAACCAAGCCTTCCCCACGAATCCTCCCCCACCCCTTTGAATCGGGATGCCTGGCAACCAGACTCTTAATGGTGGAGACCAGTCAGTCCCCATCTCTGCTCTGCGAAACCTTCTTTGTGGGGGCCGACAGTTGGCGACCAGGTCAATCCAGGAATGATCCCTCCTGCACCCCGAGTGTGCAAACCACATACCCCGGGGTGGGGGTGCCCTGTGGTGTCTCAGGGATCTGCTCTGCTTCCCCAGATGAAGGCAAAGTCCTCGGATAATAATATAAGGTTTCAGGGGTTTCGGGCTCTTCCCCAGTTTGAGAGGCAGGGAGAGACATCTCCAAGCAGGCTGTCCTAGTGGAGGAGGGCTGTTTTGTGTGTGTGTGTAAGGAGGGATTTCAGAGTTGGGCACCCACCCTCCAGCATCTTCCAGCTCCCCACCAGACGTGCCTGCAAGTGTGTGCTGCGCTTCCGTGCACTGGGGGAAGCACCTCAGAGGAGGGCCGGAAGGGGTCTGCAGGGAGAGCCTGTGTGTCCGTTTGGGGTGTTGAGGGAAAGCTAGGGCGAGGAGCGCCAGCATTCTAGCTTCCGAGACATCCCCATGTACACGTCTCGGTGGTCGCACTGCAAGATCTGGAAAGTGCCGCTCATTCGCTGCGTGGAGTGAGGAAGAGCTTTCTTAAAGTCTTAGTGACAGCCTTGAGGTGTGGAAAACCTCCACATCTGTTGTGTGCGGCCTGGAGGTAAGCTGTGCTAAGAACAGAGAGAAATGCTACGGCCTCTGGTGACCTTGTGCCTTTTATCTTGATCCGGAGCAGATGATCATTAATTTATTTATTATTTCAGTTTAATATACTGTAGCCACTAGTACTGTAGCACTACCCGGGGCAGGATACAATAAAATAAATAATCATATAGTGAATATAATAAAATCACCCTTGGCATATGAACTACGGTACTTAGTTGCTTGAAAAAAGCTTGTTCTCCTGCTCCCTGCCAAGCTCTGAGTTGGTGTATGAACTAGTTGAGGAGGAGGAGGGCCATAGAGGCGATTCAGATCATGTCACAGGAGGCTCCAGTGTCCATTTCTAGAATCGTTTGGCGCAGAAGCCGATCGATGCAGCTCCCCCCATCCCCGCATTAATGTACCTGCCTTGCTTTTACCACTTAATATTATTCTATTTTTATGTGTCTTTTCTAGAAAGAAGAAGGTTTGTTCTCCTGCATTCGTCTTTCCTTTTTTGGAGATGTATATGCCAGACTCTGTTGGTGCTGAAGCTGGGAAACAGCTGGATGACATGTCGGTTTGGTACAAAGAGGAATTCCCAGAAAGAACTGGACAGAACAACCCTGATGGGGTCCGTCACAGCCCAGATGTTCTGGGCCAGCCTTTCCGGGAGTTCTGCTACCAGGAGCAGATAGGGCCCCGGGCGGTTTGTAGCCAACTCCACAGTCTCTGCCATCAGTGGCTGAAGCCAGAAAGACACACCAAGGCTGAGATCCTGGACCTGGTGATCCTGGAGCAGTTCCTGACCATCCTCCCATCAGACATGGGGATCTGGGTCAGAGAGTGCAAGCCGGAATCCACTTCCCAGGCCGTGTCCCTGGCGGAAGGTTTCCTCCTGAGTCAGGCAGCTGAGAAGAAGCAGGAGGAGAAGCAGCTGGTGAGATCTGATTTCCACCCAGTGCCCACTTCTTAATAGAATTTGTCTAACCAAAGAATGTCCCCCTTTTTTTGGTTCAAACCAGCATTGTTTCTTCTTTCTTTAATTTCTTTCTCTATTGAAGATTATTTTTATTTCTCAATTGGCTGTCCAAATCTTGTTTTTGATGCAGGGGTTTTCTGAATCGCTCACAGGCTTCTCTATATCAGACCCAACACAGAGGCCTCTCCTGAAGGAGAAGGAGACAGGCGGAGGACCTGCCCTGCCAGGTAAGAAACTGACCAGCATCCTCCTTGGACTCCCTCTCTCTTGCATCTCCTCCCAGGTTGACAGATCTGCATTCAAGTAGACATTTAAGCTTCTGTTATCCCAAAATACTGTGTTTGTACAGTAAAGGGACCCACTGTTTATGAAAAATAAACATTTTCTCATCTCTTGGTCTCTCTTGCAGGCCCTGGAATCATGGCAGTCACAGATCCTCGGCTACCTTTTCTTTGTGGAGGAAGGGAAAGAGTGCCTGTGCAGCCGGAAGAGGTAGGGATGAAAGGGATGGGAAGGGGGGTGGAATCTAGATACTCAATTTCAACACAGGATTGTTTGAGGGGGGTTCTGCTGGCACCCCCAGTAGGCCATCAGCCCCTACGCCGGATATCCAGGTAGGGTTCCCGGAGCCAGTAGCTGCTGGATACATGCAGGCCATGAAAGAGCAGTTTGGCCAGAGGAGGTGTTGGCTACTGTAGAGAAGAGCCACCTGGTGAAGGATGAGGGGGGTGGTGGAGCTTCCTTGCAGCTCGGGACCATAAAAGAGACCAGAGAGGAGGGGAGGGGAGGTCCAAAGGGAGATGAAGAACTGTTCCCAGCAGGAAAACTATCCAACCTGAGGGGGAGGGTGAGACATAGAAAAGGAGTGGCCTGGAGTGTGGAGGAGGCTTAGGGCTGGATAAGGGGTCCTTGTCCAGCTTCAGGTCTCTCAGGAACAAGCCAGCCAGTCCAAGGAATCTTGTTCACCCCTCTGCTTTCTGCTTTGAAGTGGTGATGGCCCGTGTCAGCCTGTGCTGCGCCAAGGTGGCCCCACTCCCCCCCCCCCAAGGCAAGGCTGAAGGCAGGACAAGGCAAAAGGAGAGGCCGTGGCCCCTCCTGGAGTAGTCTCAGTACTTCTGAACCTCAGGCCCTGTCTGGACGGCTTATAAGCAGTCCTTCCTTGGAGCCACCACTTTCTGGCTCCGTGGAGGCCTCCCATAAAAGGAACAAAGGGCACCTGAGCCGCAGGGGTGTGATCTTGGTGCCCAGACTGGTGTGGGGCTCCACGGGGTCAAGCACCATGACTTTGTCCCTGGGAGGGAGCCTCTTGTTCTTCCCCAATTCTAGTAAATCCTGTTGTTGCTGAGCTGCACCCGCTGGATTCAATGGATCTGGAAATGGAGGAGGATTTGCCCTCCGGCCATTCACTCCAAGAACTTTGCGGCGGGAGGGGGGGCTAAGCGGTAGTACTGGAGTCAAGCCACTGCTCATGACCTGAGTTTGATCGTGACCGATTCAGGTAGCCGGCTCAAGGTTGACTCAGCCTTCTATCCTTCCGAGGTCAGTAAGAGGAGTCCCCAGCTTGTTGGGGGGGGCAAAGTGTTCCTTGTTTAATTATGTTATAGACCACCTAGAGAGGGCTCTCACACTATGGGGCAGTATGTAAGTCACAACAACAACAATACTCAGTGGGGCTCACAGACTGAAAGAAGCTTCCTAGTCCGATTTGTTTTGTCACAAATGCTGGTGGGGAAAATTTGGGACTATGATGTGGTTAAGCTTGACTATTGTTGACATTTATTCTCTTCAGGAGTGTACTTTAAAAAAAGCAAACACTTGTGACACCCGTCAGGATAAGAGCCTTCCTTTCATTTCAGGATCCCGTCACTCTTGAGGACATTGCTGTGTCTTTCACGGAGGAGGAGTGGGCGCTGCTGGATCCGGGCCAGAGGGCTCTGCACTGGGAAGTCATGAAGGAGAATTTGGCCCACGTGGTGTCTCTGGGTAAGTTTTCCTTTCCATTGTAGTTGTTTTCAGAGAGGTAGCCATAGCAGGTAAAACAAAAAATAATAGTAATCAAAGTATTGTGGCAAATTTACCTCATTCACCGGTTTTTACGAATTAAAATCCGCAATGATTTTGCGTTTGAAGAAGTCGATTGCAACTACAAAGAGCCACACTCTCATATATTTCTTAATCTTAAAGGCTTTATCATAAAGTTCAGTCAATGAAACCAATTAAGTTGTAGAGCACTTCTACAAAATTCTGGTGCTTTCTTCCCGAGGGTGTTAGGGTGTGGAATCAAAGTTCTTCCGCAGATGACAAGTTTCTGCTCAGTTGTGTTTAAGTTAGTTTATACTTGATTGGTTTAGTTTCCCGATTTGAGACTCCATTTTACATTTTGAGTACATCCAGGTTTCTGTATTCTGTCTTCTTTCAGCTCCTGGTGTAGGACGGAGCAGGTCTGAGGAAGAATGGCTTCGAATATGTTTAGAAAAGTTTACTGAGAGGGAGAAAACCCAGGGGATAAAAACTAAAAGCGAAGAGAAGAGGAACGAGTCCTTTTCTTTTCCACACAGAAATTTCCGTGAATTTTCTTCTGTCCAAGAAGAACTAGACCAAAGCAAAGAAAGTGTATGCAACTGTCAGACCAGTCTAAATTATCACTGGCAGGTCCACCAAGGGAGAAAAATGGTGGAATGCTCAGAATATAGTGAGGATTTTTGTGATACTTCATCTCTGGAAAGAGAGTTGATGATGCAGAGTGAAAAGGCACCATTTAGATACATGGATTGTGAAAAGGGCATCCGTCAGAGCACAGATACAGACCTTCCTTGTCAGATGATACACCACCCGGGAGAGAAACCATTTGAATGCCCAGAATGTGGGAAAAAGTTCAGCCACAGCACAAACTTTGCTCATGATATGGGAGTCCACCCAGGAACGAAACCCTTTCGATGCTCAGAATGTGGAAAGTGCTTCAGTCAGAGAACACACCTTGTTCGCCATATGAGGATCCACACGGGGGAGAAACCCTTCGAATGCTTAGAATGTGGGAAGAGCTTCAATGACAGGAGCACACTTAGTTCCCACCAAAGGATCCACACAGGGGAGAAGTCCTTCAAATGCTCCGAATGCGGAAAGAGCTTCCGGCACAGAAGCACCCTCTGTTCCCATATGAGAATCCACACAGGGGAGAAACCTTTTAAATGCATGCAGTGCGAGAAGACTTTCCATCAGGGGGCGAGTTTTCGTTCTCACATGAGAATCCACACAGGGGAGAAACCTTTTCAGTGCCTGGAGTGTGGAAAGACGTTCAGTCAGAGGACACACCTTGTCCCCCACATGAGAATCCACACGGGGGAGAAACCCTTTCCGTGCTTGGAATGTGGAAAGTGCTTCAAACAACGTGCACATCTCACTTCTCACAGCAGAATCCACAAAGAGAGGAAAAGGTGACGTGGACGCTTGTGGAATGTGTAGACCTGCAGGCATCCTGTGGGGAAGGACTGCTTAAAAGAAAACTAGCTGATTTTGCTTTGTTTACAATGCTTTGCATAACTTCTATAAAAGTTACAGTATGGATTCTGGAATTTCGTACTGACACCTAAGGTGCATATGTACTGATTTCCCTGCTAGCATTAATAAACACTCTCTCGATACCTTGTCAAGGTTCAACATATGACCATTGAACAATGACCTCTGAGCATTGTAAAATGTCACCTCCTTGAAAGCATTTGTTTCAGTTTGAGGTTGTATAACCTCTTCAATCATATCAATATTTCATCCCTCTTTGTTACTCGGATGTTTTTGAACTGCAACTCCCAGAAACCCCAGCCAGCACAGTTGGTGGTGAAGGCTTCTGGGAGTTGCAGTCCAAAACTCCTGAGTAACCCAAGGTTAAGAACCAGTGCTCTAGACCACCCACATGAGAAGAATATTGACTGTAGATTACCAGCTGAATGAGAGCCATCAGTGTGATGTGTTTGCAAAAAAGGTCAATGCTATTTTGGGATGCATTAAGAAAGTGGTCCCTAACCTTTTTAGCCATGTGAACCAACTGGGCAAGGTGGGGCACCCCCCTGCACTCGTGCACATGCTCAAAGGGTGGTGCAGTGCTCATGCGGGCAATCAGGCACATGCGCAAATGGGCTGTGCGGGAGGGAGTGCAAACAGGGGTGGAGGGTATCTCTCTCTGCGGCCCAGTCCAGCTCAGGCCATGGACCGGCCCCGGCCCGCGGACCAGGGATTGGGGACCTCTGCATTAAGAGAGGTCTAGTCCCCAAATCCCATAAAGTACTAGTTCCAGTCTATTCAACACAACTGCAGTACAGCGATTGGTTGTGGACATTGCACTTTAAGAAGGATGCAGACAAAGGAATATGTGTAGAGAACTGTTGGATAGCTCAGGCAGGTTTAGGTCTCTGGCTGTGGAGCCAGTGGTTGAGAGTTCAATTCCCCTGTTGTGCCTCCTCCACAAGGGATGGACTTGACAATTCATAGGGTCCTTTCCAGCTCTGCAGTTCTAAGATTTCTTATGGCATGAAAAATATTTCATAGAATCATAGAATTATGAAGCTGGGGTCTATAAAGCCATCAGCTGCCCAGAGTAGACCTTTGGTCTAGATGGGCGGGATAGAAATGCAATAAATAAATAAATCAAGTCCAACCCTCTGGTTGATGCAGGAATACAAATCAAGGGAGATCTGCCAGGTGGTTGTCTAAATTTCCCTTCAGTGCCTCCAGCGTGGGAGCACTCGCCAGCTTTCGAGTTCATTGATTCCACTGTTGTACTGCTCTAATGTTTAGGACATTTTTCCTGATATTCAGCCTAAATCTTCCTGTAATTCTCATCTATATTGGAGACGAGACCATGATGTAGGTACTTATCCCATCAATTTCCTCCTTACCTTCGGTTGTAGAATTAGAGACATTTCCAGGACATTTTGAAAACAATGGGAGAATTTATTAAGGAAGAAACCAAGTTATCAGATTTAAAAGATTTGTTGGAAAAGATGGGTAATAAAGAACAAACATTAGAAGGAGGAAGATCCTGGTTCACTCTTGTTCCATTAGAGAAGGGGCAGGATCAGTTCTCGATCATCCCAGTTTTCCAGTTCAGCAAGCCTGGCGTGCAAGCAGTATTTGGATGAAAACGACCCCACCACCACCACCAAACTGGACACCAATTGACGAGATGAGGTTTCGAGCCATTTGTTCTCCGCAGAGGCTTCTTTCCGACTTCGGCTTGCCTCCCAAAGGGGTTAAAGCCATCGACCAGCGAGTCCCAGAGCGTCCCGCAGGAAGGAGAGGCGTGATGCTTGAAGGCTCACTTCCTGTTTCCGCCTCTGAGGTGCCTCGCCTTTTTCCTTCCCTCCAAGGATTCCCCTCTGGGGAGTTCCGGGCGGGGCTGCAGGTGATTCCTTTGGAAGGTCCGGGAAGCGAGCGAGTGCTGGCTCAGGAGGGAGGCCGCGGTGGGGCAGCCCTTGGCCGGGAGAAAGGTGGGGGGGGCTCGGCCTGGTGGAAGACCCGGGGAGACTCGGCCGCCCCTCCCGCCCTCCCTCCTCCCGACTGGAAAGGCAGCCGACCGAGGCTTTGGGGAGGGCAGAGGCAGGAAGAAGGGAGCCTCGGCTGGTGGGGAGTCCCTGGAAAATCCAGGCTCCCTTCCAAGGCCGGGGAGGGAAAGCCTCCTTTGGGGGTCGTCTCTTCCCCCCCACCAACAAACCCTCCTCCTCCTCCGGGAACGCCTTCCTTCCAGCCTGGGAAGCCAAGCCTTCCCCACGGATCCCCCAGTTTCCTAGGGATCTGGATCTGAACGGGTGGGGAAGGTCGACTGGGAGAGAGACGAAGCTTGGCTTTGGAGGGAAAGGCGGGCGGAGGATCGGCAGAGAAAGGGAGCCGCGGATGGAGAGGGGAGTCCCTGGAAGAGCCAGGCAGCCCTCCCTTCCTTCCCAGGACAGGGGAGCCTCCTGTAAGGATCGCCCCTAAAAACCAGCACCACCTTCTCCTCCTCCAAGAGCTCTTTCCTTCCAGTCTACCGAGTGGAGCCCTCCCTGCCTTAGAACTGGCGCCTGCACTGGTGGTGGTGGTGGTGGGCGGACTGGAAAGAGATGCCAGAGGCAGGGAAAGGGGAATCAGGAGATAGGGATCTAGTTGTCCCTGATACTCCCAGAGCCACCTGGTGGAGCTACAGTGAGATCCAGGACGGTGGACCAGATGGGCTCTTGGCCTGATCCAGCAGGGCTCTTCTTAGGTTCCTTATGAGATCTCTGCAGACTGGGAAGGTATGTGTGTGTGTGTGGGGGTGGAATAGGTGAAGTGCCCCCTCTCCCTTTGATGCCTATATAGAAGGCTAGTATATATTGCAGACTCCTGTGTGTGACCTAAGAAAGAAGGCTGGTGCCCTTCTCTGGCTGAATGAAGAAGATCCTTTCCTTTTTGGAGCTTCGACATCAATCTTTAGCTGGTTGGCGAATGACATGGCCTTAATCCCTTGATGTTCTTTTTTTTGGGAGGGGGGGAAGGGGCTGTGATGAGGCTCCGTGTAAATCAAAGAACGACGGATCATGCATCTCTAGGTGCCGAGGTCCCAGGATGCTGGATAAAATTTCGAGGCTTCCCCAGATTAACAGGCAGGGAGAGAAATCTCAGGGCAAAACAGCCACAGAAAATGGAAAATGTTGTTAACCATTGTGTGGCCCAGGTTTAAAACTCGGGCACCCACCCTCCAGCGTCTTCCAGCTCACAACCAGGTGTGTGCGATGTGATACCCTGTAGTATGGATGCAGCACCTAGGAGAGAAGGGAGGGGGCTGGGGAAGAGAGCCCGGGTGTCCCTTTGACCCCCTTGTGCGGTAGAGAGAAAGACAGGGTGAGGAGCGCCAGCATTGTCTTGGACGAACCTTTCCCAAATCCCAAGGATTTCCCAAATCCCAAGGACAGCCTTGACACTCGTTAAACCTCCAGATGTGTCTGTCATATGTGACCTGTTCCCTCCACCCAAATTAATTTGCCACCAAATACTGCGGCGTGCCCGTCCTGTGTCTGCCTTTAAGAGAATCCGTCTCATCTCCTTACCATGTCTGTGGGATGTGTCTCTCTTCTGTCTCTTTTAATGTACATTCTTATTGTTCTCAGTGTCATGTACTTGTTTTATTCCATTTGTTCACTATTGTGTAAACTACATGCCTTTTCCTGAGCAGAAGGTTTGGTCAGGCCCACCTCTGATGGAAAAGATGACATTGTGCCTTGTTGGCAGAGAACTCAAGAGAACTTGGGAAGCATTACTCCCTAACTGAGAAAAAATCCTAGGGTGCTAAAGTGCTTCAACAAGGGTGGGAACCCTTGGCTTTTAATCGAAGGGGCAAAGGTGGTTCTCCCTGAATTGTTAGGAGGCTTGTGTGTCTTTTCTGAGCTGGCTGGATAGCTCGGGGGTAGAGGTCTCTGGCTTCAGAGCCAGAGGTTCGGAGTTTGGTTCTCCACTGGGCCTTCAAGGTGAAGTGTAAGCTGGACAGTCCCAGGACGCCTCAAGAAAAAGGGAATAATAAACCCCTTTTGAGTCTTCTCTACTTGAAAAACTCTGGAAAGGGTCTCTGTAAGTAAGAATGGCACATTATGAGGATGATAACAGTGCAGAGATGAGGGGGTTCAGCTGCTCACTGCAGGCTTTCTTACTAATCATGTATTTGCGAAGGCTTTCACGGCCGGGATCTAATGGTTGTTGTGGGTTTTTCAGGCTCTTTGGCCGTGTTCTGAAGGTTTTTCTTCCTGATGTTTCGCCAGTCTCTGTGGCCGGCATCTTCAGAGGACTGGAGTAGGAACTCTGTCCATGGCGGCCACAGAGACTGGAGAAACATCAGGAAGAACAACCTTCAGAACACGGCCAAAGAGCCCAAAAAACCCCACAACAACCAATCATATATTTGTTTATTTTTGCTTCTTTATTTATATACCCTGCCTTTCTCCCTTGCGGGACTCAAGATGACTTATAATGCGATCGTTATTATTTGTGTCTTTTCTAGAGAGAAGTGGCCTCATTCCTTTCCATTCCTTGGACTCTTTCGGGGGAAGATGAATGTGAAAGACTCTGTTGATGCTGAAGTTAAGAAACAGCCAGATGACATGGAGGTTCGGTGCAAAGAAGAATTCCCGAAAAAAAACGCAGAGAACCATCTATATGGGGACCCCGTTGGCCCAGAGGTCCGGAGCCAGCATTTTCAAGAGTTCTCCTACCAGGAAGATTGGGGGCCCCGGGCGGTTTGTAGCCAACTCCACCGTCTCTGCCGTCAGTGGCTGAAGCCAGAAAAACACACCAAGGCCGAAATGCTGGACTTGGTGATCCTCGAACAGTTCCTGGCTGTCCTGCCTCCAGCGATGGGGATCTGGGTCAGAGAGTGCAAGCCGGAATCCACTTCCCAGGCCGTGTCCCTGGCGGAAGGTTTCCTCCTGAGCCAGAGAGCGGAGAAGAAGCAGGAGGAGAAGCAGCTGGTGAGAGTTCTGGTTTTCCTGAATGGCCGAGAAAGCGTTCTTCCTTTTGTGGACATTTACCTAACCAGAGTGTGTCCCCTTTTGTTTTTAAAGCTGAGATCTTTTCTTGCACTGTTATTCCTTTAATTTCTTTCTCCGTCTCTGTGCTGGTTGTCCTTATTTTATTCTAAGTGCAGGAGTTTTCAGAATTCTTCTGTGGCTTTCCTCAGGCATTAGATGCTGTGCGGGACCCAAAACGGAGGCCTCTTGTCCTGAAGAAGAGCCGAGGAGCTGCTTTGCCAGGTGAGAAATTCATCTGTGTATTCGCCTTGTACTGACTCTCTTATATAGCCTCCCAGGTTGACCGGTTCCTTATTTAAAATATTAAGAATTCTTCTTTCCCTTAGAAGGATCTGTCTTAGGTCCTCTACATTCTCATAGACATTTAAACTTTTGCTAATCCAAGCAGGAGGAATGACTTTTGTTTTTACGCAGGTAAGGGATAAAATGTTTAGGAAGAGTGACTATCTTCCCACTCCTTGGTCTCCCTTTGCAGACCCTGGAAGCATCCTGGGGACGGATCCTGCCTCATCTCTTCTTTGTGGGCGAATGGAAGGAGGGCCTGTGCAGCCACAAGAGGTAAGGGGGAAACGGATGGGGAGATGAGGAGCGGGCGGGGTGTGTGTGTTGGAACCTCAGTTTCCTCTCTGGGACTGAAAGAAATTTCCTCGTTGCATTTGCTTTTGCCACAAATGCTTGTGAAGAAGCCTGGGAAATGATCTGTGAAGGGTTGAGCCTCGCCGTTGTTGACGTTCTTCTCTCCTGGAACGCACTTTAAAAAGGGAGAGCAATCTAGGGATAAGAAGCTTCATTTTGTTCGAGGGTCCAATCACTTTCGTTTCTCCTTTCTTTGATAATACAAAACAAATACAAAAGTGTACACACACACACACACACACACACACACACATACACACACACACACTCTTCATCTGCATATATAATTCATTTTTCTTCTTCTTTTTTTAACGGAGCCTTCATCCCCTTCCAAAACTGCATTAATTCTTGTGAAAGTAAACAACTGTTCCCTTTTTTAAAATCTCGATAAAGTTCCCCAGAATATCAATAAATGTATTGCTATAGAACAATAGTAGTAGGCATCCTTTAGTCTCGAGAGCCTATGGTAAGGTGCTCTGAACAGAGGTCTTGGAACAGCGTCTAGTGTGGCTGAGAAGGCCAATCCAACAAGGCCAATTTGATTGGTATAGAACAATCTCTTCTTAATTTTCACATTACAAATTAATTTGTCACTAAATGCCACTAATTGTCACTAATTCTAGATTTGTTTGTACCATGCTTCACCTTCCAATTCCTTGCTGTAATTAATCGGGTTGCAGCTAGCGCATTTCAGATTGTTTTGTTATACAAGTCCACACACACACACACATATATAAACATACATTTATATTAATATAAAAATATAATATTTTATCTAAAATATAAAATTTATATAATTTATGTAAAATATACAATTTATATTAATATAGAGAGCTATCTTAGGGCAAACCTCAATATTTAACTTTAGTATTTCATTTTTTTCCCTTAAAAATCAGCCCCCCAAATTTTTATAAATTCTCACATTCCTATCACTTATGGAAATAAATGCCTACTTCTTGATATACCATCTCTTTTTATTAATCTTTGCTCTTCTATCTTCATTACAAAATTTATTAAACATATTTTGCCAGTATTTCAGCTCTTCTTCTGATATCTTTATCGGTAAACAGCATAAATGAAAAAGAAAGAGCAATATTGAGTAAAATCTTCTTTTTACATATTGCTGTTCTACCAAACCATGATCATCCAATCTTTCTGCATTTTTCTAGCTTATTTTACATTTCTTCCTTCAACTTACCAAAAATTTTCCTTTTTCGAATATTGTAAGATGTTTGGAATATTTATACCCAAGTCCTTAATAGGTTTACATATATTATCATCATGTTTATTTCAGGCTTCTGTCGCTTTTGAGGATGTTGCTGTGCATTTTTCCATGGAGGAGTGGGCTCTACTGGATCCTGGCCAACGAACTCTCCACCAGGAAGTCACGGAGGAGAATTTGGCCCATGTGGTGTCTCTGGGTGAGCTTTCCTTGCGTTATAGCCAATTTCAGAGAGGTCACCATGTTATTCTCTTACAGCACAACGAAATACGAGACAAAACAAAATTGGTAAAAAAAAGTATTGTGGTAAATTTAAGATAAACAAATTTATCTCACTACCAGTTTTCCTGGATGGCCATGTGTCTCAAGACACAGCTCACTCCTACAGAAAGTCACATGCAGATAAATTTGTTACACTTCAGGGCTCTATGATAAATTAAAGTTCAACTCAGGAAATCCAATTAGGAGCATCACAACAATGTCAAATCGCATAACATTCCTGCAGCACTCTGACACTTTCTCAGGTGGTCTGCAGGTGCTAAGTTTCCAGTTAATTGTGTTTAAATTGCTTTATGTTTAATTGGTTTCATTTCCCTGTTTGAGATTTGACTTTACATTTTTAGTACACACCAGGTTTTTCTTTTCTGTTTTATTTCAGCTCTCGTGGGAGAGAACAGGTCTAAGGAAGAACCCCTTCAAGTAGAAAAGGTTACTGTTGGGGAGAAAACCCAGTGGATAAAAACTGAAATAGAAGAGAAGAGCAATGAGTCCTTTCCTTTTCCACATGGAAATTCTCTCGAAGGAGAAATGGACCTCAACAACGAAGGTCACAAGTTCTCACTGGGCAGGGAAGGCTTCAACTCACAAGACAGTCAACAAGTTTGCTGGGAGATCCACCAAGAGCAGAAAATAATGCAGTGTGCAGAATACAATGACTTTTGTGGTACGTTGTCCCCAGAAACAGATCGGATGATGCAGAGAGAAAAGGAACCGTTGAGATACATGGATTGTGAAAAGGGCATCAGTCGGAGCGCGGATCCAGACCTTTCCTCTCCTATTGGACTCCACATAGGGGAGAAACCATTTGAATGCCGAGAATGTGGAAACAAGTTCAGCCACAGCACTAGCCTTGCTCGCCATATGAGAATCCACACCGGGATGAAACCGTTTCCATGCCCGGAATGTGGGAAGTGCTTCAGTCAGAGCCGATACCTTGTTTCTCACATGAGAATCCACACGGGGGAGAAACCCTTTGAATGCTTGCAATGTGGGAAGAGCTTCAGTGATCGAAGCACCCTTAGCTCCCATCAAAGAATCCACACGGGGGAGAAACCCTTTGAATGCCCAGAATGTGGGAAAAGGTTTGGTCACAACCCAAGCCTTGCTCGCCACATGAGAATCCACACGGGGATGAAACCCTTCACCTGCTCAGAGTGTGGAAAGAGCTTCAGTCAAAACTGCTATCTTGCTCGGCACATGAGAATCCACACTGGGGAGAAACCCTTTACGTGCTTGGAATGCGGGAAGAGCTTCAGCGATCGAAGCACCCTTAGCTGCCATCAAAGAATCCACTCGGGCGAGAAAACTTTTGAATGCTTAGAATGTGGGAAGCGCTTCCATAAAAGAAGCCGGCTGAATTCCCATCAAAGAATCCACACCATGGAGAAACCCTTTGAATGTTTGGAATGTGGGAAGAGCTTCCATCACAGCACAAACCTAGCTTCCCACATGAGGGTCCATACAGAGGACAAACCTTTTACATGCTTGGAATGTGGAAAGAGCTTCCGGGACAGGAGCAGTCTTACCTGCCACCAAAGGATCCACACAGGGGAGAAGTCCTTTAAATGCTCCGAATGCGGAAAGAGCTTCCGCCACAGAAGCACCCTCCGTTCCCATATGAGAATCCACACTGGGGAGAAACCGTTTAAGTGCGTTCAGTGTGGGAAGAGTTTCCATCAGGGGGCAAGTTTTCGCTCTCACATGAGAATCCACACAGGGGAGAAACCTTTTCAGTGCCTGGAATGCGGAAAGACGTTCAATCAGAGGACACACCTTGTCTCCCATACGAGGATCCACACGGGGGAGAAGCCCTTTGCGTGCTTGGAATGTGGGAAGTGTTTCAGTCAACGGGCGAACCTCACTTCTCACAGCCGAACCCACAGAGGAGCAGAGATGCTGTGGAAGTTCATGGAGTGTGCAGAGACCTCTGGGCAGGGAGTTCATTTTACGAGCCATCCAAGAAGCCACACATCTGAGGACAATGCAGATATATGCACTGCAAATTCTTGACCTGTACATGCAAGATATAATCGTGTTCTGTGGAGATCCGGGAAAGGGAAATATATTTATCGCTGTATAGAAAGTGGGTGTAGGGTACATCCTGAGTATATGATTTCTGAAATCTCTTAAATTCTTTTCACTTCTATCTTTTCTTTTCCTTCAGCCCAGGAACTTCAGAACAATTATTTTTCTTTTTTGGAAAGATGCTCTGAACTATTCCTTCTTCTCACTCTTTTCCAGTTCAATAGCACCCTTTCTGCAACAGCGCAAGACGATTTCACTCTTGGTCAAGGCAGCAGGAGGCCCACCATGACAGCCAAGGGGCCTTCATATAACTCTTGTCTAACTTACTTTGCGTTTATTGCAGCAACACATTTCCAGAGATGACGAGGTATGGACTTGACCAATGAACCATCACATTGTATTTTGTATTAAGCCTTGGGACCTTCATATTTTGGCCCTTGTGGGCATATTTGGAAGTGAGAAAACCCATCCCGGACTCCACCTCAAGAGGGTTGAGGCGTGTAGCTGGTATTTCCTTGAACTGTCACAAAGCAGAAATAACACGAAAAAAATGGCTTGGAAGGCAGAGGGAGTGCGTAGAAACATGTCTGTGGTTCTCCCGGAGTGTACCGATGGACCCAATATTAGAAATTGTTAAAAAAATTGAATACAATTTCCGTTGGGATGCCCAGATGACAAACAACAGTTTGAAAGGAAGCATGCCCATATGTTTTCTGAAATCACCTCATTGCCCTTCTCTGATAAAATTGGTTTATTCCACAAAACAATGAGAAATTGCCATAAATCAATTACCCTCCCATCCAAAGTTTTTCTTCTTTGTCCAGAGGACCAAACTCTGTGATTATCAGGTGCGACTGAATCATGAGAGGGTCATCATAGATAGAAAGAAGTCTGTTTTTCACACAATCCACTGGAACCTGGAATCTTCATTCCCAAGAAGTAATGGTGGTTGTCGGCATGGATGAGTATAAAAACCTCCAGTCCCAAAATACTCTGGTTTTTCTTCGAATCGTATAAATCCAGTCCCAAAGGCGGTAGATCTGTGTGACTCAACTGGTGGGAGGCAGAGGGGTCTCCTCAAGAGGATGCTGAAGCAGACGGGGCCCCTGGCTGAAAGCAGCAAAATTCTCCTCACATTCCTCTACAGGAGGAATAGGCTGAGGGGAGGGAGATGAGCCTCTGTCGGAGGATACTGTGGCTGGGCATCCCTCGACTATAATTAAATAATATTTGTGTGCTGTCAAGTTCATTCTGACTGAGGGTGAATCTTTTCCAGGATTTTTCTAGGTAAATACTCAAAAGTGGTTTCTCATTCCCTCCTTCTGGGGGTGCCGTAGGACTGTGCAGAAGCTGGCCCAGGGTCACATAGGCTGGCTCTACTCACAAGAGGCACAGTGGCAGGAATTAAGTCCCAACCTCTGGCGCCGCAGCCAGAGACCTGAACCACTGAGCTACCCAGCCAGCCCCTCACATACACACTATATAGGAAAAAAAAAGGAAAGCACAGAATGGAGAGGAATCCAAGCTAACTAGATCTGGAAGTGCCCAAGGTGGAATCCCCTCGAGAAGGGGTTCCAGAATGACAACCTTGAGGTCTTAAGGATGGAGGGGGGGTAAAAGCTCTCATCAGGTCATTTTGGGAGCGGAGTGTTCCTTAACCCTTGATGCACCCATGGTGAAGGATGCTGGGAGCCATCATCTGAGAACATGGGGGCAGGATCAACTTTCCCCAGATCTATTTTGGAAATATCCTCTCAGGAGACCCAGGGAGAGATACTGATGGGGAGATCACAGAAACATAATCTAGAAGAGAGCAGAGAGTCAGTTGGTGTCATGGATTATGTGACATTCTGGTCCAAGGAGGCATTGTCTTTTCACACTACCTGGGTCAACACACTCCCCATTCAGGCATCAGTTTATACCTTTTAATGCCTTCAATCCTAGCCACCACTCCTTCGTGCCAGTAGGGAAGGTGTTAAACTGGGAGACCAGCCACCCTCCAAGTATTTTGGGGTTTTTTGCTTTTACGCTGTCCCATCCAGAGCCTGCTTGGCCAAAAACTGGCATCTTTTATAATTTGTGCCGTGAGAAAGTTTCTCAATCCCAGTAAAACTGTAGGTTCCTCTTGGTAATGTGCAGCTTCATATGTATTAGCTGGCTGTATTTTCATTGGTTAGTCGTGTGGGCTCCTCATTCTTAGTTACATGTAAAAAATTAAACACTGAAGAGAGATTTTTATTTAGGGGCCAAAGCATGAAGGGGAGGGTAGATTTGTATGATAAAAACTGAAACTATAGGAAGAGCTAAATATGTGTCTTCAGCATTTCTGCAGCGTACAAACACATACACTCTTACACTTTAAGCTGTTTTTTATTTCCGTGTGTGTGTGTGCTTAATTAATTGAACTTGACTTGGAACCCACCCACCTCTCCATTTTCTTCTGAGGGAAAAAAAGCTTGATTTGAATAGGGTCTTGGAAAAAAGAGTTGCCAACGTCCCTGGTATTGTTGCTAAGTAGCCTAGTTTCAGTGCATCTGCAGAGTCCGGCAGAATAACGGGCTGTTATTACACATCGAAGCTAGCAGGCAGGGGGTGTATGAAGCTGCTCAAAGCTACTGCTGAAATGAACCATTTTTCTGACTCTCCTTATATTCCATCATCCCCTCGCTGGATGGCTCCATGCTTTCAACCCAATGGTGTTCTTTCCGAACTGACGAACTGGTAACTTCTGCAAGAGTAACTCCACCGATGGCTCAGCAGCCACTAAGTTGGGTTCCACGAGAATCCAGGGAGAAGGGCTCCTAATGCTCCCAAGGTTTCCACACTACAGACCTCCACAGACATGAGGGCATGATGAGCTAACCCTCTTCTTGCTGGTTTCTACACAGTAACCCTTTAAATACCCACATTGCGGGAAGAGCCTTTGTGAAAGAAGCAAAATTTGTGCCCATAAATCAATCTGCGCAGGTGAGAAACCGTCTAAATGCTTGGAAGGTGGAGGATAAGATACAGGGATCCATCTTTGACATGAATACCCACATCATCTTAAAAACAGAAGAGCTGGAAGCGATGCTATAGATCGTGGAGGCCATCCCCTCTCAAGGAGGCACAAGTGGGGAATCGAACTCCCAACCTCTGGCTCCGGAGCCTGAGCCCTAAACCCTTGAGCTGCCCAGTATTTTTATATGTGTAAATTGGGAAATGGTGCCAGCTTTCCCTCTTCCTCCCGCAAAGCTCACTATAATAATTTCCTCTTAAAATTGCTTTGTATGAATTTAATATTTCAAATAAAAGATGGTTTTCTTTAAAAACATCAGCACCTGTGAAAACCTCAGCACCTCCTAAAAATAGAGGACTGCTCTCCTATGTAACTTGCTTGTGACTTGGGGGGAACCATTTAGCTTCAAAAATCAAGTTGGGAGCTGGTGGGGGGAGAGAAGTAGTTTCCTGTATCTACACATCCCGGGTCACCTTTTCTCCAAAAGGAGGTGAATTAGTTCCAGATACAAAAACTTTTTAAAAATGAAACGATAAATACAGTGGTGCCTCGCAAGACGAATTTAATTCGTTCCGTAGTTAATGTCGTCTTGCGAAAAATTCATCTTGCCAAACGTGTTATCCCATTGGAATGCATTGAAATCTAATTAATGCGTTCCTGTGGGCAAAAAAAAAAAAAAAAGAACAAAGTTAATTTTGGTTTCAAAAGGGTTTAAGTGCTCTTTAAAGCCATACATATTGTGCAGATGATTTCAAAAATTTAAATCCAAAAACTTTTAACTTTTTAAGCATCATAGAAAAACATTTCAAAATCAGCAAACATGAAGAAGGAACAGCTGCCTTCACTGAAACTGAACAGAAAGTGTCGCTAACAGTCCTTGGATTGTGCAAAACTCTTCAGAAAGTGCATTTTCAAGGCATGTAAACCTACAGAAACCAACAGTACAGCAACTTTTTACATTTCACATTTTAAAGTGAACAAGTGAGGCTGAAGTCTCCAAACCACCAGGACCAGTGTTTTTAAGTCAGGAAACTGGAGGCAGACAGAGCTGTCTCCACATCACAGCAGCAGTCTTTTACGTCCCCAGAGCTGTGGAGGGTCTCTCTGGCGATGGCCCGAATGATGGTCAACTGGGAGAAAGCTTTAAGGCTTGACCTCAAGGCTTCTAGGAGGACGAGGAGGAAGAAGGCGGCAACTGGGCACCGCTGGTAGAAGCAGCAGGTTCCTCTTCCTGTTTTGGCCTCTTCGTGAGGAACCTCTCCATGGTCAGCTGCTTCTGCCGCCTTTTCAGGATCTCTCTGAAAGGGGACATGATCCTTTTGTCATATGCGTTTGAAAGGTCACGTGCCAGAGCCTTGTCCGAGTGGTACCGCCGTGCTTGAGTCTGCACATTTTGCCACTGTTCTAAGATCTCCTTTAGTTTAGTGGTGGACAGGTGTTCCTTGCCTGGCATTTCTCCCCTTTCCAAAGAGGCCTGCTCTTCCGTAGCCTCTGCCTGAAGTTTCACCAGCTCCTGGGTGGACAGATCCCGGTCGTGGCCCTCCACCAGTTCACAGATGCCCTCCTCTTTGACATCGAGGCCCATGGCCCTCCCCAAGGCAAGAATATCCTCCAACCCTGTTGACTCTGGTGCAGACACAAAAGCAGCCTCTCCATGCCTGACCACGCTGTGGATGCCAGATCTGGTTTTGAAGCGTTCAAACCAGCCTCTGCTGGCCTTGAAGCCTTCTGGCTCGGCTGAGGTTCCTGCCTCTTGCTCCACGAGGTCTGTGTACAAGGCCTTGGCCTTCTTGCAAATGACAGCCTCAGTCACTGTGTCCCCTACACGCTGCTTCTCTTGCATCCAGATGAGCAGCAATTTCTCCACCTCTTCCAGAACAGCTGGCCGGTTTTTCGCGATCCTGGTGACTCCCTTGGCTGCATCCGTGGCAAGGATCTTCTCTCTCATCTTAATGATGGTACCGATGGTGGATGGATTCCTCTGGTACTCCCTGGCAAGGTCTATCACTCGCATGCCTCTGTCATACTTCCCGATGATCTCCTTCTTCATCTCGACAGTAATCTTCTCCTTTGTCATCTTCCCGGCCTCGGCAGAAGTAGCAGCCTTCTTGGGACCCATGTCAGCAACGCTGCTACGTTCACAAAAACAAAAGGCAGTGGTTCACATCTGCTTCCCACACACCTTCCCACCTCTGGCCAAAACTCCCCTGGACAACGAAGTGGCATAACACACACACCTCAACACAAGCTAAGCCGCCCCCCACCTTTCCTGTGCAACTTAAAAAATAAAATTGGCATAACCCCCCCCCAAACGCAACCTAAGCCCCCTACCTTTCCTCTGCAACTTACAAAAATAAAAATAAAAATAAATAAAATTGGCATAACACCCCCCAACACAAGCTAAGCCCCCTACATTTCCTCTGTAACTTACAAAAAAAACTGGCGTAAAAGCCCACCAACAACAACACTGGAGAACAAATGCACACCTACCTTTTTGCTGCCAAAAAAGTTCTGAAAACCTTCAATTTCTCCAAAGACGGGAAGCGCGCCCACAACACAGACCACAGTCGCTCCTCTGAAGTCAACCTTGGACCTGCACGTGGAAAAATGAGCCCAGGCTACCTTGGGGAGGCTTTTTAAACCTTCCCGGCACAAGGCATCCTGGGTATAAAGGGTTGAGATTTAAACCAAACCAAACGGGGGTGGTAGTGTGGGGGGGGGGAACATTCGTCTTGCGAGTCATCACCTGTCAAAACCGTTCGTCTTGCGAGTTGCCTCCCGCAAGGCAAAAAATAAATAAATAAATACCCGAAGGAAAGGAAGCTGAGGGGAGGGGGCTATTGAGAGACTGGCCCCTTTTTTGATACACAAACGTACTCCCTCTAACATTTCCCTCTTTTCTGTGGAGGAAATTTAAACCCATTACATTTCCTTTGGTTCTTTGCAAAATACCTCAAATTCCCCCCCAGGAACCTGAGCCATAAATACGGTGTATAAATACGGTGTGTGTGTGTGTGGGGGGCTCAGGGGCTGAATGCAACCCTCGGGGGGGGCTCCGATGGAGTGACAGAGAGGAAAGGGTCCTCCCGCTTACCTTTCTAAGGGTTAAGTTCACAGAGCTGAATTCCTAGAGAGGAAAAGAGCAGGCCGCCATGTGTGGAGTGTTACTTCCTGTCTGGGCCCCTCTCCCCGGAAGAAGTGGCCTCGTCCTTCCCTATCGCTGACCTTTGGCACCTGATAGGCTCCTTTCCGCTTCTAGGTGTCGCAGGGGAGCTTGGGAAAGTGAGTTTGGGGTAGAAGCAGGAGAGGAAGAAGCAAGGGAGAGGTCCTTCTCCTCCCCCCCCCCCTCCGCCATTATTCACCCTCAAAGGGCGACGCCTTCTGTTGCCCTGCTGGTTGATTGAGCTTCCTTGGGGGGGGTCGACCCCAAACAGTTCGCACCCTGAAGCCGTGCAGAAATGGGTCCCCCCACCATCACCAGCACCTACAAGGCATTAGGACCTCTTCGGTTTGGGAAAGGAACTTTTAAAAAGTTAATCGAATTCCAATATGTTTGCTCAAAAGGGGCGCTGGAAGGGTGGATCCGCACAGTGATCTCCGGTATTTGCCTTTGAATACGATTTTAGGGTTTTTAAAGACTCTTGTCTTTAGAGCCAATTCATTTATGTTGTCGAAGGCCTACCTTGATCGATAAATATATCACCTTTTGTTTTTATTTGGCCTCAAAGAGACATTTGAATTATTCCTTAGTTCTTCGAACAGCTCCTGCGCTGGCGCTGGAGAAAAGTACTCAAGTTCTACACACAGTGTACAGTAGTGTCCAATTTTACTTAAATCACTAATCTTCTGTATATCTTTTAAAATATTAGGGAAAGGCGTGTTGTCCTTAAAATGACACATACACAAGAGCAGGCTATACTTTTATCAGACCACTAACAAATCCAGAGAGTGCTACACATCCATCTGTTGCACATGCTTCTTTTATATGAAAATAGGATCCCATAAATGGGAGGATGTTTCACCCTTTCGGGCTCCTCTACTGCCCACTTCCACGGTTATGTTTCCCTCCCAAAGGGTTAAAAAGTCAATGACTAGCGAATCCCAGAGCGTCCTTCAGGAAGATGAGAAGCGACGCTGGAGGCCCACTTCCGGTTTCCGGCTCCGAGCGGCGGTGCTTCTTTTCTCCCCTTCCCGTCCAAGTCCCAGGTGCCTCCTTTTTTCGGGGGGTCGGGAAGGAGGTGAGCTCTTTAGGGGGGAGAAGGAGGGAGACGATGGGGGGCAGATCGCCTTGGCTTGGCCCGGCTTTGGAGGGGGAGAGAGATTCAACAGGCAGGGGGGTTCCCTGGAAGAGTCAGTCTCCCCTTCCTTCCATCCTTCCCTCCCCATGGAGATACTGATGGGGGGATCATGGAAAGATAATCTAGAAGAGAGCAGAGACTCCGTCGGTGTCATGGATTATGTGACATTCTGGTCCAAGGAGACATTGTCTTTTCACACTACCTGGGTCAACACACTCCCCATTCAGGCATCTGTTTATACCTTTTAATGCCTTCAATCCTAGCCACCACTCCTTCGTGCCAGTAGGGAAGGCGTTAAATTGGGAGACCGGCCACCCTCCAAATATTTGGGGTTTTTTGCTTTTACGCTGTCCCATCCAGAGCCTGCTTGGCCGAAAACTGACATCTTTCATAATTTAAATGTGCCGTGATAAAAGTTTCTCAATCCCAGTAAAACTGTAAGTTCCTATTGGTAAAGTGCAGCTTCATATGGTTGCCACAGTTTCCACACTACAGACCTCCACAGAGATGAGGGCATGATGAGCTAACCCTCTCCTTGCTGGTTTCTTCACAGAAACCATTTAAATGCCCACAGTGTGGGAAGAGCTTCTGTGAAAGAAGCAAAATTTGTACATATAAATCAATCTGCGCAGGTGAGAAACCATCTAAATGCTTGGAAGGTGGAGGGTAAGATACTGGGATCCATCTTTGACATGAATACCCACATCATGTCATCTTAAAAACAGAAGAGCTGGAAGCAACAATGTAGATCATGGAATCCATCCCCTCTCAAGGAGGCAGAAGTGGGGAATCGAACTCCCAACCTCTGGCTCCGGAGCCTGAGCCCTAAACCCTTGAGCTGCCCAGTATTTTTATATGTGTACATTGGGAAATGATGCCAGCTTTCCCTCTTCCTCCCGCAAAGCTCACTATAATAATTTCCTCTTAAAATTGCTCTCTATCAATTTAATATTTCAAATAAAATATGGTTTTCTTTAAAAACCCTGTGGAAACCTCAGGACCTCCTAAAAATAGAGGACTGCTCTCCTATGTAACTTGCTTTTGACTTGGGGGGGGGGGAACCATTTAACTTCAAAAATCAAGTTGGGAGCTTGGGGGGGGGGAGAAGTAGTTTCCTGTATCTACACATGTACACACCTGGGTCACCTTTTCTCCAAAAGGAGGTGAATTAGTTCTACATACAAAAACTTTTTAAAAATGAAATGACAAATACAGTGGTGCCTCGCAAGATAAATTAAATTCGTTCCGCGGTTAATGTCTTGCGAAAAATTTGTCTTGCGAAACACGTATCCCCATAGTAATGCATTCAAATCTAATTAATGCATTCGTATGGGCAAAAAAAGAGAACAAAGTCAAATTTGGTTTACAAAGGGTTCATGAAGTGCTCTTTAAAGCCATACATATTGTGCAGATGATTTCAAAAATTTAAATCAAAAAAAACTTGTAACTTTTTAAACATCATAGAAAAAGATTTAAAAGTCAGCAAACACGAGGAAAGAACGTCTGCCTTCACTGAAACTGAACAGAAACAGTCACTAACAGTCCTTGGATTGTGCAAAACTCTTCAGAAAGCACATTTTCAAGACATGTAAACATACAGAAACCAACGGTACAGCAACTTTTTACATTTCACATTTTTAAGTGAACAAGTGAGGCTGAAGTCTCCAAACCACCAGGACCAGTGTTTTAAGTCAGGAAACTGGAGGCAGACAGAGCTGTTGCCACATCGCAGCAGCAGTCTTTTACGTTCCCAGAGCTGTGGAGGGTATCTCTGACGATGACCTGAACGATGGTCAACTGGGTGAAGGCCTTAATGCTTGACCTCAAGGCTTCTAGGAGGGCGAGGAGGAAGAAGAAGGCAACTGGGCACCGCTGGTAGAAGCAGCAGGTTCCTCTTCCTGTTTCGGCCTCTTCGTGAGGAACCTCTCCATGGTCAGCTGCTTCTGCCGCCTTTTCAGGATCTCTCGGAAAGAGGACATGATCCTTTTGTCATATGTGTTTGAAAGGTCGCGTGCCAGAGCCTTGTCCGGGTGGTACCGCTGCGCTTGAGTCTGCACGTTTTGCCACTGTTCTAAGAGCTCCTTCAGTTTAGTGGTGGGCAGCTCCTCCGCAGCCTCAGCCTGCAGTTTGAGCAGCTCCTGGGTGGACAGATCCCGGTCGTGGCCCTCCACCAGTTCACAGATGTCCTCCTCTTTGACCTCGAGGCCCATGACCCCCCCGAACGGAACAATGTCCTCCATCACTGTTGACTCTGGTGCAGGCGGAGAAGCAGCCTCTCCATGCCTGACCACGCCGTGGATTCCAGATCTGGTTTTGAAGCGTTCAAACCAGCCTCTGCTGGCCTTGAAGCCTTCTGGCTCGGCTGAGGTTCCTGCCTCTTGCTCCACGAGGTCTGCGTACAAGGCCTTGGCCTTCTTGCAAATGACAGCCTCAGTCACTGTGTCCCCTACACGCTGCTTCTCTTGCATCCAGATGAGCAGCAATTTCTCCACCTCCTCCAGAACAGCCGGCCGGTTCTTCGCGATCCTGGTGACTCCCTTGGCTGCATCCGTGGCAAGGAACTTCTCCCTCTTCGCCACGATGGTGCCGATGGTGGATGGATTCCTCCGGTACTCCCTGGCGAGGTCTATCACTCGCATGCCTCTGTCATACTTCCCAATGATCTCCTTCTTCATCTCGACAGTAATCTGCCCCCTTGTCATCTTCCCGGCCTCGGCAGAAGCAGCAGCCTTCTTAGGGCCCATGTCAGCACAGCTGCTACGTTCACAAAAAACAAAAGGCAATGGTTCACATCTGCTTCCCACACAGCTTCCCACCTCTGGCCAAAACTGCCCTGGACAAAAAAGTGGCATAACACACACACCCCAACACAAGCTAAGCCCCCCCTTTCCTGTGGAACTTAAAAAATAAAATTGGCATAAGACCCCACACACAAGCTAAGCCCCCTACCTTTGCAACTTACAAAAAAATAAAGTAAAATTGGCATAACACCCCCCAACATAAGCTAAGCCCCCTACCTTTCCTCTGCAACTTACAAATATATATATATATAATAAAATTGGCACAACACCCTCCAACACAAGCTAAGCCCCCCTACCTTCCCTCTGCGACTTACAAAAAATATATAATAAAATTGGCACAACACCCCCAACACAAGCTAAGCCCCCCTACCTTTCCTCTGCAACTTACAAAAATATATAAAATTGGCACAACACACACCCCCAAAACAAGCTTAGCCCCCTACCTTTCCTCTGCAATTTATAAAAAAAATTTGGCATAACAGCCCCACCCCCAGCACAGAAGAACCAATGCACACCTTACTTTTTGCTGGCAAAATAAAAAGTTCTGAAAACCTTTCTCCAAATTTCTCCAAACACAGGACACGCCCACCTCGCAGATCACACAGCGGCTCCTCTCTTTGAAGTCCAACTCGAAACTGCACGTGGAAAAGTGGACCCAGGCTGCCCTGTGGGGAGGCTTTTTAAACCTTCCCGGCACAAGGCATGCTGGGTATTAACGGTTGAGTTTCAAAACAAAAAACTCGTCTTGCGAGTCATCAAAACCTCCTGGGTCGGCAAAACCATTCGTCTTGCGAGGCACGGCGGCTCTGATGGAGTGACAGAGAGAAAGGGTCCTCCCGTTTACCTTTCTAAGGGTTAAGTTCTCAGAGCTGAATTCCTAGAGAGGAAAAGAGTGGGCCGCCATGTTTGCAGCATTACTTCCTGTCTCGGCCCCTCTCCCCGGAAGAAGTGGCCTCGTCGACCTTTGGCACCTGATAGGCGCCTTTCCGCTTCTGGGTGTCGCAGGGGCGTCTGGGAAAGTGAGTTTGGGGTAGAAGCAGGAGAGGAAGAAAAAGCAAGGGAGGGTTCCTTGTCCTCCCCCTCCCTCCGCCATTATTCACCCTCAGAGGGCGAGGCCTTCTGTTGCCCTGCTGGTTGATTGAGCTTCCTTGGGGGGTCGACCCCAAACATTTTGCTGCCCGAAGCCGTGCAGAAATGGGTCCCCCCACCCCCACCACCAGCTATAAGGCATTATTAGGACCTCCTCGGTTTTGGGAAAGGAACTTTTTAAAAAGTCTCCAATGGAAAAGAAAGTTTCTTTGGCAACTGGAGGGCAGGATCGTGCCACCTTGGTTTAGGTTAATCGAATTCCAATAGGTTTGCTCAAAAGAGGCAGTGGAAGGGTGGATCCGCACAGTGATCTTCGGTATTTATATTTGAATATGATTTTAGGGTTTTTTAGACACTCTGTCTTTGGATCCAGTTCATTTATGTTGTGGAAGTCCTACCTCGATCGATGAATATACAGTATCACCTTTTCTTATCTGGCCTCAAAGAGACGTTTGAATTATTCTTTAGTTCTTCGAACAACTCCTGCGCTGGCGCTGGAGAAAAGTACTCAAGTTCTACACACAGTGTACAGTAGTGTCCAATTTTACTTAAATCACTAAGGTTGTGATATGTACATCTTTTAAACTATTAGGAAAAGGTGTGTGGTCCTTAAAACGACACAAACGCAAGAGCAAGCTGTACTTTTATCAGACTAACAAATCCAGAGAGTGCTACACATCCATCTGTTGCACACGCTTCTTTTATATGAAAATAGGATCCCATAAATGGGAGGATGTTTCATCCTTTGGGGCTCCTGTACTGCCCACTTCCACGGTTATGTTTCCCTTCCAAAGGGTTAAGGTCATTGACGAGCGAATCCCAGAGCGTCCCTCAGGAAGTGAGAAGCGACGCTGGAGGCTCACTTCCGGTTTCCGGCTCCGAGCGGCGGTGCTTCTTTTTTCCCCTTCCCGCCCAAGTCCCAGGTGCCTCCTTTTTTCCGGGGGTCGGGAAGGAGGTGAGCTCTTTAGGGGGGAGAAGGAGGGAGACGATGGGGGGTAGATCCCCTTGGCTTGGCCCGGCTTTGGAGGGGGAGAGAGATTCAACAGGCAGGGAGTCCCTGGAAGAGTCAGTCGCCCCTTCCTTCCATCCTTCCCTCCCCATGGATTCTCCCCACCGTTGAACTGTGGGAGGGGCTGGAAACCAGTTTCCCAGTGACTGGCGCCTGCATTGAGGGCGGGGGAGGACTGGGAAGAGGCCTCTGCAGACTGGGAAGATGGGGGCGGGGGGTATCAGCAAAGTGGACCCCCCCCCCACAAACACACGCCTGTGTTGTCTGAATGGGGTGGTTGTGTTTCTAGTTCATCCTGTTGAGGGGTTTGTGCGGGACCCCAAGCAGGTGGTTATAAGAAGATTTATGTCCCTTTCTGGATAAAGGCAGATGATCCCTTGTTAGAATTGGTGAAAAAAAAAAGCTGCAGTTCTTTTCATTTCGGTGGATGGAATCTGTTGATCCTTTAGTGTTCTTAGGGGGCCAAGAATTAGAGTCGAGGTCAATCAGTCTGTCTCTCCGGATCCCCAGGGTGCTCAAAACGTCTCAAAGAATTGCGGTGCTTTTAGCAGGCAGGGAGAGAAATCTCAGGAGGAGGAAGACTGTGGCGTTGTGTGAGGGGGGCTAGAAAACATGGGCGCCTCTCTCCGGCCTCTCCCAGCTCACCCCCAGGCATGCCTGCAAGTGTGTGCTGGGCTTCTGTGCACTGGGGACGCCCCACAGAGGAGGGAGGGGTGGGAGCCTTTGTATACCCCAGAGCGTCTTTACCTTTGGAGGGAAAGGCAGGGTGAGGTGCATCAGCACTGGGGCTTGTGAGTCCCAATTAGAAATAAAGTTGTTTTCAGGGTGTTCCTCCCAGCCCACAGTGAAGACAACCAGAATCTTGTTACCCGAAGGAACTTCCCAGGTTCCTAGGAAAACCGCTTCCTTCTAATGGGCTGAAGCCTCCCATATTCCTATGCCCCACTCTGCCCTGGCTGTGGAATCTGCTTAGATGCATCAAGTCCCTAGTCAGGCTTTGGAAACTTAATGCAGCATCTTCCTTTATTGGCTTTTAAGTTCATCCCTTCCGTATACATTTCGTTTCCCATCCTCCCGCCCCCCGTTTTTCTTGGCTTTGCTGTTCCACAGTCATATTGCATCTGCAGTAAATGTTTCTTTCTCTCTTTTAATACAGATATTTATTTTTTCTCGTTTCCATTTCCATCTCTATGAGTGGAAATCATAATATGCCTAGTCAGCGAGGCCTCGTGAGAGCTTTGATAATATTATTCCTTACCCCCCAAAATAGCCTGACATGTTAAAGTGTTTTAAGTGTGGGGTATCGTGGCTATTAAGAATAAAGAATAAAGCATTCTTTTTCAGCAAAACCCCTGGTTTTGTACATATGCAGATTAAACTGGATTGAATGTATAAGAATAATTATTTTAGAACTTCAGAGATGGAAGGCACCCTCTGGATCATGAAATCCAGCTCCTGTCAAGGAGGCCCAGAGGGGGAATCGAACCGCCAAACTCTGGTTCTGCCACCAGATGCCTAAACCACTGAGATATTTAAGCACAGGCATTTAGAAATCAGTGTGCAACCAAATACACTTCCATGTCACAGCTGTCTTTTCCCTCCAAAAACCCTCTCCATCTTCCTTCCAGTCTATCTGGGGATGTCTCTTCCGCTCAGCCTTCAGGGAATATAAAGCAGGCACACAGAATCTAGAGAGTTGTATAGGGAGGAAGATGTACTTGATCCTGTGACTTGTCAATCAGAGCCATTCTTGGATTGGGGCACTGGAACATGACAGAACCTTTCCATGTCTTTTTTTCCCCCCAACCATATCTTGTTTTTTCTGCTTTTCCTACAGATAGAAGAATAAAGCCTATTCGTTCCATAACTTTGGCTCTTTTGGAGGAGATAAGCCTACGATATTCTCTTGGCATTGAGCCCGAGAGACAGACAGATGCCATGGAGGTGTGGAGCAATGAGGAATTCCCATTGCTGAACTTGGTGATCCTTGAACAGTTCCTGGTCGTCCTGCCGCCCGAGATGGGGATCTGGGTGAGAGACAGTAGGCTGGAATCCACTTCCCAGGCGGTGTCTCCGGCACAAGGTTTCCTCCTGAGCCAAGCAGTGAATGACAAACAGGAACAGCAGCTGGTGAGAGTTCTGGACAATGGCTGAGAAAGTATCCATGGAAATAGTCCAACAAAAACATGTCCCTCTTTTTTGCTGAAACCCGAGTTTCTCTCTTCTCCCATTTATTCTTTGATTTCTTTTTCCATTCCTGTGTTTGTGTTCCAAACATTAGTAACATTTACAGGGATTTACAGAATTCTTCTCTGTCTTCCCTCAGGCAGTGGATGCTCCATCAGACCCGAAACCGAAGCCTCCCCTTCTGAAGGAGAAGGTGGGTGGAGGAGCTGCTTTGCCGGGTAAGAAGCTTTTCATGATCTTTCTGCTTGTGCTGCCTTTCCTATACCTTTCCCATGTTCTTGAAGTGCATTTCAGCTCCTCTGTGTTCAGGTAGATATTTAAAGTTCTGTGAATCAAAAAAGAAGGAGCAACTTTTGTAAATATAGGAAAGAGATAAACATGTCTTCCCAACTCCTTGTCCTTCTTTGCAGACCCTGGAACCGCGCTGGGGAGAGATCCTCACTCATCTCTTCTTTATGGAGGAATGGAAACAGCACCTGTACAGCCAGAACAGGTAGAAGGAAATAGTTTGGGAGATGGGGCCGCCTGGGCCCTTCTCCCCATCATACACTTCCCTGGCTTTAAAACAATCTCCCCCCTTTCTGTTGGCTTCTGTCAAACCTTCTCATTAGGAAGGCTGGCAGTATGAGAAGTGAAGGGTTGAATCTTGTACTGTGTCCCTCACCTGTTGTCGCTGTTGTCATTCTTTTCTGTGATGTCATTTAAAAAAATGAAGTTTCCTTTTATTCCAGGGTCCCGTCACTCTTGAGGACATTACTGTGTCTTTCACGGAGGAGGAGTGGGCGCTGCTGGATCCAGGCCAAAGGGCTCTGCACCAGGAAGTCATGGAGGAAAATATTGCTAACGTGATGTCTCTGGGTGAGCGTTCATTTATGTTCCGTTATAGCTGTTTTTGGAGAGAAAGTCAGGCTAGTCTCTCCCAAAAACTAGGAAACATCTAAGAAACCAAAAATGTAAACTAATGAATTGTGGCAGCTTCACAATCATCAGAATAATCTCATTGTGAGCCATGTACAACCATGAAAAGCACAATTTTAAACATGTTACGATAAACTATCCTCCATACACAGCACGTTACCATAGTCTCTCGAGACTGAAGGATGCCTGATCTGATGATAAACTACACAGTTGATGTAACCAGTTTATGTCTATCACAACAGTGTCAAATTATGTAGCATGCTGGTGGTTTCTCTCCAAGATTCTTGGGGACGGAGTCAAAGGTCTTCTACATGTGATAGGTTTATGCTTATACTTAATTGATTCTGTTCCCACACTCGAGTTTTGATTTTACATTTTCAGTAAAGCTGAGTTATATGGTTGTTGGGTTTTTTTCTCTCTCTTTTAGTTCCTGATATGAGGGAAGACTGGTTCAAGGAAGAAGCACATCGTTCGTTTTTGGGACAAGATCTGCAAACACGTGGAGGAGGAAAATCATTTCGATGTTTGGATTGGGAAAAGACCTTCTGTCAGAGCACCCACCTTGCTTCACAGAAGGGAATTCCAACGAGGGAGAAGCTATTTCAGTGCTTCGACTGTGGAAAGCGGTTCAGTTACAATTCCTACCTCATTGGGCACAAGAGAATCCACACAGGGGAGAAACCATTTACATGTTTGCAGTGTGGGGAGAGCTTCAGTCTGAGCACAACCCTGGCACGCCACATGAGAATCCACACAGGGGAGAAACCCTTTAAATGCCTGGAATGCGGAAAAAGCTTCAGTCAGAGGACAACCCTGGCGCGCCATATGAGAATCCACACAGGGGAGAAGCCATTCAAATGCATGGAATGCGGAAAGAGCTTTAGGCATAAAGCCAACCATGTTTCCCATATGAAAATCCACACGGGGGAGAAACTATTTAAATGCTTGGAATGTGGAAAGAGCTTCAATAGGAGCACAACCCTTACCTCCCATATGAGAAGCCACACAGGGGAGAAACCCTTTAAATGCCAGGACTGTGGGAAGAGCTTCAGCTGGCGCAGAGCCCTTGCTAACCACGTGAGAATCCACACAGGGGAGAAGCCATTCAAATGCCAGGAGTGTGGGAAGAGCTTCAGACAACGAGCAACCCTGGCTTACCATATGAGAATCCACACAGGGGAGAAGCCCTTTAAATGCTTGGAATGTGGAAAGGGCTTTTACCAGTGTACAGCCCTTGCTTCCCATATGAAAATCCACAGTGGGGAGAAACCATTTCAATGCCAGGTTTGTGGGAAGAGCTTCAGACAAAGAGCAACCCTCGGCAACCATATGAGGACCCACACTGGGGAGAAACCATTCACCTGTTTGGAGTGCGGAAACAGCTTCAGTCAGAACTCACACCTTACTCGCCATGTTAGAATCCACAGAGGAGAGAAATCATTGAAATGCCCTTAGTTTGGGGTTATGTGAAAGAACCAAAATTTGTTCCCATCAACGATTCCACACAGGCTGGCAACCCATTGAATGCTGGGAAAGTAGAAGGTACTTCGGTCTTGGCACACACTGTCAAGAAACTCAGATGTTTGACGTGTGAGATACAGGATCCATCCTTGATATAAATAGACATACAGTGGTGCCCAGCTTCACGATTACCTCATTAGACAAGAAATTGCTTTCCGATGAAGTTTTTGCGATCGCAAAACGATGCTTTAATAGGGAAAAAACGCTTTACGGCGATCAGTTCCCTGCTTCGGGAACCGATTTTTTGCTTAACAACGATCTTTACAGCTGATTGTTGGATCTTCAAAATGGCCGCCCGCTGTGCAAAACGGCTCCCCGCTGTGTTTTAGGATGGATTCCTTGCATTACAGGCACCGGAAAATGGCCGCCCTATGGAGGATCTTCGCTGGACGCTGAGGTATTTCGCCCATTGGAACGCATTGAACCGGTTTTCAATGCATTTCAGTGGGATTTTTACTTTTGCTTGACAACGATTTCGTTCTACAGCGATTTTGCTGGAACGGATTATCCTCGTCAAGCAAGGCACCACTGTATATATGCTTATAATTTGGAAAATTGTGTCATACTCCTTCCCTCTTCCCCCTTCTCTTTCTCCTGCAAAGTCTGTTAGAATAAATTTCTCCTGAAATTGTGTTTTGTATCAATCTGTTAATATTTAAAATAAACATGCTTTTAAAAAAAAGTCATATGTGAAAGACTGTTATGTTTTTAAAATTAAGGACTTATATCCCTCAATTACCACACCAAACACTGCCAGTTCTGTTTCTGCCCCACAGTGGAACCATCACCCCATTGGAAATCCATCTCAAGGCCAGCCTGGTACAGAAATAGATAAAAGGTTGTTGAGAATTGTGATTATAATGTGTATTCTCATAATATCAGCAGAGTAAGGAGATATTGGTTAGCACATATACTTACGACACTATGACGCTGAGAGAGTAAAACCAGCAACTTAGTCTATTTACATATATACAGAGAGAATAGACATTCCTCTGGCAGCATAACATGACATGAAGAAACGCACAGCATAGGAAAAAAGTGATCTGACTTACAGCAGATAAAGATGTTCATTTTACACATGACTTATGTACAGTTCTGTGACCGATCAGAAAATACATTACTTCATTTTCTGTTACACAATGTTTCATCGTGTACCACAGCTGTACAACATTAAGTCTTTATTTCATTCATTCATTCATTCATTCATTCATTCATTCATTAGATTTGTATCCCACCCATCTAGACTATGTCTACTCTGGGCGGCTTAGTTTTAATCCTTGATACCCACATCTGAATACAATCAGTACAGTGACTCAGGTAAAATGAGCCATTTTACATTTAACTTTAATTAATTAATTAAAATTTAATATGTTTTCATATCAAAATCTCAACAGAGGTTCCTAGCAGGGAAAGCTATATTTCAGGGTTGTAGAAGTTACATGAGTTGGTATAATTGACTTCACTATTCCTTTATTTCAAATACTGTATATCATTTGCCATCCTGTTTTGCTATTAGATAAGAAATGCATTCAATGCGCCGAAGATACAAAATACTGGTAGTAATAATTAGACAGAGGCGTTGGCATTATTATTTCCTTAATGTGAACCTTTTTTCCCCCTGCTTTGTCTCAATCTACTTTGCTTGTTTGTTTACCCTTCTGTATTTTTGATCTAGTGGCAAATTCTTATATTGCACCTTTGGATTTTTTTAAAAAATGCAAACCAAATATTATTGTGGTGAAAAAATGCTGTAAGAATAGCAAGGAGAGACAAGAGGGCCTTCTTAAATGAACAATGCAAAGAAATAGAGGAAAATAACAAAAGGAAAAAGCAGAGATCTGTTCAGGAAAATTGGAGATATTAGAGGAACATTTCGTGCAAAGATGGACATGATAAAGGACAAAAATGGGAGGGACCTAACAGAAGCAGAAGACATCAAGAAGAGGTCACAAGAATACACAGAGGAATTATATCAGAAAGATGTGGATATCCCGGACAACCCAGACAATGAAGTTGCTGACCTTGAGCCAGACATCCTGGAGAGTGAAGTCAAGTGGGCCTTAGAAAGCCTGGCTTACAACAAGGCCAGTGGAGGTGATGGCATTCCATTTGAACTATTTAAAATCTTGAAAGATGATGCTGTTAAGGTGCTACATTCAATATGCCAGCAAGTTTGGAAAACCCAACAGTGGCCAGAGGATTGGAAAAGATCAGTCTACATCCCAATCCCAAAGAAAGGCAGTGCCAAAGAATGCTCCAACTACCGCACAATTGCACTCATTTCACACACTAGCAAGGTTATGCTCAAAATCCTCCAAGGTAGGCTTCAGCAGTATGTCGACCGAGAACTCCCAGAAGTACAAACTGGATTCCGAAGAGGCAGAGGCACTCGAGACCAAATTGCTAACTTGCGCTGGATTATGGAGAAAGCCAGAGAGTTCCAGAAAAATATCTACTTCTGTTTCATTGATTATGCAAAAGCCTTTGACTGTGTGGACCACAACAAACTATGGCAAGTTCTTAAAGAAATGGGAGTGCCTTATCTATCTACTGAGAAACCTATATGTGGGACAGGAAGCAACAGTTAGAACTGGAAATGGAACAACTGATTGGTTCAAAATTGGGAAAGGAGTATGACAAGGCTGTATATTGTCCCCCAGCTTATTTAACTTATATGCAGAATACATCATGCGAAAGTCCTTACTGGAGGAATCCCAAACCGGAATTAAGATTGCCGGAAGAAATATCAACAACCTCCGATATGCAGATGACACCACTCTGATGGCAGAAAGTGAGGAGGAATTAAAGAACCTTGTAATGAGAGTGAAAGAGGAGAGTGCAAAAAACGGTCTGAAACTCAACATCAAAAAAACTAAGATCATGGCCACCGGTCCCATCACCTCCTGGGAAATAGAAGGGGAAGATATGGAGGCAGTGTCAAATTTTATCTTCCTGGGCTCCATGATCACTGCAGATGGAGACAGCAGCCCTGAAATTAAAAGGCGCCTTCTTCTTGGGAGGAAAGCGATGACAAATCTTGACAGCATCTTGAAAAGCAGAGACATCACCTTGCCAACAAAAGTCCGAATAGTCAAAGCTATGGTTTTTCCTGTTGTGATGTATGGAAGTGAGAGCTGGACCATAAAGAAAGCAGACCGCCAAAGAATTGATGCCTTGATGCCTTTGAATTGTGGTGCTGGAGGAGACTCTTGAGAATCCCCTGGACTGCAAAGAGAACAAACCTATCAATTCTAAAGGAAATCAACCCTGAGTGCTCACTGTAAGGACAGATCCTGAAGCTGAGGCTCCAGTACTTTGGCCATCTAATGAGAAGAAAAGACTCCCTGAAAAGACCCTGATGTTGGGAAAGTGTGATGGCAAGAGGAGAAGGGGACGACCGAGGATGAGATGGCTGGACAGTGTCTGCGAAGCAACCAACATGAATTTGACACAACTCCGGGAGGCAGTAGAAGATAGGAGGGCCTGGCGTGCTCTGGTCCATGGGGTCACGAAGAGTCGGACACGACTAAACGAACGAACGAAAAAATGCTGTAGAAACTGAAATATTTCTCCCTCTTAAAATGTTCTTAAAGTAATTTTGGAAAGTATTCTAATGCAGTGGTGCCTCGCTTAACAAGCGCCTTGTTTAACGACGAATCCGCATAGTGATGGATTTTTTGCGATTGTTTTTGCGATCGCATAACAATGTTTTTAATGGTAAAACATTGCTTTGTGATAATCAGTAAGCTGTTTCGCTTACCGATTTTCGCATAGCGATGTTTTAAAAACAGCTGATCGGCGGTTCCAAAATGGCTGCCGGGGAAAAATGGCCGCCTGCCGTGTTTTCGCGCCGTTTCCTCGCATACCGGGCAGCGGAAATGGTGGTCATATGGAGGATTTTCGCAGAACAGTGCGTTTTAAGCCCATAGGAAAAAAATATCGGGTTTAATGCATTCCTCTGGGCTTTTTCTTTTCGCATAGCGACGAATCTGGACAGTGACAATTTTTCCGGAACGGATTATTGTCGCTATGCGGGGCACCACTGTACTGTTTTGTACAACTAACTAGTTTAGCAGTTACCTAGAAGTTATTTGGTAACTAGTAGTTTCATGATTTTCTCCTAAAAGTTAACTAGCTGCAGATAAATACATTCCTTGTAAAAGGAGTTACTTCCATGCTTTGTTTAGACAGCAGTGTGTACAGCCCACACCTCCAACATTTTTCTTTCCAACACCTTCGTTCTTTACAAGTCTGTCTTTCTATACCTGATACACCGTAAGTTAGAATGAAATAAAACTGGTTCACTGACTCAGATCAAAACAAGTGAGAGGAATGAAGGTGACTTGTGTTTGTATTTGTGTCTATGCTACAGAATGTCAGCTCGGGATGAGGTGGGGTGGAACCTCACATCCCCCCCCCAATAATACAAAAGAAAAGAAAGCACTGCGTCAGTGTTGTCAATTTTTCCTCCAGAGATCATTTGGGCTTGATTTGATCTAGGACCTACTTGTTAGTCTTTCTGGCAATACAGAAAAGCTCTCTTTCACCACAAGAGTTCAAATAAACCTTCCCCCCCCCCGTCACTTTCTTTACTGTTCACCTTTCACACCTAGACGTAGTGATTAGGAATACCATAGTGTGGATGATCTTGGTCTTGGACTTTCAGTGTAGGTAACCAAGGGTGGTAAAGAAGACAGAGTTCTCTTTTGGCTTTTGTAACCTACAAATCCCATAGAAATCCCCAAGATCCCTTTCTTGGGATGTTGACCATAAGACCTGGACCTTAAGTTACGCTCGCCTGGAAAGAAGGCCTAGCTGGCGAGCTTCCTGGCCGGGATTCACCTAACTTCCTGTTTGAAAAGGACACTGCTCAGCCACCACCAGGGGTAGGTAGTCAGCCCTACACAATGCCTGGAGCTTGCCAGCTGGGCCTTCTCTCCAAGGGAGCACAATTTTGGTGCCTGTAAAGCCTGGTCCTGCAGGTGTGATGCCCAGAAAGAATTATGCGATGTGGAAGCCAAAGAATCAAAAATGGACATTCTCACATTTCTCTACAGGTGAGGTAAACAAACTCCTAGAGGCATTGGCAGTGGCATTTGTGGTCTAAGCTGCCCCCAGAGGCTGCAGAGAGCTTGGGGGGAGAAAAGCAATTAAAAAAAAAAAGAGTAGACAGGAAAGATTTGGGTAGGTGATCTGGTTTCTTTCCATTTGGGAGAAGTGGGTAGACAGACTTTACGGGGCCCTTCTAGCACCCCAAAGGTGAAAAACGCTGCTCTAGGCCTCCAAAGAGCAGAAAAAGCCAATTTATCCGCTAGAAGTTTTTTTTTAGAGAGGGAAAAAAATACAATAAATTTTACACCAAAAAAAAGATGATGCTTCAAGCCTTTGCACTTCCGAGGTACCCAATTCCAACTTGTTTTATTCCCAAGGAGTTAAAGCCACTGACTAGCAAGCCCTAGAGCGTCCCCCAGGAAGAAGAACCGGTGCAGAATGCCCGCTTCCTGTTTCCGCCTCGGAGGTGCGTCGCCTTTCGTCTTCCCGCCAAAGCCGCTTCTCGAGAGTTCCGTGTGGGGCTGGACGCGCCTCCTTTTTGGGGGGGGGGTCTCGGAAGCAGATGAGTTCCGTGCCGGGAAGCGATGGGCAGCGGTTGGAGAAGGGAGGGGGTGCTTGGCTTGGGATGTGGGGCAGAGCCGGGAGAAGGGGAGCCTCCGCTGGCTGGGGGCGTGTCTTTGCAAGAGCCAGGCAGTTTCTGTTATTAAAGTAAATGCGTGTGAAGGAGAAATTAAGTTCTGGTGGCCAAGGTGGAGGGAGAGAGAAAGTGTGAAGCCGTGGTGCAGATTGATTTATTTTATTTTATTTATATCCCGCCCATCCATCTATCTATTTATTTGATTTATATCCTGCCCATTTATTTATTTATTTGATTTATATCCCGCCCATCTGGCCTATACGACCACTATTCCTATAGAGACAGGGGTGTCAGCATTCTCTGAGAACCAAGGCATTCTTTCTCAGCAGAAACCCTGGTTTTGGACCTGTGCAAGTTAAAGTAGATTGCATTTTTTTAAAAATGAGAAGTAAAGATGTCTTGAAATTACTGTTGAACCAAATCACGCCAGCATATCACACTTCGCTTTGCCCGGAAAAGAACGTCCCAGTCTTCCTTCCAATCTTACCCGGGAAACAGGTCTTCCTCCCAGCCTTCAAGAAGTGTAAAGCAAGGAAAGGAGGATTGTAAAGAGGTGTGAGTGTGTGTGTGTGTTTCATTATCTTGAGAAAGTTTTATTTCCTTTACTCCGACATCTAGTCAGGCAACAAGCGACGCCTGACTCAGAATGGTACCAATAGGGTTTATTACAGGTGCATCTAGAAAAGGTTCAGCAGTGACAGGAATATGTAATTTTTCTTCCTCTCGCAACGGTGTGAGAACAGGGTTAGCTTCTAGTTTCTCAATTGGATCTGAAACATCAAAGTCCAAACGGTTCAAAACCTTTCTCCAAAGTTTCTCTCGGTCTTTCCCCCTTTCCCTCTCTCTCCAAAATGGGGGTTTTTGATGTGTTTTCTCTCCTTCTCTGCTTCTTTTTTTTAAACATCATTAACTTCTCCCATTCTGTCATGAGTTCAGCCGAAGATCCGGAACCTGAGGGATTAACTACAGCTGAGGTGAATGCTGAGTGATTAGAAGCACAGACAGATGAATCGCCGCCAGATTCTCCTCCCCCAGTAGCCAGGGTGAGGGCTAGACTTTGGCAAAGACTTATGACGCAAAGGTCAGAGGATCGCCTGAATGCTGTCCGCAGAAACATCAGGTCAGCTAGTACTAGCTGGCTGGGAAGCTCGTGGAAGCAACAAGTCAATACGCTGGCTCGCATCCCCGCTCCTGACTACCGTGAACCTTCATCCCCGCTCCTGACTACCGTGAACCTTGTTCTCTGGACCTTTGGCTTTGGACTCTGACCCCGGACTACGTTGTGTGATTTGGCTTTGGACCCTGACCTCAGCTTATGGTTTGTGATTTGGCTTTGGCATTTTGATATCAGCTCTGCATCCTCTGAACTTCTGATATTGGACTAGCTTATTGGACTTTGCTCTTGAAACTCCCGGGAACATGACACATTTTCTTGTCAATGGGTTTTCTTAGTTCAGTTCATTCCCAGCCCTCTGACAGAACCTTTTCAGCTTTCTACACACTCTCAGTCCATCTTGATACTTCACTCCCCTTCCTTGCATCTCTCCTTTATAGACATCCTCCTTTGTATCCCCCGCTCCTCTTGCTCACAGGACAGAACCTTCCCATGCCTTGCTCTTCTTCTCAGCCTGGTTCTTTCTGTCATTCCTATAGAGAAGAGTAGAAGAAGGAGCCCTATTCATTGTGAGACTTTGGCTCTTTTGCAGGAGATGAACGGACAATGCTCTGTTGGTTTTGAAGGAAGGCCAAAGGACATAGAGGTTTGGAGGAATAAAGAAGTTCCACAAAAGAACTGTACAGACCAACCTCCATGGAGACCCTCTTGGCCCAGATGTTCAGCACCGGCATTTTCGGGAGTTTTGCTACCAGGAGGATGAAGGGCCCCGGGCAGTTTGCAGCCAACTCCACCGTCTCTGCTGTCAGTGGCTGAAGCCAGAAAAACACAGCAAGGCAGAGATGCTGGACTTGATCATCCTCGAACAGTTTCTGACTGTCCTCCCACCGGAAATGGGGAGCTGGGTCAGAGGATGTGGACCAGAATCCACTTCCCAGGCCGTGTCCCTGGCGGAAGGTTTCCTTCTGAGCCAGAGAGTGGAGGAGAAGCAGGAGGCGAAGCAGCTGGTGAGACCTTTGGTCAGCCTAAAGAGCTGAGATCTTGCATGCCCCTCATTCTTCTTAAAGCTGAGAGCTTCCCCTGTACAATTTCTTCTTTGACATCTTTCACTATTTCTGTGTTTATAGTCTAGATTTTGTTTCAGGTACAGGAATCTGCAGATTTATTCTGTGTCTTCCCTCAGGCAGTGGATGCTCCATCAGAATCAAGAGAGAGGCCTCTCCTTTTGAAGGACGAGGAGAGTGGAGGAGCTGCCTCGCCCGGTAGGAATGCTGTCAGCACATTTCTTATGTCTTTTCCAGGTTTTTGAATTCATTTTAGCTCCTCTATATTAATGTGGATCTTAAAGGTTTTGTAAATCACAGCAGAAAGACCTTCCCCCCTCATTAACATGAAGAATAGCATGTTCATAGAGAATATACCTATTACCACCCCTTGATTTCCCTTGCAGACCCTGGAACCACACTGGGTACAGACCCTCACCCACCTCTTCTTTGTGAAAGACTGAAAACATGGCCTGCACAATCGGAACAGGTAGGGGAAAATAGATGGGGAGAGTCTGTCCCTTCTGTCCTTCCTACATTTCCATCAATCTGAAAGAATCGTTCCCCTTCCATTTCCTTGGGTCAAAGCTTCTCACTAGTGAGAAGACTGACACTATGACAAGTGCAGGGCTGAATCCAGGGTGAATTTCATTGAAATCACATTTATTTGAATCATGATTAAATCAAATTGCAAGTGGGATCTGAAGGCCTTAGGAATGGACCTCAACAGATGGGAAACCTTGACATCTGAGCGTTCAGCCTGGAGGCAGGCGGTGCATCGTGGCCTCTCCCAATTTGAAGAGACCCTTGTCCAGCAGGCCGAGGCAAAGAGGAAGTCCTGAAACCAGCAAAATCAGGGAGCTGGACAGGGGACAGACTGTAGTTGTTTTCAGTGTGGAAGGGATTATTACTTATAATCAATTTGATCATAACATCAGCAGAGTAAGGAGATATTGGTTAGCAGCGATACTTATGACACTGAGAGAGTAAAACCAACAACTTAGTCTATTTACATATATACATATATTACATATATACAGCATAGGAAAAAGTGATCTGATTTACATAGATAAAGACATTCATTTTACACATGACTCGTGTACAGTTCTGTGACCAATCAGAAAATACATTACTTCATTTTCTGTTATACCAAGTTTCATCATGTACCACAGCTGTACATTAAGTCTTAATCCTTGATACCCACCCCGAATACAAATCAGTACAGTGACTCAGGTAAAATGAGCCATTTTACATTTAACTATACACCATTAATATTTAATACATTTTCATATCAAAATCTCAACACCCCTCCTTAAATTTTATTGTTGTATAGAACAAGCTTACTGTATAGATAAACATGCTTCTGCATTGGGAATGGCTTCGTGAAAATGTCTGCAATGTTATTTTCACTAGGACAATATTGTAAAACTATTAGCTTCTGATCCATAGCACTCTTTACATTGCAATACTTTATGCAAATGTGCTTGCTTCTACTCTTCATTTGACTCTCAGTTGCCAACTGAATGCAAGTGGTGCTGTCATTATGCACTGTGACAGGTAAATCAATTTGCATATTTACATCTTTCAATAACTGCACAAACCATGTCACTTCCCCACATAAATCACTTAATGAAGCATACTCAGCTTCCGCTGTGCTTGTGGCAACGAAACCTTGCTTTCTAGACGCCCAGCCTATTAAAGCTTCACCTAGACTGATAGCCATTCCAGAAATTGACTTTCTATCATTTTTCACATGAACCCCAATCTGAATCTGCATAGCACTCTAATTTCAGATTGTCAGATGCATTTAACTTCAACTTGCAATCTATGGTTCCCTTTAAATATCTCAGCACTCTTTTGACACAATTCCAGGGCTTTTGCAAGGGTTTTGCAGTACTCTGAGTTAAAATGTTTTCTTTCTATCAGGTCTAGTCCATGATGACAAATACAGCAGAGGTCCTATTCTAGACTGATACAATTCTTTGACTAAGAATTCCTCATTTTCATGTTCTTTATGAAAGTTTGTTAGCCTGGGTGTTTTTACAGAATTACAATTTTCCATCCCACTTTCTTTTAGTAAATTTCTCATCTTGTTACTTTGACTTAACAAGACATTTCCTTCACTATCTTGTTCTAGTTCTACGCCAAGATAGTTTTTAATTTCACCCAAATGCTTTAATTTAAACTCTTTCCCAATCTTGGGCATGAACTATTTTACGTATGATTCATCTGGAACCATTAAACATAAGTCATCAACTAAAATTAACGTTAATTGCACACCATTTGTGTTTTAACATATAGACATGGGTCAGCCAGGCTCTTTTTAAAATCCATTTGTTCTACTTTCTTGTTTAAACAAAAGTTCCAAATACTTGCACTTTGTTTCAGCCAGTAACTTTGTTTCCATTCAGGGTCCAATCACTCTTGAGGACATTGCTGTGTCTTTCACAGAAGAAGAATGGGTGCTGCTGGATCCAGGCCAAAGGGCTTTGCACTGGAAAGTTATGGAGGAAAATGCTGCTGACATGGTGTCCCTGGGTAAGCTTTTGCTTGTGTTCCATCCTAGCCATCTTTAGAGAGAAAGCCAGCTTAGCCTCTCCCAGGAATGAGGAAGTAGCTAAGAAAGCAAAAATATAAACTAACATTTTGTGGTAGTGTTACTATAACCAGATTTTTCTCACTTTGAGCCATGGGTCTGAAGATGTGTTGGAAGGTGAAGATATGTCTGAAGATTCATGAAAGGTGGCTCTGAAATTTTTTAATTTTAAAAAGGTTGTGATAAATTAAAGACGCAGCCTGTTGATGTGTAGCACAATACCATCAAATTGCATAGTGTTTTTTGTAGCATACTGGTTCTTTCTTCCTAAAAGTGCTTGGAGAAAGTCCAACATCTCCTGCATTTGATAGATTAATGATTTATTGGAACTAAGTTTATACTTTAATTGGTTATGTTGCTAATTTAGAGATCTGATTTTTCATTTTTTGGTAAAGCACAGTTGTGGGTTTTTTTCCCTTTGTTTTAGCTTCTACAATGAGAGAAGGCAGATTCAAGGAAGAATCAGATCGAGTGTCCTTGGAAAAAGACACTAAGGAGGAGGGGAAACCCCGAAGGAGAAAAACTGAAATTGAAGAGAAGGGGGGAATAAATCTTTCTTTTCTCCACATGAAAATTTTCATGTGGCACCACTTGAAGAAGATACACATCAAAGCCACGAGAGCCGTAAGTGCTTGGTGTGTGAGAAAGGCTTCATCTTTCAAGACAGCCTAAATGCTCAGCAGGGAAGCCACATCGGGAGGAAACTATTAGACTCCTCAGAATACCAGTGGGATTGTTTTAAGAAGTCATCTCCTGAAAAAGATCTGAGACCACAGAGGGGATAAAAAGTCTTTGGGCGCTTGGATTGTGAAGAGAACTTCATTCAGAGCACACACCTTGCTGTCTGTAAGAGAATTTCAACCAAGGGGGAACAATTCCAGTGCTTTGAGAGTGGTAAAATGTTCAGTTACAATTCCGCCCTCATGAAACACAAGAAAATCCACAAGGGGGAGAAAGAATTTATATGCTTGCAATGTGGAAAGAGATACAGACGAAGAATAGACCTTGCTTATCATGTGCGAATCCACACAGGAGAGAAACCCTTTAAATGTTTGGTGTGTGGAAAGACGTTCTGCTTTAAAAGCAGCCTTACGTCCCATGAACGACTCCACAGAAGGGAGAAACCGTTTGGCTGTTTGGAATGCGGGAAGAACTTCAGCCAGAACATACACCTTGCTTGCCATATGAGAATTCATACGGGAGAAAAACCCTTTAAATGCTTGGAATGTGGAAACCGGTTTGGGCAAAGCAGAACCCTGGCTAACCATATGAAAATCCACACAGGGGAGAAACCATTCAGATGCTTACAGTGTGGAAAGAGCTTCAGGCAGACGGCAAACCTTTCTTCCCATATGAGAATCCACACTGGGGAGAAACCATTCAAATGCTTACAGTGTGGGAAGAGTTTCAGGCAGAGGGGCCACCTTGCTTCCCATGTGAGAACCCACACGGGGGAGAAACCATTTTCGTGCTTGGAGTGCGGGAAGAGCTTCAGTCGGGGTTCAAACCTTGCTCGCCACATGCAAAGCCACAGAGGAGAGAAACCCTTTAAATGCTCGCACTGCGGGAAGAGCTTCTGTGAAAGAAGCAAACTTCGGACCCGTCAACAAATCCACCCAGGCTAGAACCCATGTCAATGCTTGGAGGATAAAACATTGATGTTCCGGACAGTGGCGTATAGAACCCATGCTGGACGTCTCTCTATAGCATAGATGTGTGCATAGGATCACAGAGTTGGAAGAGACCACAGGGGCCATCGAGTCCAATCCCTTTGCCATGCAGGAACATCCATCAAAGCACTCCTGACAGATGGCCATCCAGCCTCTGCTTAAAAACCTCCAAAGGAGGAGACTCCACCACCCTCCGAGGCAGCCTATTCCACTGCCGACCAGCTTTGTGGATCAGGAAGTTCTTCCTGACATTCAGGTGGAATCTCTTTTCCTGTAGTTTGAAACCGTTGCTCCGTGTCTTAGCCTCCGGAGCCGTGGAAAACAAATGTGTCCCTTCCTCCTCGACATGACATCCCTTCAGATATTTAAACATGGCTATCGTGTCCCCTCTTAACCTAGCATACATTGGCAAAAGCTGTCAGACCTCCCCCCCTTCTTCCTTCTGCTCTTCCTCCTCCAAAACCCATTATAATTTTGTGCTAAAATTGTTTCGGTTTCTTAATATTTCAAAATAAATATATATATATATTTAAAATGGTATCTGTAATAGATTCAAGTCCTAAAATAAAGGAGTAATATTCCTTTCTCCCCTGAACAAATGACATGTGGGATCCATACAGAGGTGGGATTCAGCAGGTTCGCACCTATTCTATAGAACCGGTTCCTAAATGTACTATTGGTTCGTAGAACCGTTTGCTGGCCTGAGATGAATGAAGGAGGAGGGGCCAGGTGACCAGCGACAAGCGGGGGGAGGGGGGCACAATTAGCTGCCTCCCTTCCTGTACCACACTGAGCCATCTGAGGTGGGGTGTGGGTGAGAGAGATAAAGCCCTGGAAAGAGCAGAGGCGTCAATGGGGGAAAGGGGGGGGAGGATGAGTCCTTGATGTCACTGGAGGAAAGCCTATGGCCTTGAGGCGGGGGGGGGGGTGATTGACAAGGCATGAGGGCAGGACACAGAGGGAAAAAGTTTTGGGGTGAGACCACTTCAGTCAAATACCCAACTGTCCTCGTTTTACTATGATTTTTTTCAAGTTAAAGGTACCACATAAGACTGTTGCTCTGCCTAGAAACCACATTAGGTATGCAAAGGCGGCCTCCAGGTAACAACAAGCAGGGCTATCAGTCATTTCAGGAGCAGGAAAGGGGAGGGAAGCAATTTTTGCTGGTGAGCTATAGGGTGAAATAGGAGGTAAAGGGGAAGGAGAGATGTGTCAGTTTTCTGTCAAACTTGGTCATAAGCACCCACTGTGAGGTGTTTGTCTGTGTGTGTGTGTGTGTTTGGCACATGCCCACGGTGAGGGTAACAGCAGCGGTATACCCAAACAGATACACTTATCCAGATGTCTTAATCATGTGAGAAGTAGTTGTGATGCTAGGCAGTAGGGAGACCACTGTGGAAGAAATCCTCATCGGATCCCACTGTCCTGGGCATGCATTTATGCATTCATTCATTCATTCATTCATTCATTCATTCATTCATTCATTTATTTATTTATTTATCCGTCATTAGGACATAGAACCTGTTGTTAATTTATTTGAATCCCACCACTGGATCCATCCCGACAGGCCCATTTTGTTCTCTCTCCCCCCCCCCCGTGTGTTTGTGTGTGTGTGTGTGTGTGTGAGAGAGAGAGATTTACTCTTTGCTTTTCCTTTGGCTTTTCCCAAAACATTTCAGCCCCTACCACTTTCCACCACCAGGAACTTGAACCACAGCGGTGTATAACTAAGTTTTTTGGTGGTGGTGGGGAGCTCTGGGGGGGGGGTCCCTAACCAGCCCTCCCCAGATGGCCTGACCCCCCCCCCTTCCCGCCCCTTTTCCCACCAAGAGGCTCCCAGGGGAGTGACTCAGAGGCAAGGTCCTCCTCGGCTCCCCTTCAAAGGGTTAAGTCAACTGAGGAGGATTCCTAGAGAGGAAATGAATGCAGGAGGGCCGCCATGTGCTGAGCGTCATTTCCTCTTCCACCGCCTCTCCCTGAAATCTTAATAGGGTGATTTCGATGTTTCCGCCTCTGGGTGTCGCAAGGGCGCTTGGGAAACTGAGTTTTGGGTGGGAAGCGGGAGGATGGGCGACCCAGAAGGGGAAGCACCTCTCCCTCTTCCGTTCCTTAGGGCGACATCATCCATCGATTAATTTCTCCCAGCTGATTAACTGGGATTTCTGGGGGGGGGGGTTTGCACCCCAGGCACTTTGCTGACTGAGGTTGTGCGGAAATGGAGGAACCCCCACCCCAAGCTTTAAGACATTGATACCCTGAGTTTGGGAAAGTAACTTAAAATACGACGTCTCCGAAGGAAAGGAGGTTCCTGTGGACCTTGAAAGCGAACAGCGTGCAAACCCCTCCCTTTCCTTTGCAGGAAAATCAATATATATCTATATCTATCTATCTATCATTGATTTATATATAAAATATTTAGGGTTGCCATCAATCGAAGGTGGCGGGACAGCATGACAGAACAACAATAACGTGTGGGGGGGGAGCATCTATATATATTTTTTCATGCTTTTCCCCCCAAGTTATTTTTGTTCTATCATGCTGTCAAGCTGCCTTCGATTGATGGCAACCCTTATGAAAGAGCGATCTCCAAAACGAAAGGGATCCCGAGTCCTGGGATGCTGCAAAAACAAAACAAAACAAAACAAAAAGAGAGAAAAGAATTAGCTAAAAAGAACTCAAAAGTATTCAAGAATTTATTTGGGGGTGGGGAGAATCAGAATAACTGCTATCCCATAATTTGCACCTAAGGAGTTGCTGTGACCTTTTGTGGAGCTCCCTTCTCAAGCAACCTTCCCTTGGCCCCAAGCAATGGGGGCGAATCCTGGCTCCTTATAAGAAGGCTGCCCTTCCTTGGAAGCAGGAATGATTTTTCTGCAAGAACCGGATTCTTCACTTGAGGTTGAGGGTTTCATTCGGAGGACTACAGAGTCAGAACCTTTGGACTAAGGGACATGTCTCTTATTTCATCCTCTACACATTTTTCCTGCCTTTCTAGTAATCCCCCCCCCTTTCCCTTCATTGGAACTCTTCTGAAACTCAAGTGCAGGGACTCGAACCTGAGAGAAAAGAAGCTGATGGGCAAAATAAGAAGGAAAAGAGAAATGGTGTTTGTGTTTTTGGACTACAACTCCCAGAATTCCATTAGGCATTTCTGGGACTTGTTTTTTTTAAAAAACCACAAACCAGCACACATCCAGTGGAAGAGAATATATATGTCTTTACTTTAGAAGTACTGAAAAGTTAGCTCAAAGGTTGAGAGTTCGATTCCCCACTGTGCCTTCTTGACAAGGGCTGAACTCAAAATTATCCACAGGGACCCTTCCAGCAATGCAGTTATTAAAAAGGCAACTGCATTCCCAGTTATCCCAGGATTTCCTGGCCAAAACACCTGAGAGAGGAAAAAATTAACATTTTTTTGTCCTTAGCTGGCCTCGGCCTTGGCTGCCAACTGGACAGAGATCCTGGGAATTGTAGTGTAACAGAAAGTTCTTTTCCTCAACTCTGGAAAAATGTAATGGTAGCGCTTTAAACCTCAAACCTTAGGAGTGTAAGTAATTTTGTGTGTGTGTGTGGGGGGGTAATTTTGAAATAAGGTTGCCCCTTCCCCCCCCCCCCAAATGCATGAAGCTGCTTTGTCCAGTGAAGGCTGGAGAAGGAAATATGGGTAGTTGGAAATCTGTCCTGAGATGTTGTTATTAAACCTTAGTAAAAGACAGTTTTGCAATCGGAATCAAAATATACTGAGCATCTCTCAAGAGGTCAGTCTGCCCCCTCTTTTTTTAAACAAGCAAACGTAGCACAGGACTGTCTTGTAATTATTATGTGTCACCAAGTCACTTTTGACTTACGCCATCACCGTTTCCAGGATTTTCTAGGTAGAGGGTATTCAGAAGTTGTTTCTCATTCCTTTCTTCTGGTGATTTAAATTAGTAAAAAGTAACAGTTGAAGCAACAGCTTTTAAAAAAATGCAGAGGAATTCAGACTAGAGGTTAACACACAGCTATACCACATCCTGATTCAAAACAAGGCAGGCTTTTTATGCCTCAAGGCTCCACGTTAAAAAAAAAATTCATAAAGAAAGAGAGAAAAAGATTTAGTTAGGAGTATCCAGAAAATGAACTTTGACTGGCTTTCCATTTTGAAAGAAGGCATTCAAAAGATGCAAAAAAGAGAGGCCCCGGACACTAACTTATATTTTTTGGCAAAGAAACAGAAAATCTCCATGCCTGAATAGGTATCCTATATGTGTGTCACCTCATTCCAAGTTAAACTGGGTCTGCATTAATTATTGCACCCAAATCTTGCAAATTCTTGGATATTTCCTTTTAATGGCAAAGTGTCTAGGGTTTCGTATCAAAAACACAAGAGACGCGAATCTTGGTAGCAAAAGCTGTTGCTCGATACCATCTATCATCCAACCTTTCATCAAAGCAGTGACCACGCGAAATGTTCAGTCTCAGAAATAAAAAGTACAACGGCTCATCAGAAATACATCATACTGGCGGACCTTCGAAAGAAACACCCGTTCCAGAGTTTGTGTACATCAAGAACACAACATCGCTGGTTGACAAAAAGGACCATCATACAATAAAGAAGCGACCAAGTGCCATGTCGCAGGTACAGTATTTTAACACACATAAGGGTTTTAAAATCTTATTTTCTTATATGCTTCGTCCTATGTGTTACTGAACAGCCAGAGGCAGAGAAGATAGTAAGCTCATTTTAAAAAGGTAGGAAGCTGATTTTCCGATGCAAAATAATTTGTGTGCTGTACTATCTCCAGTAACAAGACATATATTCTGAGGACATTCAGCACTCTGAGACTCTCCTTCTTCCCCTCAAGGACGCATCTCTAGTTCTCATATCACTTTTTATATCTAATTGTCTCTCATTGTATTTTGTAAAGCAAAAAAAAAATAATAATAATCCCTCATGGTGATCTTGAGCCAAAGTTTCAGCTGACAGGAATTCCGAGTCTTCGTCAGTCTCCTCTTTATTCACAGACCTGCAAAACCTACCATAGAAAAGAGGGTTGCATGCATGTCCTTTCACTGAGTTTGGCACAGGCAATCCGAAGGCCCCTGTGGGACAGTGACACAGATTTTGGTCTGATCCAGCAAAATTTTGCTTTATGTTCCCACAAATGAATGAAAATTGGACCTAAGCAAGGCAGTCGTCATGCTAGGGAGCAAACAGAGAGACAGACACAGGCTAGCTTTCTCTTCCTTCCCTTTCCCCAATGACTTCAGTAAGCCTTCTGGAAGACCAACAACAACCACAAAACCACAACCCCCAAGAGAGAGAGCGCGATCACACACCATATGAAGGAGTCAACCATCAGCTGTGCTGTATGGGAAACACGACTTCTTAAAATTATGCTGAGGTGGATACAAAAAAAAAATCCGTATCTATTGGATTGTAATTTGAGCGGCTTCTCTTTTCTGTGTGGGCCGTTTGGGGCCTTACAGAGCTTTGATCTCCGCCAACCTGTTCGCACAGTCCAGAAATTCGTACGGTTTCTGCCTTGTATGAATCGTCTGATGTGCAAGGAAACTTCTCTTCTCAATAAAACTTTTCCCGCACTCCGGGCATTTAAACGGTTTCTCCGGGGCGTGAATCATTTGGTGCCTGTTGAAACTTGACCTGTGGGACATGCTCTTCCCGCACTCCAAGCATTTATAGGGTTTCTCTCCCGTGTGGTTCACTTGATGCGTAAGGAGGCTGAAGGCACGGCTAAAACCCTTCCCACACTCCAGGCATTTATAGGGCTTCTCCTTGGCATGAGTTATTTGGTGCCTATTGAGATTTGAACTCAGATTGAAGCTCTTCCCACATTCAGGGCATTTAAATGGTCTTTCCCCTGTGTGAATAATTTGGTGCCTTTTGAATCTCGACAAGTCAGAGAAACACTTTCCACAGTCCAGGCATTCATAGGGTCTCTTCCCTGCGTAAACACTTTGTTTTCTGCTCTGCTCTGATCTCTGACTTCCATTCTTCCAGCTTTCTACGTATTCCTGGGGTTTCTCCGCAGTATGGATGAACTGGTGTACAATGAAGCTCCTTTTGTCTATAAAGCTTTTTGTACACACCGGGCATTTATGGGGCTTCTCCCCGTTGTGAAGCCTTTGGTGTCTGTCACGGCTCGACTTGTGGCAGAAGCTTTTTCCACAATGAAGGCATTTATAGGGTCTCTCCGCACGGGAATAATTTGGCTTCCTCGAATGAATCGCTTGGTGTTTACTGAGGTACGACTTCTGATTGAAGCTCTTCCCACACTCCAGGCATTTGTAGGGCTTCTCTCCTGTGTGACTCCTCTGGTGTGAAATGAAGCTGGCGTGATAGCGGAAACCTTCTCCGCACATCAAACACTTGTACGGTTTTTCGCCTGTGTGAATCCGTTCATGGGTCCTGAGCAGCCTTTGCCAGCCAAAACTTTTTCCACACTCCATACATTTATAGGGTTTCTCTCCAGTATGATTCCTCTGATGGGCGGCGAGGCCCCTCTTCTCTGTAAAACCCTTTCCACACTCCAGGCACTTGAACGGTTTCTCTTCGGCGTGAATAACCTGGTGCCTCCTTAGGTGCGGCTTCCGCCTGAAACATTTCCCACACTCGAAGCATTTGTAGGGTGCTGCGCCCGTGTGGCCCATCTGATGCACAATGAAGCTTCCATGGTAACGGAAACCTTCTCCACACTGTTGGCATTCGTAGGGTTTTTCCCCTGTGTGAATTCGCCGATGGTTGTTGAGCAGCCTTTTCCAGCTGAAGCTCTTCCCACATTCTGGACATTTATAGGGTTTCTCTCCGGTATGATTCCTCTCATGGATAATGAGGGCCTTCTTCTCAATAAAGCCTTTCCCGCACTCCCGGCATTTGTACGGCTTCTCCCCTGAATGAATTATTTGATGCCTGTTGAAACTAGATTTGTACGAGAAACTTTTCCCACACTCTAGACATTTGTGGGGTTTTTCTCCTCTGTGCTTCATCTGATGAACGAGGAAGCTTGCATTATAATGGAAACTTTTCCCACACTCCCGGCATTCGTACGGTTTCTCCCCTGTGTGTATTTGCTGGTGGATAACAAAAATATTTTTCCAAGCAAAGCTCTTCCCACACTCGAGGCATTTATAGGGTTTCTCTCCGGTATGCTTCCTCTGATGCGTAAGGAGACCCTTCCTCCCGAGGAAGCCTTTCCCACACTCGAGGCATTTATATGGTTTCTCCCCTGTGTGAATAACTCTGTGGATACTAAGGGTTGATCTGTGGTTGAATGTCTTTTCACACTCCAGGCATTTGTGCAGTTTCCCTCTAGTGTGTTTCATTTGATGCGCCACAAGACTCCTCTTCTCCACAAAGCTATTGGCGCACTCCAGACATTTATACGGTTTCTCCCCGGTGTGAATAATCTGGTGTCTGCTCAAGCTCGATCTGCGAAGGAATCTCTTCCCGCACTCCAGGCATTTGTATGGCTTCTCTCCAGTGTGAATAATTCCATGGGTGTTGAAGCTCGATCGGTGGCTGAAACTCTTCCCGCACTCCAGGCACTGATATGGTTTCTCCCCGGGGTTCTGCTTCGCCTGGTTCCTTGGACTCTGCTCTTCCCACTCTAGACGCCTGGCTCTTTCTAACGCCAGTCCATTGCTTTCTCCTTCATCCTCACGCTGCCAATGGCCCCCACCTTGAAAGAAAAGAAGCTGCTTATTAGAAGGCAAGAAAAACACACGATCAAGGAACTAGCACCATTCTCTGCTATTCTGAAAGAGGGAATGAATGAGGAGAAAGGATCTGGCCAAATATTTATTGAAGCTTTTTTGCAAACTTGCATGCTGCCTTTAATAAGCTGGGAGGGACCTTCCTGGGCTGAGGTGACCGTCAATTTATCTGGCACTAGCCAATTGTTCTTTCCCTTCCTTCATTCCAAGAGAGCCCCATTTCTCTGCTCAGTGCTTTCCCCCTCTTTAAAGTATGTGGAAGTCTGCTTGTTGAAAGCAGCCATGTTTGTCGGTTTGCTATTTAATCTGTTCAGTCGTAAGTAATGAAACCTTTTAATTCTTTTCCTTACTAATGCCTCAGAGTGAGTTCATGAGACTGTAAGAGCCAGTTAATGAGAAAAGGGGTGGCCTGCTCTGGGGAACTGGAAGCTATGCTGCTTTGTGAATTCCTGTACAGTGGTGCCTCGCATAGTGATCGCTGTGTTGAGCGACGAAATCACTTAGCGATATGGGTTTTTTTCACTTTGCAATGATCGTGGGGAAGCGATCATCGCAAAGCAACCCCTTTTTAACAGCTGATTGCCGCTTTCAAAATGGCTGCCCGCTGTTTTTCCTCGCTTAAGAGGCAGCGAAAATGGCGGCGCTATGGAGGATTTTTGCTTAAGGTGAGTTTTTAAGCCCATAGGAACGCATTAATCACTTTTTAATGCGTTTCTATTGGCTTTTTAATTTCGCTTAGCGATGAAATTGCTTAGCAACATTTTTTCCAGAACGGATTAACATTGCTAAGCGAGGCACCACTGTACGTCTGCTGTGCAGATAAGGAATTTAACCAGGAATTCAAAACTCTGCAACGCTATTAACTTCTGGGTCGGGGGGGGGGGAGAATAATACATGGTCCTCCAAATGTTTTTGGGTTATGATTCCCCACAGCTATTGCCAGCACAGGCAACCATGAGGAATGATAGAAGTATAGGTGTAATGGAACCATGGTTCACAGGGTCAAAGCCACTAGACTTCCTAAGTAGCCCAGGCTATGACACCCCCCAAAGACTTCTCTATTTCCTCTGAACTTAGCTGCAACCCATGCAGTTGCTGGGAATTTAAAAAAAACTGTTGTAATGCAACATACCTTATTTCCCCGAAAATAAGACCAGGTCTTATATTAATTTTTGCTCCAAAAACCACATTAGGGCTTATTTTCCAGGGATGTTTTATTTTTTTCATGTACAACAATCTACATTTATATGTACAGTCATGTCATCTTCTTCTGGAACATGGTTACAACTTTCCAAACCCCGAATTCCGGCCCGAATTTGTTCTGACTCCATTTCCTGTAGAACCACTGGCCCAAATCTCTCCATGTCCAGCAACGGAGCACTCCTTAAATGAGCACTTCCTGTCCAGGTCGCCTGCTCGTAGTGCATTGGCCACCCAGCTGTCAGGGATTTTAGCCCATGGAATTCTTCACCCAAGTCACGGCCTCTTGCCGGCTAGGCTTCCACGCTGATTTCTCCCCATTCTGTTTTCAAGGTAGCCATTGATTTCCATGCACCGACGGTCCTGGAACGGCTTGTTCAGTGCAATATCAAGAGTCTGGAGAGAGGCCTGCGGAAATCATTCTCTGTCTTTAGCACGGGGAGTGCCGGCTGAATCCCCGACTAGCAGACCCTTTTGGCCGCCTCGCAAAACAAGTAGCAGCATTCAATCGACCCACACCCTTGTCCTTGCTTGTGTGCACCAGGCTTTTTTGGGTTTCAAGAACATAAATGCCTGAAAACGTCTTCAATCTGATCTTTCTTGCCTTTCGCGATGATTAGAGGTGGGGGTTTTCTTTCTGTCCAGAATTGCCAAAATACAGGTAACACGTGCACTTTCGTAACCCGTGGAGGGAATGTAGATTGACGAGGCACCCCTGCGATCCGTTGTCGTTCGAGATCCTTGGCCCATAAACACTGCAGTTTCATCCACAGCAATCAGGTTGGAGAGTTGGTATTTAGAAAAGTCGATGCTGTCGACAAAGAACTTGAACACAAGAGCATGTTTAACAACTCCAATTATCTTACAGCTTGAACAATGCCGTCGATCTTCTTAGAGACAGTGCATATCGGTGGAGGAAGCTATCCATCCAATGTTGTGATGCTTTGAATGCTTCTGGGGATATTTCTAACTGTGGTGCGATCGCAAGGGCAAATGCTTGAATGTCCGCCCTGCGCACAGCCAAAGCCTTTGCTCTCCTGTCAGCAATCCATTCAAAGAGGATGTCTTCCAGATCAGGAAATAATCGCTGCCTACCTGACCCACACTTGCGCTTCTTAGCATTTCCCTCGTCCACCTGCTGACTGAGGTTATCGTACTCTGCTCGCCATTTTCGGACCATTCGGAGATCCAACTTCTTCTCTTTGCAGAAAGCCGTAAGATTCTTTCCCCAGGAGTCTTCCACGATTCCTTTCTTGTACTCGACGGAATAGCTCTTTCTCTTGGCACACATCTTGTCTGGGGGTCAAAATATTATTCCCTTTAAGTCCACCATTTCAGCAAGTGTCAATTGAAGACTTACGAGACAGGAGTGGCAACAGAAATGATGATAGTTAAGAATGATGGTCCACACAAAAGCGATGAAAAACTGCAGTCACCAAAATTCAGAAAACCTTTATTTCACATGAGTGCATTAAGTACGTCCGTTACAAGACACCACGTATTGAATTATAAAGATTCATATTAACGTAGACCAGGGGTCTCCAAACTACGTCTCGCGGGCCACATCTGGCCCGCCTTGCCTTTTTATCTGGTGCGGCGAATGCCGCAGGCTCAGGTTTGTTCCCTTCAGTCTGCATGGAAAAGACAGTTGGCCAAGGGGATGCGAAGAAGACGATGGAGGAGGAGGAGGCAAGCCAGCGGCAAGAAGCAAGCCAGGAAGGAAAAGGGTGGGAAGGTGGTGGTGCTTGTGCTTTGTTACGGTAGCCTCGCCTGGGCATGCACGCGCGTAAGAGAGAGGGGGAAGTGCATGCACTGCACAAGCGCAAGCCCCAAGAGCCATTGGGAACTTAGGCCTCGAGCCGACTTGATGCCAAGGAGCAAGTTCCTGGTGGCGTGCATCTCCTTCCTCCCTGGTCACCCAGCCCCTCCATGAGCAGGGGGGGCAGGGAGAGGAGGGGAAGAAGTTTTAGGTCTCTCTCAAGCGCTTGGAAGCCAATTGAGAGGCAGCCCTTGAGTGTCAAGGGTCCTCGCAAGGAGACCCAGGCTCACAGGCTGTGGCGAGGGGGAGAAAGAGGGTTGGGTTGAAGAGGTGTGAGAAACATGCACATGGGAGAAAGCAGAGAGGAGACAGAAGAAAGGAGAGGGGAGTGGTTATAATGGTGGCGATCCTGGCGTTAAGGGCCCCAACACAAACTGGCCTCAAACCCCTTCTGCCGCAGGACCAGACAGTTTCTGTCTCGTTTCGGGAACACACTTGCTTGTTGAGGTGGTGGTGGGGAAGGGCAAGTATGGATCCCGCTGTCCCACGGAGATGAAATGGGACTCAATCCCGGTTGCTGCACAATAAGTCCCTGGTGAAGGATGGGAACTGGGGCTTATTTTTGGAGTAGGGCTTATATTACGAACATCCTAAAAAAAATCATATTAGGGCTTATTTTCAGGTTAGGTCTTATTTTCGGGGAAATACGGTATTATAGGATGGTTTGTTCTTAGATGTGTAATGAAGAGACACAAACTTTACAAAAAAACTGCCCATTGTTAAAGATACGTGCCGATACAGCTGCGGAGCTATGAGGAGAGTTGCAATCAGCTCCTGTACAGTGAGGGACGGTGGGAACTGGAGGCCCACAACATCTGGAGACACACACAAATTGCCAAACCCCCGATTCTACCGGTTCTCATTAGCTCACAAGCAAGGCATTTAAAATGTGGGGTCCTCTTCTTAAGAACTGATTCTTCGGGTTCAATTTTATACTGGCCCATAATGATTTTAAAAGTCTTTCACTTAATGGGGAGATTGTTACGAAGACATAAGCTTGGCTATACATGATAAGCGACAAGGCACGGTCACAGCAAAAGACCCGCAGCAACAACACTGCAGCCTATACACTCTCAGTAAATCCACAACCTAAAAGCACGAAATATCTTCTGAAAATGTTCTCACTTTACGAAGCTCACCGGCCTCTAGTATAACAATCACTTTCTCTGCCTTGATCCTACTACACAAAAGGCATATTATATAAAGCTTAAAAGCAACCTCATTCCGGCTCCTTGGAAATGAAAACGAGAGAAATTGGAGAAAAAACATTCCAAGGAAATTTTGGGATAGAACGAATGGGTCTTGTCCTGGGGGAAAAAGAAAATAGATCTGGCCGGAATGCCCTCAAGGCAGGAAATGGGATTTCGAATCCAGGACAGCCAGGAGGGGAAGGCAGCCATATTTCTGCGCCTGGACCCAAAACCAGCCAGCCTTCTTACAACTTCTGCCTCTGCACCCTTAAGATGGATCTCTGGCTGGAGAGGTGGGGCTAAGGAGTGAGGGGAGTGGTCAGAAAAGGACAGGGCGGGGCCAAAAGGGTGCTTGCCAGGGGCGCCCCCTAGTGTCTGTCACTGGAAAAAAATACACACATTTGGAGAAGTCTTAGGATAGAAAATAGGGGTCTAAAAGTACAGACACCCTAACTGATAAGCCCCAACATGGATAACAGGGAAGAATTCAGACTGAGAAAATCTAATGGGACAGGGGGAGAAATAAGTGTGCATGATTGGGAAGAGACTGAAAGCAACGTGCATGAATGCAAGTTGTTTAAAAAAGATTTTAAGGTCTGTGTTGGCTGACAGTCCTATCTAGAAGACGTTTCCGACATTCTTATAAGGTCTCTTCCTTATCCAGAATTCGCCCTAGAGGACTGAACCTTCGGTGGGAAAAGGAGAGTCTCCCCTCATTAATTACAAATTGTACCCAAGTTAAAGCCAAAGAATTAGGACCACTCAGGGAGAAAGGCGGGCTTAAATAAAATAAAATAAAAGCAGTAAACAAATGTCCATGTTCAGGGGCAGTGGGCCAGTAAAAAGCCAGCTGCTCAAAAGCAGCCACCAGAGAGAAATGATGGCCGCCCACTTGATTTGAAATGGGCAAGGTTGGAAGAGAAGGACTTTAGACAAGGAACAGGAGGAAGAATGCAGAAATAAACAGCATTTATTTGCAGCTCCGTGTTCTACCTGGTTGGTTTTATAAAGCTAGAGGAAAAGGGATTCTTACCAAGAGAGGCCACCATCCCATAATTCTGCTCCATGACTTCCTGGTGCAGGGCCCTTTGGTCCGCATCCAGCAGCGCCCACTCCTCCTCGGAGAAATACACAGCCACCTCCTCAAAGGTCACCTGAAAGGAGCAAAGGACGGGTGATCACTGCACACAACTGACTAGCTAACGACACCCATCAATCACAGTGACAGATCATCTCCCCCTTGTCACAACAATACATCCCCCCAAAAACCCACCCTGATCACCATAATCACCCAATCTCCTGAAAAGGACAAAAAGCAGATCCCACAGGTACAAATACTCAACTATCCCATACACAACACCAGAACACAGAGTTCTAACTCCTGTCCTCTGAATATGCCGGCCACAGAGACTGGCGAAACGTTACGAAGAAAAACCTCCGGAACACAGCCAAACAGCCCGAAAAACCTTCAACCATAGGTCCTCCTGATCTCAGAGCAGGGCTGGTTCTTCCCCACTTCAGCCGACACTCCCAGGGACAGCGTTCTAGAGGGACGCCCATGGAGATCCAAATGGAGGAGAGGCAAGGCTCCAAAGGGGGCCTTCCCGGCCTTCCTAGTGGGTAGCTTGAACAAGGGAAAGAGGCCACTCTCCAGCCAAGCGAGGGGGCCGGTGGACAAAAGATAACCCTCCCAGCCCTCACCCCAGCATGGTTTCCCCGGATGATTCCCCTACCTGATACCGCTGTGCAGAAGCCGCTTCCTGGGTATCCACGGGAGGAGCCAAGCTGGCCCACATGGCCGATGTCCTTGGTCCTCCTCCTGTAAGGGGCAAAGAGGGTACGGAAGATTAAGAAAAGGGAGTGTCGGGCATCCGGGGTGTGGGTGTCCTTCCCAGACTCATCTGGGGGAGGGGCCCTCAAGGACACGCTTCACCCATCGACCCACAAAGGGGTCACAAACTATTACGTAAGTGCCACAGATGTCCAGTTTTGAACCACGGCCTTGGAAATAGCTTCAGAGTCAATGCAACCACCCTTCCCCCACTGCTTCAGAGAACCGACCACTCCAGCATCCTTGATGGATGGGAGGCCTATCTTGGCTTAAGAACATCCAGGAAATAAGAGGCCCCCACTTTGCAGGGCAGGAATTTCCTCCTCGCTGTCTGGAGAGCTCATCGGTTTTAGGTCTCTGGCTGCGGAGCCAGAAGTTGGGAGTTCAATTCCCCCACTGAGCCTCCTGGGAGAAGAGCCAGCCTGGGTGGCCTTGGGCAAGCTGCACAGTCCCAGAAATACCCTCCCCCAGAAGAAAGGAAGGGGAACCCACTTCTGAATTTTTGTCTACCTATAAAACCCTGAAAAAGAGTCACCCTAAGTCAGAAGTCGACTTGGCACATAATTATTATGATGATTTCATTGGGGGAGATGGAGGTGCACCCTTTCTCTTGCTGGAAGGAGAGAAAAATGAGCCTCTTTCAATGTCCTAGTGCTGATGAAACAAAATACTATACCCACCAAAGACTAGGTTTCTGGGCGAAGCACATATTTTCCATATACAGTGGTGCCCCGCATAGCGAGGTTAATCCGTTCCGGATTAACCGTCGCTATGACGAAACATCGCTGTACGGAAAGGGAAAACCCATTGGAATGCATTAAACTTCATTTAATGCCTTCCAAATGGGCCCTAAACTCACCGTTCAGCGAAGTTCCTCCATAGCGGCAGCCATTTCCGTGCCCTCAGTAAGCGAGGGCAGGGCGCGAAAACGCTGCGCGCGGCCATTTTGGGGCTTCCGGCGGCCATTTTGGAACCACCGAATAGCTGATTCCCCGGCATCGCAATGCGAAGATCGGTAAGCGATATTTGCCCATAGGGGCCATCGGTATGCAATCGCATTTGCGATCGCAAAATCCGCATCGGTATGCGGATTCGTCGTTCAACGGTGCACTCGTTATGCGAGGCACCACTGTACTTGACAGGAGTTCATGCCCTGTGAACTCTTACCCAGGGAGGTGACCCCTCCATCCTCTTCCTGCATGACCCGGATGGAATTCTCCAACCATGTTTTATTCGATGGCATGTTCTGTGCTCCAAGAATACAAGTGTCCCTTTCCATGTCCATCCGAAAAAGCTGCGAGAAAGGGAAAGGAACAAAGAAAGATGGATTATGTAAAGGATGCAAGACAAAGCCTGAAGTGGATGAATGAAAAGGCAGGTGAACAAGAATAGAAACCAACAAAGTATTCATATAATCTGCTCCTTCCAAAGAAAGAAAAACTGTTCTGATAAAACTCTTATTTCATGGTAAGGCTAGCTCCGTAGTTTAGGTATCTGGCTGCATAGCCAGCGTTTGGGAGTTCAATTCCCCCACTGAGCCTCAAAGAAGAAGAGCCCGCCTGGGTAGCCTTGGGCCAGCTGCACAGTCCCAGGGCGCCCTCTGGAGGAAGTAAAGGGGAAAACCACTTCTGAGTACTCTTTACCTGGAAAAATTCTGAAAAGGGTTGCCGTAAGCCAGAAGTAACTGATGTCACATTAGTAAAATTAATATTAATAGTATTATTAACAACAACAACAAGAATAATACAGATAAGACATGGGAAAGAACAAGAGATGACATAAAGTTTAATCAAACACACCATTTCAAGGCATCCCCCAGGATTGAAGGGAAACACTAGTGTTTGTTACTACTAAATATTTACCATGCTATATTTCCTTCTTTTATGTCTCATGAAGCCAACCAATCCACGAAAGCTCACATTAATTTTTTTGTCTTTTTTTTTACTTTTTATTTTTTTTCCCACCTATAATGTGACTGATAATAAAATTCATAAGCGGCTAAGATGGCGCCGATGACGGACGGCTAGCGCGTTTCTCCGCTGCCTCCGTGTCTTTTTGTTGCCTCGGTTCGCCTCTTGGTCTTCCCTCTTTCTTCCTTTCCTTTCCCCCAACACTCCAACACTTCTTTTTTATTTTTTATTTTTCTCTCTCACTTCTCTCTAACTTTCTCTGTTTATTTTCTTTGTTCATTTTCCCCCTGCCTTCCCCCACACATACTGCTGACGCTTCAAAGTGTTAATACTTACGTATAAAGCCCTAAACGGTTTAGGGCCTCGATACCTGGCGGAACGCCTATTCCCACCAAGTTCTACCCGGATCACACGGGCGAGCCAGGAGGTGAGGCTGAGGAGCTTAACGCCGAGGGAGGCCCGGAAAGAGAAAACAAGAAATAGGGCCTTCTCGGCAGTGGCTCCTCGCTTGTGGAACAACTTACCTCCTGGTATTCGCGGAGCTCCCTCACTGGGCACCTTTAAGAATCTATTAAAAACCTGGATGTTTCGGCAGGCCTTCTCACCAGATTATCTTTGATTTTCTTTTCCCTTTTATTGTTTCTTTATTCTAATTCTTCTGTAATCTGTTGTTTTATTTTATTGTATTTTATATTTGTTGTTGGCCGCCTAGAGTAGTCCATTGGACTAGATAGGCGGGATATAAATTAAATAAATAAATAATAAATAATAATATGTGCTGAAGTATCAGTTTGAGTCGGTGTATTTCTCAGTGACGCTCCTCAACTTCTCCCCGAAGGCAAGCTTCGAAAGGCCTGGATCTCCAACCTCCAGGGAAAGGTTCCTACGTACTTCCTGGTTTAAAGCTATTTCTAGATTAGCAGCAACATGGCACAAATCCAGTTAGCTCCTCTTATCCATAAAAAGAGACAGAATACCCTGGTTCGGGACACGTCTGTTTTTTTTTCCACAGTGGTGTTTTGGTTTTCATTAAAAGCTAGCATCCCAAAGGGGAAGGTGGCCCATTTCCTCCCTGGATGATTTCCATTAAAAAGGTGGAAAAATTTAGGATAGCTTTAGGATATCGAGCATCATCTTCTTAGACCCTTAAATCTGTCAACAGGAAAGCTTTCTCACCTGCTCCTCCTCTTGCTTCTTCTCTCCCATCTGATCCAGGAAGAAGCCTTCTGCCAGGGCCATCATGAGGCAACTGGTCTGTGCTTCACCGTCTCTCATCCAAGCCTCCATCTTTGGGGGAAGGAGGGTCTAGAGTTTCACCAGAATCACCAGATCCAAGATCTGAGTCTTCGTCTGCTACTCTGGCTTGAACCTCTGATGGCAAAGATCGTGGTGTCGGCTGCAAAACTCACGGGGTGCCCTCTGCCTCATGGCCACAGGCCTTCTTCAAGAGATGGTGGCGTCCATTTTAGCTGAAACAACAACAAAAATATCTTGTAGCACCTTCAAAACGAAAAGGTTTAATTTGTAATCACTTTTTTGTAGGAGGTGGCCCACATCTTTAGCAACCAACTACCAGGCAGGAATTGAGGCCTCTTCCTACAGAGTGTTGTCTATTCATCTGTCTTCCTTCTGGGGTCCAAGACCTTTTTTATTCCTCTTCTCTCAGGTTACGCCATAAAGCAATGGATTTGTGAGGACATTAAGTCCTAGAAATCCCACATTCTCCCCACACACACACACCTCTGAAAAATCTGTGACTTAACTATCATTACCAAATCAAGCCTGAACTATCACTGGAGGCAAAACATGGTGAAACTGAGGCTGTCCCACTTTGGACACGTTGTGGGAAGGCAGGGTTCTCCGGAAAAGGCAAAAAATGCTTGAAAAAGAGGAAGGCAGCAGGAAAAGAGGAATGTGAGATGGACTGACTCTCTAAACAAAGCCATGGGACTTGAGTCCGCAAAAAGCTGAGCAGGGCTCTTGAAGACACGCCATTCTGGAGACCGCTCATTCACAGGACTGGTATAAGTTGGAAATTACTTGGTAGCACGTAACAGATGTGAGGAAACTCAGAAATATCCCTTTTTTCCAGACTGCCGTCTCCACAATCCTGCAGCCAGCTTTTTTTCTGGGAGTCTTTAAAAAAAAATTCAAAGCTTCCCAGCTCTGATATTACTGCATTCTCCCTCTCTCCTTTTCCATTTCTTACAATGCCTCCTCCCTCAAGCCTCCATCTGTCATCAAGAAACATTAGGATTTACATTACATTATTTCTATTGGAGCCTGAATATGGCGGACTAATCTTAAGGCTAATAACTGTGAGCATTTCTTTCTTTTTTTCCAGGCATAAGATGATCCAGGAAGAACAACTGGACAGGATGGTGTGGGTAAGTTTTTTTTTTAACCTTCTGGTATCTGTATATATATCTGGTATATTTTAGAGCCAGCATGGTGTGTAGAGCTTGGGAGCACTGCTTTGAGATCTCACACACCCAAAAACTAGGAAACCGGGGCCAATCCCTGTCTCTGCCTGGACTACCTCACAGGGTTCCTATAAAGATCAAGTGGGGCAGAGAAAGACAAGATATAACCCATGTTTCCCAACCTGGGGTCCCCAGATGCTCTTGGACTACAACTCCCAGAAGCCTTCTCCACTAACAGTGCTGGCCAGGATTACTCGTCGTGCAAAAACATCGGGAGACCCAAGGTTGAGAAGCACTGACGAGGATATGAAGTGTAATGGAAGAAATATCAGTAATAAATTAAACGAGCAACATATATCGGCAAATCAGCACATCAGGAGTTTCACTGAGGGAGATTTTTTTTTTAAAAAAAAAACATTTTTTCAAGCAGCAAATTCACTGCCCCATCCCCCCCACAGATAGTGGGGGGGGGAGTTCTTCCCAGATTTCAAAGCCAGTTCTAGAGGCTGACACCTCTTTCCGAATTGCTCTACAAGAGATTGAAGCAGTTCTCTCTCTTTGGTCCTCCCTTTTATCCACAGCCCTGAATGACCTGATCTTTAGCTAGGTTGGGGGAAGAGTCTGACCCGATGTCTCTTCAGCTCATGGTTTCCTCCAGGTAGAACATTCCACGCTCCATAGGGGTCCTCTCTCCACCTATCAGCCAGCCATCCCCATAACAAAAGGACTGCGGATGCCTCAGCCTTTCTCCCCCCATGGAATCCTTTCTTACCCCAAAGGGGAGAACATTCCTTTCTTCCCCTAAAGAATGAAGGCAGATGGCCCAGCTTTCCTCCACTGCACCAAACATCCACCTTCAGCCGTGATGGTGGGAACCTGTATCTGTCCTTCCAATGGGCTTAGACTCCGAATCCCATACACCCCCAGCCCAGAAGAGCTGATGGGCAAAGATGCTCGGAGGGCTGCATCGCAGGACACCTTTCCTACACCATGATCCGGCCGGACAATCCTGAGAATAGATTGCATTCAAGGTCAGACTGCAAGGGAGGTGGAAAAGTTTCTATGGACGTTGATGGTTCTTGAGCTTACAACACGGCAGTTCGAGACGCAAGGGCAATGCTTCCCATCCTTGGGACCCCAGATGTTCTTGGACTACAACTCCCAGAAGCCTTCCCCACCGCCTGTGCTGGCCAGGATCTTTGGGAGTTGTAGTCCAAGAACATTCGGGGACCCAAGGGTGGGAAGCCCTCTTCTAGGGACAAAACAACCTCCCCTGCCCTCCAGGACCCACCTCCCTCCTCCTCTCAGGGAGAACAGGTTTCCTACATACAAAATCCACTTCCCCCCCCCATTCCTCCTAGGGTGGGAAAAGAGCTAAAATAAATCCATTTAATCCACCCAGCAAGCACGGGATTAAATGGAGCGGATACCAAAGGCAGAAAGAAGACCAAAGGATAAAAGAAGAAAATTAGAATTAACAGCACGAAGCCCCTCTTTATGGCTAGAGGGGGGGAGCTAGGACACTCATCCCTCCCCCCCCCGATCTTCTTGGGACTCCAGCTCCCATAACCTACAGGCACTGCGGCTGGTGGTGACGAATGATGGGAGTTGTAGTCCAAGGGCATTTGGCTTCCCCAATGGAACAAGTGAGCTTTTCCTTCTCTCTCCCCCACCCAAAAAAACCAGGCTTCCCTGTTTTCAGGATCCATTTCCTGCTTGGCCTCTGAGCCGGCCTTGGCTCCTCCGGGCAGCGCCTCTCCAACCCCTTCCCCCCCCTCCCCGCCCTGCACCCCATGCCCTCCTCCCCCAGTTTGGGGGTCCCTTGCACCCCAATGAAGGAAAGGGGGGCAGACCTACCAGACCAGCCAAAGGCGACCCTCCCCAAGCACGGGAAGGAGCAAAAGGGGGCGCCCCTCCTGCTCCGCTTTGGAAACGAGGGCGCAGCTCCAGCCCCCTCCGCCTGGGCTCCCCCTCCAGGGACCAGCCTCTGGCTTCTCCCCCACATGGGGGAGCAGGGGGGGAGGAGCCTCAGTCCTGGACACGCCCCTTCCGGCGCCTCGTTCCACTCCAGCCCTTCTTCTCTCCTCTCTAGGAATCGACCGCCCACGTTCTACTCTTCTGCCTTCTTTCCCCCCCCCCCCCCCCCGAGGTTGTGTTGCATATGGTCCCCAACGTCGTCGGGCCTCCCGATGTTCTTGGACTACAACTCCCAGAAGCCTTCACCGCCACCTCTGCTGGCCAGGATTTCTGGGAGTTGAAGTCCAAGGACATCGGGAGGCCCAAGGTTGGGGACCACTAGGATTGGTGTGTTCTTTATGGACTACCAATTCCAGAATCCCTCAGGCAGATTTGCTTATTGGAGAATTCGGGGAGTTACTAGTGTACAGTCTAAAAAATGTCTCCCCGCCCCCTCATCCGCCCATTTTGCTGCCTGAGGAATTCTGGGAGTTGGAGTCCAAAAACACCACTTTGCCCACCCCTGTTTCTGAGGCAAAGGCATTCAGGACTGGGCCATCCATACAGTGTGCAAGAGCGAATTAGCATCCCCCCCATTTTTATTAACGTCTGCTTCATATTAATGGGTCATTTTATCTATGATCTGAATTGATTTGAAGAGAAGTATCTTGTACAGGTATTCGAGTGATACCTTCATTGGTTTTTAACAGCTCACCTTAAAAGTTTCATCCTGAGAACTGCTTTTAGAAGGGCACTACAGTATATAAATAGACAAAAGCTTTAGACCGCAAACACCCCAGCAAGCATGGCATTAAAGTAGTTTAGGTTGGGAGCTGATGGGAGTTGTATTGTAAACAAGTTACAGTAATTTCTCTCCCATCTGTAAATAAATGCTTCTACTGTTATAATTCTTTTCTAAAGGGAGATTATATTAAATATAGTACAAGGCCAAGCAGTTTCTACCTGAAGGGTCACAGTCGAATAGACACGACAGTAAAAGAAAGCCCTCTGAAGAGGGAAGAGGAAAGGATGGCAGCTGCTTCTTTGCACTGATGCCTTAAGCCAAGTTATGGACTATTTACTTCTGAATAAACCATTATAAGCTGACGTGGCATTCTTCCTGGCTGTACAGAAATACACCAGGAGAAAGCTAACCACAAAGGACTCTGCCCTTTCTTTTTTTAGATTCCCGAGACTTGGTTTTCCTCCCCAGACATGAAATACCACCAGTCCTGATCATGGCACTTGGCTTGCTTGGGCAAATGATTGTGTTTCCAAAACCTTTAAAGTGTGTGTGCATGTATATTTTGTGGAGCGTTTTTATTTTAGTTTTTAAAAAACATCTGTGGTCTGTGTTTCTCAGAACTAGAGCAGGAAGGGACCCTAAGGATGATCGAACCCAGCCTGTCGAGGAGGCACTGGGGGGGGAATCGAACTCCCGACCTCTGGCTCCACAAGCAGTATTTGTTACTGACCATGTCACAATGAGTGTGTTCTGGAGGAAGGATGGCCTGACGTTAGCACCAGCTACAGCAACAGGTTCCAAACATTTTGCCACTCTGCCCTCTTTTCTATTTCTGACTTCATGTTTGATTAACCTCCACTTCTCTGTTATCACCCTTTACATTTCCAGATAGCGCCGCCATTTTCGCACCCTCGGTAAGCGAGGAAACCGTGCGAAAATGGTTGTGGCAGACATTTTAGGCACCCGGCGGCCATTTTGGAACCGCCGATCAGCTATTTAAAAAACATCGCTTACCGATCATCGCAATGCGATGTTTTGCCCATTAAAACATTGCAATGCGACTGCATTAGCGGTCTAAAAAAATAGATCGCTATGTGGATTCGTCGTTAAACAGTGCACTTGTTATGCGAGGCACCAGTGTGTGTGTGTGTGTGTGTGTGTGTGTGTGTGTGTGTGTGTGTGTGTGTGTGAGTGAGTGTACACACACACACACACACACACACACAAATCCACAAATTAAACTAAAAATAAGTGCCAAAACGTGGGAAAAATATTTTAAATGTGGAAATTAAAAAAAATAGTTTAAGTTGTTAAAATCTGTTTTCTTATGTTGCTCTCCTGCTTCCCTAACCCCAGCCAGACATATTGTCTAATTTGGAACCAAGGAAAGAGATGGTGGCACCCTTTATTGTCAAGAAAGCACGATGTGCTGTCAAATCAATTCTGACTTATGGCGATCCTTTTCAGGGTCTTCCAGGTAGAGAATACTCAAAAGTAGTTTCCCATTCCCTTCTTCTTCTGGGGTGTCCTGGGACTGTGCCGCTTGCCCAAGGCCAACCAGGCTGGCTCGTCTCTTTGGGAGGCCCAGTGGAGGATTCGAACTCCCAACCTGTGGCTCCACAGCCAAATACCTAAACCGCTGAGCTATAATAGCAAGGGATTTAAAAAACTGTTTACCACCATAGTCACATTTTAAAATAAGTATCTCTTGGCCAATACAGTATATTGTTCAAAAATAACGAGACTTTATCTTTTGTTACTTAGACCAAAATCCTGTTGCAAAAATCACACACAGAAGACAGTAACTCAAGCAGCTGATGCATTCTGTCCTGTGTCTATGACCCACTGGGTTGTGAGGCAATTCACATTGCCTAAATGCTCACAAAAATTGGGCAATTCACATTGCCTAAATGCTCACAAAAGAGCATGAAGTAGCTGTACAAGGCACAGATGGCTGCGCTTGAACCATGAGACATTCCTTCTCCACCATAAGAGTAGGGCCTTATGTTTTAAATGGAAGTTGTTACCTCACTCATCACTATAAGGTAAATATTATTTCTCCCAATAAGCAAGACATCCATTGTAACTCATGTTATTAACGTACTGGCCCAAATCCTGTTGCGCAAATTCAACCCTCATAACTGGGGTGATGTCACTGCCAGGGGAGATTGCCAACAATTAAAGAGTTACTGCTTCTGTCCAACTCATACGCAGCGAGAATCAGGAGAGCCCTGGGATCCACTTTTTAATAACTGGGTGTCTCCCTCTGCTTGGAGACACCATCAAACTTATTCAGGGGTAATTTTACCCAACAGGGTTTTTGCCATTGTGTAGGGGACCAGAAAAAGAGAAGGAAATGCTCCCTCTTCCCTCTAGTGGCCAATTCTGATAGCGCACCTTGGAAATATTTACCGTACTGTATTACAGTGGCGCCTCGTTTAGCGATTGCTTCGTTTAACAATGTATTCGCTTAATGATGGGTTTTTAAAAGAATTTTACGCATCATTTAACGATGTTTCCTATTGGTGATTTTCGCTTAGAGATTTCGGGACCATGCTTCGCATAGCGAATGCATTTTGGGTCCCCTGTTTCGCTTAACGATGTCCATTTTTGCAATTTTAAAAGTGTCTTAAAATGTTCAAAAACTGTTTTAAATGCTTGGAATCATTAGTGCACCTTCTAAAACGTGTGCAAACTTAATTTGGCTTTGTTCTGACTCTTCGTTAATTTTTGGTGAATTTTTTTTCCATCCATTGAAATGCATTGAACCCAAATTTGACAGCCTGTCAAACGGGCACTTCAATGTATTCCAATGGGGGGAGAAAAAATTCACCAAAAATTAACGAAGACTCAGAACAAAGCCAAATTAAGTTTGCACATGTTTTACAAGGTGCTCTAACGAATCCAAGCATTTAAAACAGTTTCTGAGTCTTTGTTAATGTTTGGTGAATTATTTTCTCCCCCACTGGAATGCATTGAAGTGCCCGTTTGTCAGCTGTCAAACTTGGGTTCAATGCATTTCAATGGGGGGAAAAATTCACCAAAAATTAACGAAGAGTCAGAACAAAGCCAAATTAAGTTTGCACACGTTTTAGAGAGTGCACTAACGATTCCAAGCATTTAAACGTTTTTGAACATTTTAAGACACTTTAAAAATAGCGAAAACGGACATCGCAAAACCATTGAAATGCATTGAATAGGCTTCAATGCATTCCAATGGGGAAAACATTGTTTCGCTTAGCGATGTTTCCTATGGCGATTTTCACTTAAGGACAGCAATCCATTTCTATTGGAACAGATTATCCGGTTTTCAATGCATCTCTATGAGAAAACGTGTTTCGCTTAGCGATTTTTTCCCAAAGCGATGTTTTTTTTGGAACCAATTAAAATTGTTAAGCGAGGCACCACTGTATTGAGAAACAAAACTCCAAAGAATATTTCTCTTCTCAGGAAAAAAAAAAAGGAACAGCCACCATCAAAATCCCTCTTAAAATGCTTTGTAAAAGTAACTTTCAGAGGTATCTAGTAAGAACTGTTTACATTACTCTTTAAATAAAACCACAGTGTTGCAGGTAATCATGTTACTTATTTTATTTATTTTATTTACAGTATATGCTGCCTTTCTGCCCCTACTTGTAAGCTGTTACTCCATAGTTCTGTGTAAAGGTGACTTTAAAGTGACAGTTCCAACACAAAAGGAGTAAACCTATTCCCCGTCAAGTTAGAACCAATATAATTGAATTACATTTTTCTTGAAAAAATGAAGTAACTACTTACTTCCAAGCTCTGTGGATGAAAGCATTACAAAGTATTCAGAACTGGGGAAAGGAATTAGAAGGCTTCATTAGGAAGGAAATTTGTGATGTTTCTACTGTAAACAGTAGAATAGCTATCAAACATGACAGGGTGGAAAAACAATTAGAAGAACTCATTGTACCACAAGAGCACTAAAAGGCAGCAAAAGCACTTCTTCAAAATTTGAACAATTTCTACTTTTATAAGGTTAGTAAATTATGTGCTGTCAAGTCAGAGCCGACTTACAGCAACCCTAACAGGACTTTCAAGGTAAGTGAGGTATTTAAGGAGTGGTTTTATCAGTTTCACATCCCCCAGTGATTTTCCATGACTGAGCGGGGATTCAAACCCAGGCCTCCTAAATTCTCGCCCATCACTCTATCAACTATACCGCACTAGGAACTTTTTATATAAGGTTAGGAAGAGTGGAAAGAAAAGCACAGACAGAAAAACCTTTTAGTCGGTTCTCGTCTCAGGATTCGTGGGCCTAAATCTGACTGCTCATCCCAGCCAAAGTAGGCCCATGGGACCAACTGGGCTTACCTAAGCATTGCCTGTTCATTCATCAACAGATTCAGTGGGTCTGCCCCATTTCGGCCTAGCAATTGGCTGGGGACAGTTTGAGGCAAAATGAGGCTGCTACTCAGAGAGAAGCTCTCTTCACGCTCCAAATATTCGTAAGGGTTTTGCCCTGGGTGAATTCCTTGGGGCAAATGTAGGTTTGTGCCCTCACAAAACCCCTTTCCCCCCTCCGGCCATTGGTACAGCTTATTCCGCCTATGAAGCCGCTGGTGGCGAACGATGCTGCCGTTGTGCCTGAACCGCTTCCCACATTCCAAGCATTCGTAGGGTTTCTCCCCGGTGTGTGTTTTTTCATGTGAAAGGAGGACAAACCTCCACCTGAAACTCTTCCCGCACTCCAGACACTGGAACGGTTTCTCCCCCATGTGGATCCTTTGATGGGCAATGAGGGATTTGCTGACGCTGAAGCACTTCCCGCACTCGGCGCATTCGTATGGTTTCTCTCCAGTGTGACGGTGCCGATGGTGGGCTAGGCTTGCGCTATGGCTAAACCTCTTTCCACACTCCAAGCACGTGTACGGTTTCTCCCCAGTGTGGCTCTTCTGATGGACAATGAGGTTCGATTGCTGAGTAAAGCTTTTTCCACACTCCAGGCATTTATACGGCTTCTCCCCTGTGTGGATCCTGACGTGGGAACAGAGGCTTGCCCTGTGACTAAAATTCTTCCCACATTCCTGGCATCTGTACGGTTTCTCTCCCGTGTGGACTCTTTGATGGGACGTCAGATATTTAGCGCTGCTAAAGGTCTTTCCGCACTCCAGGCATTTAAACGGTCTGTCCCCGGTGTGGATTTTTTGGTGCGACAGCAGGAGGTATTTCCAAATAAAGCTCTTCCCGCACTCCACGCATTTAAATGGCTTCTCCCCGGTGTGGATTCTCAAGTGCCTCTGAAGAGTCGATTTGTAGCTGAAACTCTTGTGACAGTCCGAACATTTAAATGGTTTCTCCTCAGTGTGGATTCGCCAATGGGTGATAAGGCTTGATTCGGAAACGAAACCTACTCCGCACATGTGACACCGATGGCTTTCCTTCCCTGTGGCGACATTGTCTTGGGCTGGGATTTCACAGACATCACCACTGGGAGAAACAGATGCTTTGTTCCCCTTCTTCTGTTTTACTTCAGAAGACATGGCCTCTTCTGTCTGTCTAGAGTCGGCACTTCCTGGCCTTGTTTTTAATGGTTCTTCTTCAACTTCCACCTCCTGTCCATCACCTCCTGGGGGGGAAAAAGAGAGGCAGAATTTGACATTGCCGGAGAAAGAGGTGGAATCGGAAAGCAGCAAACTCCTGCAACTGAATGAATTTTGAAAGAGAAGAGGAACGGATATTGACATGATTTGACCCTGATTCTGTTGTTAGCATTTGTAGATCCAGTGAAATCAGCTGATGTTCTTCATGTCCTGTCAAGTCAGTTCTGAATTATGGCAATCCTTTCCAGGGTTTTCCAGTTAAAGACTACTCAGAAGTGGTTTCTCCTTCCCTTCCTCTGGGGTTTTCCCCGGGTCTGTGCAGCTTGCCCAAGGCTGCACAGGCTGACTTTTATCCGGAGAGGCACAGCAGGGAATCAAACTTCCAACCTCTAGCTCCTCAGCCAGAGACATGATTTATCTCCTGTACCAATGTCAAATCTCCCGTCTTCTAGTCTTTGCTGCTCCTCTAGAGGCAGCAAAGGAGGAAGAGAGGAAATAAGTGAAGTTTATTATAAACACATTTATTCCAGGGATAATTTAAAGAGAATGTCAGTTAATTAGAAGAGAAGTTTATTAAAGTAAACACATTTATTCCAGGGATAATTTAAAGAGAAAGGCAGTTAATTAGTAGACTTTCTCTTTAAATTATCCCTGGAATAAATGTGTTTACTTTAATAAACTTCACTTCTTTCCTCTCTTCCTCCTTTGCTGCCACCTGCCCCTCTGGGCATGTATGTTTTCCCCTTCACTCAGGCTCTTACAACACTCGTAGCCAACCTCGAGGCACTGAACGTGGCACCACTCGGCTTGAATAGAAAAAAGTAAGGTGTTATTAAAAGAACAGGGTCAAAACGACATCAATTATCCCTAGGCTTTAACTTTGATTCAGCATCATTCTTAGTATCCTTCTCAGAGGTGGTTTCCAGCCTTGGGTCCCCCCCCGATGTTCTTGGACCGCAACTCCCAGAAGCCTTCAGCACTCGCTGTGCTGGCCAGGATTCCTGGGAGTTGTAGTTCAAGAGCAAACCTCTGAGGACCCAAGGTTGCGAAGCAGTGGTATCGGAAGCAATGCATTTAAACATAGCCAGACATCTCAGGAGCTGTTGGCCAAAAAAGTTCCTTGTTTAAGCTCCGAGTTCAACGGAAAAGGGGCAAAACGTCGGCTCTACTGTGGCAGCCTGACTAGGACAATCATATGCAATCATGGGAGTTGTAGTTCATGATCTCACACAGGGAAGGGAACCCTGGACCTGAAGGTTAAAACTATTGAATTTGAACTGAAGTGCTGTGGAAAACCAAGTCCCATTAAGTTCGAGACTCCACGTTCAAGAGCAGTCTATTTTCTGTATTGCAGTTGCTTAAGAACTGCATCAAAAGTGGAGTAATGCCTTCATATCCTGACCATGAGCTTCCTGGAGGCATAGAGAAAGACCCAAGAGAAAACAGGGTGTTGCTTGACTAGATGGATCTTTGGCCTAAACCAATAAACTATATCTTACATCTTGAAATGAAATGAAATGAATGAATGAATAAATAAGAATCTTGGAGTTTCCCATTACTTTCGAAAAGAGATAATGATGGAATTCCTAATATCTAAGCTTGCAACTCTCTGGGGCAATTTTGACTAAGGTCTTCCATCTCAGGGCTCCTTCTGCAGACGCTCCAGAAGCCAGGCAGGCAAGAAGAGAAGGACAGAGAGTAGCAGAAGGGGCTAGCATTACAATTATGATCACCCCCAACTTTAAACTTATGTGATCAAACAAAGAGCAAGAAGGAGCCTTACGGAGAGAAGCAACCATCCTATAATTCTCCTCCATGACTTCCTTGTGCAGTGCCTTTTGGTCTGTATCCATCAAGGCCCACTCCTCCTCGGAGAAATACACAGCCACCTCCTCAAAGATCACCGGATCCTAAAAGGGAATATAACAATTTTTCCTCACAGAAGACAATACAACAGTTCTTTTTCGCCTAAATGCAATACAGAAGCCCTCCTTGATTCTGATGGAGGATTCAGGCCTTCGGGAATAGTCTTCTCAGCATTTTCCATGGACATCTAAGGACATTTCCAGATGCTACATTTGTTTTGACTCATTTCATTCCCTTTTCTGTCACTTGGTGACAAAATATCATGGTGTGTCCTGGGGTTAGCATCCTAAATGTTAATGCTTTAGCGCTATGGTGTTTCAGTGCTTGTTAAGAACAGACATGGAACTTTCCTTTCTCTTGGTACTCTGAAGAAGCTGGAATTCCCCCAAACAAAATTCTGGGAGATGTAGGCAAAAAACAAAACAAAACCCAAAAAGAGTCCACAGATCAATTTCCCTCCCTACCTATATGTTTCCAGGACCATTCTTTTACGTGCAAAATAAAGAAAACTGCCTTGGTCGTCCCTGGAAGTCATAAAACTTCATGTGAGATGCAAAGGCTCACGGACAGGGTAGTCTTGCTGCCCATTAGGTTCCCTAGTGCAGCGGTCCCCAACCTTTTTGGGACCACGGACTGGCTGAGGCTCTGAGGAAAGTGGGGCACCCCCTGCACACGCACTCTCGGACACATGCGTGAAGCAGTGGGGGAGCACATGTATGTGTGCTAGCACCAGCATGAGCACTCCCCCACCCCTTCACACATGCACAGGAGCACCTGCACGCCCTCATACACGCATGCCCACCCCATTGTACAGGCACATGTGTGAAGGGATGAGGGAGTGCTCACGCCAGTGCTGGCATGTGCGCATGTGTGCAAAGCAGCTGTAGGGAGGGGCGTGCATGGGGGAGGTCTGTCTCTGTGGCCCAGTCCAGCTCAGGCCATAGACCGGCACCAGGCCGCAGACTGGGGGTTGACGACCTCTGATCTAGCGGCACAGAGGTCATCTGTGGATCTTCCTCCCCTTGAAGACATCTGCCTCCCAGAGTTATGCCTGTTTGAGTGACATTGTAACGAGATTTCCCCGCTTTGGGAACCCGTTGAAACGACCACAATGAAATGTTTCTCACCTGCTGTTCTTCCAGGCTTTGCTCCCTTGCCTGGCTCAGGAGGAAACTTTCAGCCATGGCTACGCCCTGAGAACTGGCCTCCACTCCACCCTTTCTGACGCAGCTCTCCATCTTGAGTCTGAGGACAGCTAGAAACTCTTCCAGGATCATGAGGCCGAGGACCTTCAACCTTTGCTTGTTGCTGTGGCTTTAGCGCTGGAAGTCTAAATTGAAGGGGGTCTCCCCATTTTTAACCCAGAGTCATTCAGAACCTGCCTGAGTGGGTTGAGGAGTTCTTCTAACTTCTAGGTTGGTCAGCTCCTCTTCTCTGTTCTCCAATTCTTGATACAACCTGCCTCCGACGTGATCAAAAATGGCTTTCTTTTTTCTGCCAGGCTCTCTCTTAAGGCAAAGAACATCCAAAGGAAAATCAATTCCTATGAAGCCAAAGAGATGTTCAGTGAAGAAATGCTTAATAATGCTCTCAAGGTCGGAAGATGCTTTGCATTCCGATGCTTGCTGGCAACCACGAGAATACTTATGTTAAAAAAAAGCTTTACTTAATTGCCTTAAATAAAGAGACAAATATATAAGTAAGTGTCTGGCTTCTCCTCCTTCCTGGGGCTGGGTATCATCACGGCCATGATGACTTTGAATGGGACAGCTCTCAAGGACAGTGTTGTGTCACATCCCCATTAGTCTTGAGCAATCCGCTGTAGTGTTCTCATCGCACGGCTAAAGGATTCTAGCTTCCCAAGGACCTAAATAATATCCCAAGTGCCATAAGCCAAACAATAAGCTAAAATAAAATAAGATTTTGCATAACACCTGCTTCTGGCAGAGCACCCCCCCGAACTTTAGATGTCAATCATGACTAGTACAAAGTAGCCCCTGTTCAAACTAAACAGATTAGAAGAATCCATATCAATGAATTATATATGCCCAAGGAAGTGGATTTGTCCATAAAAACCCATATTAAAGTATAGCAGTTAGTCTTTAAGGTGCCACAACATTTTTGTCTCCTTTATTTTTCTTTTGTTGTGGCCTAATATATTAAAAAGAAAACCCTCACCGTTCTGACCTAACAGACGTACCTAACAAGCGATTTTCATTACACGTAACTCAGATGTAGATATTTACTCACCCAAATTATAGCACTTCCCTACATCCTCTACACACGACAGCGTTGCTGTACTCTGTGAAATCGTATAAATTCAATCCAACCCATAACTGGAACTAAAGCTTTTCTTGCTTACCTTTCTGCTTTATTTGTCGTAATTTAATTTTGGGACACCGTGGTGAGCTATTAATAAAATGAATGTATTAAAGTTAATTTAATTGTATATACAAGATTGATGACTAGTTTATATAAACAAGTGGTGATCCTTCCACAAGAGTGCCAGATTAAAACCTGAGCCGTTCAGATCTGTTCCCACTAGTTCATTTCTCGCTCTGCCTCTCTTTCTTTCTCATCAGACACCTACGTGGTCTTTTTCCTCTCCCCCTCCTGCTTCCTTTCTCTCTCCCTTTCCCTTCCCCATATACCATTCCTTTCTCCTTCATTAGATCCCATTTTACCTTAATTACTGGTCCAAACGGCCTGGAAACTGGTTCGAGTGGAAGGGAAGGGCTCCTGGCTTGGCAGAAGAGGAGAAATCAAGAACCTCTTCAGACGTGGGTGTTGCCTGTCGGAGGTGTTGTGTGTGGGGGGGGGAGTGCATCTGCCCCTTTTTGAATTGGCTGCCCCCCCACTTCCCCTGGAAGGGTTATTGATTGATTAATTGATTGATTGATTGATTGATTGCATTTATACCCCACCCATCTAGTCAATTGACCACTGTAGCCAGATCGAAGGTGCCAGAGGTGTGGGAAGGGCAACGGACACCCAATCCTAACAAAAAGGGCAGGGGAAAAAACCACTCAAGTTCAGCCTCACCTCCATGCAATTCCCAGTGGGCAGAGGAAAAGGAAGCTGAAACCCGCCCTTAAAACAGCCATCGCTTTTTGGCTTCTTCAAGGATCATGTTTCCAACCATCTGCAAAGTATCAAATACCCACAAGACAGGATTGAGCACTTGGCGAGGGGGGGTAATATTTGCTCTGAAAGCCCACAGTCCTCCTGCTCACCTTTCCAGCCTCTCTTCGTTCGCTAAAAAGCCAGACTCTCTCTCTTGTCTGGCGTGTTTCCCCTCTAGGAATCTGTGCCTCTCTTATCTCTTTTCTTGTCTCGGACGCTCACTCTCTAGGAATCTTCTCTCTCTGTTCAAACCACCAGAATTTCTAATCTAAGTTCCTTTCTAGGAATCCATCTCTTGTTGTTTAACCCTTTATAACAGTGATTTTCCCCCCCCACCTTGGGCCTCCAAATGTTCTCGGACTTCAACTCCCAGAAATCCTGGCCAGCAGAGGTGGTGGTGGTGAAGGATTCTGGGAGTTGTAGTCCAAGAACACTTGGATGCCCAAGGTTGGGGACCACTGCTTTATAAAACAAGGAGCTATAGTATCCTTGCAATGCAATTCTTGCTTTCCTGGGAAATACAGGCATGCAGATTTGTGGAGTTGTTTGGTTCTTTAGACTACAGCCCCCAGGATCCCCCAGGCACTCAGATTATGCTTCCTGAGGAATTCTGGGAGTTGTAGTCGTGAAAAAAAATCAGTAAGGAACAAATTGCTATTGGGCACAATCAGGCATCGTTATGGAACTGCTGGAAAGCTCAGCAAATGAGGTCTCTGGTTCTGAAATTTTTTTGAGTTCTTTCCTTGCACCAGAAACAGCAACAGGCACTATACCAGGGGTGGGCAATTAATTTCTATGGGGGTGTGTGTGGACATGAAAAATCTGAACTGTATTCGGGGGCCGAACCAACTTTACTTAAAATTAAAATGAAACAGCGATATTTGTTAATCTTCACAAATACTAAAGAGATTTTTTGCGGTATGTTAAAAATAAGCGATGACAAACCTTGACAGCATCTTAAAAAGCAGAAACATCACCTTGCCAACAAAAGTCCGAATAGTCAAAGCTATGGTTTTTCCAGTAGTGAGGTATGGAAGTGAGAGCTGGACCATAAAGAAAGCACACCGCCGAAGAATTGATGCCTTTGAATTGTGGTGCTGGAGGAGGCTCTTGAGAGTCCCCTGGACTGCAAGGAGAACAAACCTATCCGTTCTAAAGGAAATCAACCCTGTGCACTCACTGGAAGGACAGATCCTGAAGCTGAGGCTCTAATACTTTGGCCATCTCATGAGAAGAGAAGACTCCTTGGAAAAAACCTTGATGTTAGGAAAGTGTGAAGGCGAGAGGAGAAGGGGACGACCGAGGATGAGGTGGCTGGACAGTCCATAGGCATCCTTCAGTCTCAAGAGACTATGGTAACATGCTCTAAATCGAGGAGTGTCCTCTCCAGAGCATGAAGCCCGGGTAAGGTAATATGGAGGATAGGCTGTTACCCAAGCAGCAGATCCCCCCTCTCCACATTGCTGAACAGTGGACAGTGTCACCAAAGCTACCAACATGAATCTGACTCAACTCCGGGAGGCAGTGGAAGATAGGAGGGCCTGGCGTGCTCTGGTCCATGGGGTCACGAAGAGTCGGACACGACTAAACGACTAAATGAACGAAACGAAAGATAAGCAACTGATCAACTTTAGACAAAAAGCTATAAATGGTTTTGATGTTCAAAACTGTCCGTGGGCCGGACAGGAGCAGCTCGCGGGTCTTATGTGGCCCTCAGGCCGCACTTTGCCCAGGTCTGCACTACACAAAGAGAATGGGATGAGAAGCTGAATTTGTTCACAAGAGTTGTGCGGTGATTCCAGTCATTCTTGGATGGTGCTTGAAAAATCAGTGAGGAATTGGTTTCAAAACCTGGCTCGGAGGGGAGGGAGGATGTAAAAGCCAGAAGCTTTTGCCAGGGCCCTGCTAGACCACCATTCCTGCCGTCGGGGGAGTCGACATTTCGGCGCCAGGTCAAAACCTTCCTGTTCCAGAAGGCTTTTAATTGAAATAACATCAACTGTGGGTCCTGATGGCAATTTTAATTGTATTTTAATTGTATTTTAATCATTTTATCTCTTATTGTATTGAATTTTAATTGTTGTAAGCTGCCCAGACACCTCTGGGTAGAGTGGGCCGCATATAAATTAATCAAATAAATAAATAAATAAATAAGACGGAGGTCTTGAGAGTGGGTGGTCCTTCCATCAGTGGCGTGGGTGACTCCCTTTCGTTTGGGGGGGTCGACCCTCACCACAAAGAGCGAGGTTTGCAGCTTGGGGATACACCTGGACCCGGCGCTTACCATGGAAACCCAGGTGGCGTCTGTGGTCCGCTCTGCCTATTTTCATCTATGGCGGATTACCCAGCTGCAACCATATCTTGATGGGGGGGCCCTCACTACTCTTGTCCATGTGCTCATAATCTCGAGATTAGACCACTGTAACGCACTCTACGTGGGGCTGCCTTTGGGATTGATGCGGAAACTTCAAATGGTGCAAAGTGCGGCAGCCAGGCTCCTTAGTGGGGTGAGGAAATATCAGCATATCTCCCCCACCCTGGCTGCTTTGCATTGGTTGCCCATTCGTTTCCGCATTGATTTCAAAGTTTTAATGATGACATATAAAGCCCTAAACGGTTTGGGACCTCGATACCTGGCATATCACCTTCTCCCACCCAAGTCTACTCTTATCACCCAACAAAGCCAGCAGGGACGGCTGGGGGGCCTTACCCCAAGAGAGGCCCGGAAAGAAAGAACAAGAAACCGGGCCTTCTCGGTAGTGGCCCCTCGGCTGTGGAATACTCTGCCAACGGAAATCCACCTGGCTCCCTCGCTGGGTGTTTTTAAAAGCCATTTTAAAACTTGGCTCTTTAGGCAGGCCTTCCCTCCAGTCAATTACGTAATTGTTTCATTTCTTTAATCTCCCATCTTGAGAATGTATATATCCACTGTTAGTTGGTTGTATTATTAGGTTTTAGTAAGTATATTATTCTATCATTTTTTGTAAGCCGCCCCGAGCAGACTTTGTCTAGAGGGGTGGGGTATAAGTCTAAATAAAGTAAAGTAAAGTAAAGTAAAGTAAAGTAAAGTAAAGTAAAGTAAAGTAAAGTAAAGTAAAGTAAAGTAAAGGAAGGAAAACATATTCTTCAAAGAACTGTCAGGTAATGCCATTGAATTAATTCTGAATTATGACAGTCTTTTTCAGGGTTTTCTAAGTAGAGAGTACTCAGAAGGGGTCTACAACCCCTTTTCTCTGGGGTGGGGGGTGTGGGCGGCCTGGCACTGTGCACTTTTTGCCCAAGGCTACACAGGCTGGCTCTTCTCTCAGGAGGCACCACGGGGGGATTGAACTCCCAACCTCCAGCTCCACATCCAGGCGGCTAACTCACTGAGCTGCAACCATTACTGTGCAAAAAATATTACTGTGCCAAAAGCAGAGAATGCTTACAAAACTTATTCATTTTTATTTACAATTTTACAAAGCATGGGTTCTCTTCATTTTTTTAAAATCATGTAGTTGGTCAACAATACATGAGGGGGCAGCGGACACAGCTTCCGACTATGACTCGGGAGATCTGGGTTCAAATCCCTGGTTCAACCACAGAAACTCACCAGGGGTGAGACTCAAACACCTCAGAAACCCTGTCAGGGTTGCTGTAAGTCGGAAATGACTAGGCAGCATGTGACGGGAGAAAGACCCACGATCAGATCAAAACTTTAATAACACTGTAAAAATGTACATAGTTTCTCTCTCTGGCTGTATATTTGAAGGCATATCCATTAATTAAGATGTTTACATGGTACGAACAAAGATATATTTCCCCTCTTGTGTGAAATCCTTTTGATTTGTTAAGGACTAATTAGTGCTAGCCTCTGTATTGCAAGGTCAGACCAGCCATCGTAAGATCGAATCCACGTGACAGAGTGAGCTCCCGTTGCTTGACCCAGTTCCTGCCAACCTAGCAGTTCGAAAGCACGCAAATGTGAATAGATAAATAGGTACCACCTCGGTGGGAAGGTAACGGCGTTCCGTGTCTAGCCGCGCTGGCCACATGACCATGGAAACTGTCATTGGAAAAATGCTGGCTCTACGGCTTGGAAACAGGGATGAGCACCGCCCCCTAGAGCCGGACACGACTGGACAAATTGTCAAGGGGAACCTTTACCTTTACCTAATTAGTGCTAGGGTGAAAATTTCTACAGCTTCTCCCGTCCATGAGTTTTTTGATGCGAAATAAGGCCGGCGCTTCCACTGAAGCTTTTCCCACATTCCAGACACTGAAATGGTTTCTCTCGGTTGTGAACTCTCTGATGTGAACTGAGGTTGGTTCGCCAGCGGAAGCTCTTTGCACAATGCATGCATTTATACGGTTTCTCCTCCCTGTGTGTTCTTTGATGCGAGGTAAGGCTGGACCTCTGCCTGAAGTTCTTTCCACACTCCAGGCACTTATAGGGCATCTCTCCTGTGTGGATTCTCTGATGTCTGTCCAGACTTGATTTCTGCCGGAAGCTCTTTCCACACTCCAGGCACAAATATGGTTTCTCTCCTGTGTGGATTCTCTGATGGGTAGTGAGAATGGAGGTCTGACTGAAGCTCCTTCCACAGTCCAGGCACTGATAGAGCTTCTCCCCCATGTGGAGTCTTTGATGGTAGATGAGGTCTGTGCTCTTCCCGAAGCTCTTTTCGCACTCCGAACATTTATAGGGTTTCTCCCCTGTGTGGATAGTTTGATGGGAACTCAGGGTATCTTTTCTGTTAAAGCTCTTTCCACATTCCAAGCATTTGTACGGTTTCTCCCCCGTGTGGATGATTTGATGTGACAAAAGGATGTCTCTCCGGTTAAAGCTTTTCCCACATTCTAAACATTTGAACGGCTTCTCTCCTGTGTGGATGATCTGGTGAGAAGTCAGGTATTTGCTAGTGGTGAAGCTTTTCCCGCACTCGAGGCATTTAAAAGGCTTCTCCCCGGAGTGGATCTTCTGATGTAAGGCGAGGGAGTCTGCCCAACGGAAATTCCTGCCACATTCCAAACATTTATAGGGTTTCTCCCCTGTGTGGATTCTCTGATGGCATGTCAGGCTTTTGCTGATACTGAAGCTTTTCCCGCACTCAAGGCATTTATAGGGTTTCTCCCCTGTGTGAGTTCTCTTGTGGAGAGCAAGGGTTGATTTCCAACGGAAATTTTTCCCACAGATAAGGCAGTGAATGCTTTCTTTTCCTTTCTCTGATTCTTCTTGAACTGAGATTTCACAAACAGCATGATCCGCTTTCAGTTTTTTCCTCTTCTTCGGCCCTGTTTTAGCTTTTGTTCTCTGCTTTCCAACTTCTTCCCACCTGGCTTTTCCCAGTAACATCCTTCCTGGTTTACCTTCATTTTCACTCTCCCGTCCATCATCTCCTGGAAAGGATAAAAATAATGGGCAGAAAAGCCTGAGATTAAAATGTTTATCCGGTCCACTGTTGCTATGAGCAACGGAACAAGAATAAGAGGGGTGAGGTAAAACAGACACTGCCGTGAGTTATAGAGAGTGTGTTGACTGACATCAAACTGCAAAATTTGGAAATTAAAACGGCTACAATGCCCTCATCATGGCCAGAAATCACTTTCCTGAATTCCAATTAGTTGAGCCCCAATATTGTGTAGAGATGGGCATTTCATGAGAAGGCAGGATTCTCTGGAAAAGACAATAATACAGTGGTGCCTCACTTAATGAGCGCACCGTTTAACAACGAATCCACATAGCGACCCGTTTTTTGGGGTTGCTAATGCGATCGCATTCCGATGTTTAGATAGGCTAAACATCGCATTGCGATCATTTCTGCACCCGGCGGCCATTTTGGAAACAGTTGATCAGTGGTTCCAAAATGGCCGCCGGGTGCAGAAAATAGCCGCCCGCACCACTTTCGCGCCCTGCCCTCGCTTACTGGGCAGCGAAAATGGCGGCCGGATCCAGGATTCTTCGCTTACCGGTGAGTTTTTCCCTAATAGGAACGCATTAAACTGAGTTTAAAGCATTCCTATGGGTTTTCCCTGCCCGGATAGCGAAGAATCCGGATAGCGACGCTAATCCTGGAACGGATTAACGTCGCTATGCGGGGCATGCGGGGCACCACTGTACTCAGAAAGGTGGAAAGCAGCAGGAAAAGAGGAAAACCAAATATGAGATGGACGGACTCCCTAAAGGAACCCACAGGCTTGAGTCTGTAATGACCAGATAGGCGGGGTATAAATGGAATGAATGAATGAATGAATGAATGAATGAATGAATGAATGAATGAATGAATGAATAAATAAATAAATAAATAAATAAATAAATTGCTGATCAAGGCTATGGAGGACAGGACATTTTGGAGATCACTCCTTCATACGGTCGCCATACATAGTAGGCAACTTGATGGGGAGTAACAACGAAAAAATTGTGTAGAGAATGTTAAATGGGCCCTATGAAGTTCAAAAGGGAGCTCTGGGTCACTCAGAATATCTCTTAGCTAAGCCTCCCTTACAGGGCTCTTTGTTGTATTCATTTGTTTCTTAAAATTATACCCGGCATTCTCAAGTAAAATGTCAAAGCAGCTTGTTTTCTGCAGCTAAACGGAGGAAACTTAAGATAAATGTTTCTGTCTCCTTATAGGTGAAACCTGGAAATGCCCCAAAAACCAAAGAGCAATCATGTAACTCTGCGGCAGAATTCATACTGTCTTTTTTTTTTTTTGCCCGTATATGTCACTACTCCAAATTTGGCATTATCGTTTAAACTTGTAAACAAGCATATTTTAAATCTTTTAAACGAAGGAATGTTTTGTTTATAACATAAAAAAGCTGGGTTTGTAAACTGAAAAGAGTTTTTAAAAACGGGAAAGAAAGAAATAAGTTAAGTGGCGAGATAAACACCCAATATAAGAAGAGCATTTCATCTGCACATTTCTTCAATATATAAGCGTAAACTTTTACTTCTTTAAAACTTTAAATGCTTTTCTCTTCCTTACATGTGGATAGATGCTTGCTTTAACACTTTTTCCACTGTGCAGTGAGAGTTTTTTTTCTGGCCACAGGGAGAGAACTGGAAAAGAGGAAGGAGTGGGCAAAATTTCCTCGCATGTCCTCTAAGTCTAAAGAGCATTGAGGGAGTATTTATGAGTTTTTTTAAAATTACAATATTTGGGATGGTCTCGAGAAGTCATGAGGCTAAAGAACAGTAGCTCTGACAGAGTTTGGCTTGTTTGAAAAAAAGGCTTCTTTGAAAAGACTCCAGAAGCCAGCTAGGCTACAAGGGACAAAATGGCAACACCGAAATAAAAATAAAAATAAAATAATGTTATTTCTTACTATAATAAGAATCCAAACAAACGAAGAAGGGTTAATCTGCTCCTCAGGGCTTATGACTTGACTTTACCGCTTAAGGGCAAGAAAAAGCCTTACCTAAAGGAGCTCCAATGCCAAAATTATCTTCCATTCTTCCTTGTGGGATGCGACGTCTGGTCTTAATGCAGCCAGACACACTTCTCAGTGAAATACACAACTGCCTTTTCCAAAACCACCAGATCCTAGAAGAGAACATATGGAGAGTCATGCTAGGCTTTCTGTTCCCCCAGTGCCCAGTCGGATGAATTTAGAAATTCATCCAGCATTCTTCTAAAGTTGTCCAAGTTTTCAGCCACTAGTACACCTTGTGGCAGTGAGTTCTGCAGCCCCTGTTAGCATCAACATTTGGAAGTGCTACTTTTTGCACTAGAAATCCCATGTTGGCTGGAGGATTGTGGGAGCTGTAGTCTAAAATAGTCATGTTTTAAAGCTCTAGTTTCCAAGCTCATTTATTGCCGCCTTTTAGTTCTATTATTTTTTTAATACATAGTAAGTTGTCTTGGGTCCCTCAAGGGAGAAAGGTTGGGTGTAAGTTAATAGACATGGTCTAGAGGGACGGGGTAAAAATCTAATAAATAAATAAATAAATAAATAAATAAATAAATAAATAAATAAATAAATAAATAAATAAATAAATAAATAAATAAATAAATGGAAATAGAAATGGTAAGAAAGCAAGCCTGCAGCCAACAGCTGCTGTTCCTTATCACTGTACCTAGATATATTTTTTTAAAAAAACAATTATTTAATCTGTTAGTTAATAGTACCATTCATGTCCCATCTTCCTTTTGGTGGCCTCAATGTGTTTCATATATCATTCCTTATGAAATCCGCACAACAACCCTGTAAAGTACGTGTGTGTGTGTGTGTGTGTGTGTGTGTGTGTGTGTGTGTGTGTGTGTCTGTGTCTGTGTGTCTGTGTGTGTGTGTGTGAGAGAGAGAGAGACAGAGAAGGTGTGATTGGCCAATAGTCAGCCAGTCACAGCTAGATGAGGATTTGAACCCAGATCTCCCTGCCTTTCAGCACATAAACCTCTACTACACCACAGAGATTCTTCAGTTCGCTTTGTGAACGAATTCATTTTATCAATATAGCAACTCTCTCTGGAGGATGGGCAGAAACAGCATCTACCTGGTGTCTGATTCAGACTGGAGAGGGCAGAGTAACACGTCCCTCATTCAGGCACGGTGCTTGCAAGCGAACCTTGGACCAGTCAGCACCTCAAACTGGCCTACTTCACAAGACTGTTGTTGTCGAGACACCAAAGGAAGGGAAAGGAAGAACTCATGAACGTCTGGGTAGAAATAAAGGACATTGAATAAAAGGACAAGAAGATGTGGCAAACAGTAGGTGCTCTCTTCAGATGCTCAGAGTTTCGGAAAATTTACTTTTGGGACTACAAGTCCCAGAATCCCCCCATCCACAGATTCTGGCACTTGTAGTCTAGAAACGTAGCTTCCCCAAATAGTGCAGATGCCTCCGCTGCTACGTATGCCTCCCAACCTTGCATCCCCTATCAAAGCCTGCCAAGAAATGTTTTTGCCCCCCCACCCAGCCTAGATATTTCGGACTACAACCGCCATGATCCTTTAACCAACAGCCACACAGCTGTTTGACTCACCAGATCAAGGGAAGAACAAAGAGCAGATCCCACTTCCAGACAGCAGGAGGGGGTCAACCCCCCGAAAGCAGGAATCCAGCCTCAGCCTTCCTTGCAAGAACACTTTCCCTCCTTCCAGGTATCCAAATCTTGCATCTTTGCCAATAAAATAAAATGACATTCACTAAGCAGGATAGCAAGTTGGATTGGCATTGGAGGACCTCCCCCTCCCTATGCTTCTCAAATTTCCTTCCTTTCTAGGAAGCCGGGCCTTCTCATTCATTTTAACCCTTTTCAGCCAGCAAACATCTGTCCGGCCAATCCCTGGAGGCAACATTTTTGTTTTTACAGTCACTCGCCTTCCTCCTCCTCCTCCTCCTCCTCCTCCTCTTCCTCCGTTGGGCAGCAGGAGGCCTCTTTTGGAGCAAGCCTTGAGGACAACCCGGCCCTTTAGAAAAAGGAGCTGATGAAAATGACGAAGTGTTCTGTAGCACTTTAAAAGCTTGCATGGTTGCTTTGGCATCAGCTGTACACTGGGGTCCTATACTCTTAGACAATCACCTGGCAGTTCTGCTTTGATTATATTCCTGCATTGAGCAGGGGGTTGGACTAGATGGCCTTGTAGGCCCCTTCCAACTTCACTTTGATACTATGATTCATTTGAATAAATACTGAAAATTTTTTTTAAAATTAACTTCTGGTCTCTTTCATTGGAAGGATGTTTGGGGCTGTCTTTGTTGCGTCAACATAATGAGAAAGAAAGGGTGGGATGTCAAAAATTTAATGGAGTTTTCTCTGAAGCAAGCTTTTCCTAGAGGAAGGTTAAGGCCCAGGGAGGTGGTGCAGTGTAATGGTTACGGTGTTTCAGCTTCCCGCTGAGACATGAAAACTCGCTGGATAGCCTTGGGCTGGTCACAGTCTCTGAGTCTGGAGACCTACCTCACAGGGGGGTTGTGAGGATCGACTGGGAGGAGGGAGACGGTCCATACTTTCTCGAGTTCCTTGAATGAAAAAGGAGATATCAGATTGACCAACAGTTTATTTGGTGAGAAATAATGTCCCCAGTAACTTACATTGTCTTTTCTAATCCCTTCCTTACTAAAACCAGCCCTTCCAAATTGCCCTGCGTCTTCTGATGCATCCGGCATGTATCTGGAGTTGCAGTTGGAGGCAAAACAAGTGTAAGAAAGGAGAGAACATGTTTTTTTTTAATGTCATTTATAAAAATGGGAGCAGGGAGATTCCCCAGAAATTTGGGGAAACTGATCTTCCAATTTCCTTGCTAAGAAAAGGATATTGTCCTCACAGAACATGATTTGAGAAATTACCGTCATGGACTACAGCTCCCACTTTCCCCAAGCAGGCTGGCCTGGGGATGATGGGAACTGTTTGTTTGTTTGTTTTTTAAAGTAACTGTGAAATTCTCCTTTAGGTCTTTACCAGCAAGGCTGCTGTTAGGTGGGTGAGAGACCCCCACATGGGCTCTTCTGATACCTGGGGAGAGAGCAAATTTGACAGAATCAATAAATTATTACACAACTGGGGCAGTTACAACATATATAATAGAGAACAAAAATGGAGATCAAAACATTAAAGACAACAGCCATAACCCTAACAATAGACAGCACAGATTAATCATATAAAACCAGAGTGGATGGAAGAAAGGGGGAAGGAATACAGCGAGCTAGCGTCAGTGTGGGAAGCCTTCTCGAAAAGCAAGAAATCCGAAATGTAACAAAGACTGGCTCAAAACAACAGAATCCATTTGCTTCCCCGTCTGGGCTGTATCCAGATCTCCTATGAAACTATGTATTACACAGTTTGCATTCTGACCTTCGTCAACGGATGAGTGCTGAATCCCGCTCCTCCCTTTAAGCCTTTCTGATCCTGCCTTAAGTGGGAGCATTAATTGTGGATGTGATATGCAGCTCTTTCTAACCCAGGATCTTACCTGTTTTCTCCCTTCATTTCAGCAGGTGCTGCAGGTGACACAGGATAACTGTGTGGGGGGTGTCACCAGAAAGTTCACTACAAATCCACACCAGAGAGAAACCATTTACATGTTTGCAGTGTGGAAAAGAGTTTCCATCGGAGTTTCAGCCTGAGGTCTCATCAAAGAATCCACACAAAGGAGAGAAAATATAAATGCTCAAGATGTGGGAAAAGCTTTGGTCTCATCTCACCAGCAAATTCACACGAGGGGAGAAACCTTATGAATGCTTGGAGTGTGGGAAGAGCTTCCGTGTCAGCACACATCTCACAGCTCACCAGAGAGAAAATGCAGAGAGAAAATGTGCCAAGTACGTGCGAAAAGTGGTTAAGAAGCAGAGGTGCAAATCCCAGTGTCACATTGGGACAGAACAGCTCTTAACAGTTGATATTGTACAAGCCACCAGCCATAAACAGACTGTGTTTCTTGGCATCATCATCATCCTCAAACTGATGGTTGTCTATGCCTTGGGTGGCCATCTCGGACTCTAGAAAGCTCGTTAAGCGACCTTGGGCAAATATTTCTGTGGCCAGTACTCTTAACCCACAGTTGTGGAGTGTTAACACTGCTGCGGGTGATGTGCTGCCACTGGACGAAGCCCTTTCACGTTATCCTGACTTGGCCTCTCCAGCCATCCTCAGTGTGCTTCCCTGCGCATGCGCAACTCCTAGGAAGAGGCAGGAGGTGAGGCATCACCTTTGAAACCAATAGACCTCAGTGGGTTGGTGCTCTTGGCAGGGACTGAAACCTAAGTCTCCTGGGTTCTTAGTTTATCTCCTTCCCTTTTCTGTTACAAGTGTGATAGATATCTGGCTGCTGAAGCAGAAGTTGGGAATTCAATCCCCCCCCCCCCCCGTATCTGCAGGGGATGGATCAAGTGGATAGAGGGAAGCTCTTTTTTCCCTCTCACAGACCAAAGAAAGATTTCCTTACCCAACATGTTGTTAGTCTGCGGAACTCCTTGCCACCAGATGTGGTGATGGCATCTGGCCTAGATGCCTTGAAACGGGGATCGGACAGCTTTCTGGAGGAAAAGTCCATCGCACAAGCCATGATGGGGACGTACAATCTCCAGGCTTCAAAGGGACCTCCAAAGGCCAGATGCAGGGGAGGGGGATCAGGAGATGGGTATCTAGTTGTCCCGGGTACTCCCAGAGGCATGTGGTGGGGCCCCTGTGAGATACAGGACGCTGGAGTAGATGGGCTCTTGGCCTGATCCAGTAGGGCTCCTCTTAGGTTCTTATGTCTCCTGGAACAAGAGCCAGCCTGGGTGGCCTTGGGCAAACTGCACAGTTTCAGGACACCCACAGAAGAACAAAATGAGAAACCGCTTCTGTGTATTTTCTAGCTGCAAATTCCTGGAAAGGGTCACCGTAAGTCAAAATCAACCTGAGAGGACATGATTATTGTTATTTACAAGCGAGTCTGCCTTTTTAATGTACATCAGGGAATGCATGGTGCAGCCTGGCTTCAGGGTGGGGTGCGTAAGGGTTAAGGAGGGAGTTTGGACCAGCACTGATGCACTGCAGCATCATTTCAAACAACAAACTTCTGAAAATCCTGGTTTTAAAAACTGCTGGGGGGGGGGGGTTTCCTGGATTTCCAGGCAGAAGGAAAGTTAGGAATTTAGCTGCTGTGGAAATGACGCGTCTGCACACCCAAACACCTGCCCCCAAGGCTGGCATGCTGTGGCACAGTTAGGTCACTGCCTCAGGTGGCAGAGTTGTGGTGGTGTCATTAAAAAGCAGCAAAATATGATTGCTTTATTTTTTTCTAATCCTCCTGGGAAGGAACGGGAGGGGAAGTTGCAGATTAACCTCCCTCCAGTGCCAAGAAACCTTCCTTTCCTTTGGAGACTTTTTTAAAAAGCTCCTTTCCCAAACTCAGGGTACTAATATCTTATAGCTTGGGATCATTTCTGCGTGGCCTCAGGCAGCAAACTATCTGGGGTCGACCCAAAAGAAGCCCAGTCTGGCACCTGAGCAATGGAGGGGTGAATAATAGCAGGATAGGGGGAGAGCGAGGTCCTATCACTGGCTTCTTCCTCACTTTCAAACTCACTTTCCCAAGCGCCTTTGCGATACCCAGAGTCAGAAAAGTGGAAAGAAGCCTTTTTGTTGTTTTTTAGTCGTTAAGTCAGTGTCCGACTCTTCATCACCCCATGGATCAGGGCATGCCAGGCCCTCCTGTCTTCCACTGCCTCCCGTCATTAATTGGTCAAATTCATGTTGGTCGCTTCGATGACGCTGTCCAACCATCTCATGCTCTGTTGTCCCCTTCTCCTCTTGCCCTCACACTTTCTCAACATCAGGGTCTTTTCCAGGGAGTCTTCTCTTCTCATGAGAGGGCCAAAGTATTGAAGCGTCAGCTTCAGGATCTGTCCTTCCAGTGAGCACTCAGGGTTGATTTCCTTCAGAACGGATGGGTTTGTTCTCTTTACAGTCCAGGGGACTCTCAAGAGCCTACTCCAGCACCACGATTCAAAAGCATCAGTTCTTCGGCGGTCAGCCTTCTTTACAGTCCAGTTCTCACTTCCATACGTTGCTACTGGAAAAACCATAGCTTTGACTAAGCCAGTGTTGGCGAACCTATGGCACGCGTGCCATAGCTGGCACACGAAGCCCTTTCCTCTGGCACGTGAGCCCTTTTGAAGTGGCTGCAGCTGGGATTCCCCCTTTCTCTTCCTATTTTGGGTCCTTTAACTTCCTGTCCATCCACATGATTCCCCCTTTAACTTCCTGTCTGTCCCCATGATTCCCCCTTTAACTTCCTGTCCATTCCCATGATTCCTCCTGAAACTGCCACTTCTTGTTCCGGTTTTGGTCTTCCAGGCGGCATGGCAGCCACTGGTTTCTTCCCCACCCCCTCATTTTGGGCACTCGGCCGAAAAAGGTTTGCCTCTGGACTAAGGGGACCTTTGTTGGCAAGGTGATGTCTCTGTTTTTTAACATACTGTCTAGGTTTGTCATCGCTTTCCTCCCAAGAAGCAGGCGTCTTTTGGACCAAATGAATGTCTAGATCTTGGTTTTCTCCATAAAAAGGGAGTAAAAGCCAAGGACAGAAAAAGTATATCAATTAAAAAGTAAAAATTATATCAATTTATTATTTTTTGGTTGTTAGCCGCCTAGAGTGGTCCTGAGTTGACTAGATAGGCGGGATATAAATAAAATAAAATAAATAAAAAAGCACATTCTGTGCATCATAAAGTGACAGCCCCTCAATATCACTGTTCTCTTTCCTTTGCTTTATTTTCTTCTAATTTCATTTTTAAAGGTGTTTTCTTTTGAATTATTCTACTCCTCTACCGACTTGCTGTGTAATTTAATTTGATTTGATTTATGAATTATATTGCTCCTGGCTGTCGTTCCTCCGTCCAACCTTTTTTAAAACTCGATTTTTGAGACTCATGGTTCCTCCAGAGTCATAAGTGTGTTATGCTCTCAGTGAATTTCCAATCCAAAACCTCTCCTCTGAATTTTTTTTCCAGTCAGAAATCTGGTTTCATTTCTTTTTTCAAGCATTTTTATTTATTAATAACAAACAACGCATAACAATGCATTATAAACATAACAAAGCCTATAAAGGAATTAATAACACACTTCAAAATAATATAAAATATATTGACGCTGAATATGCAATAAACGCAATTCTCCTTCCTTCATGTAACAACCCTTCTGACTGTGCTTCCCTTAGCACACAAAATCAATAAATTCTCAGACAGCTATGAAAGTATACCTCTTTAACAATCTCTTTAATATGAGTTAGCTTATGATGAATAATTATGTTCCATATTTCTTTATACCATTAATTTAATTGGAAAACATACATTTCCAATTCTTCGCTATCATTGATCTTGCTGCTGTTAATAAATTTGAAATTAATTCTCTAGCTGAACAATTACATTATTCCTTATCAAATATTGATAAAAGTGCTATTTTAGGACATACCTATCAATTTTGTTTAGTACGGTAGTTTCCTTTATTTCCATAAAATCCAGATGCCAAAACTTCAATGCATTCTCACTTTCCCACCCTGCATGGAAATAGTACCAATTTTCTGACATCCTTTCCAACACAACTTAAGACAATTTCCATTTATTTGATTTAATTTCACCGGAATTAATTGCCATCTCCAAACTAAGTCACTTCAAGTCATATTCCCTTAACAATTTAAGAAAATCCTGTTGATCTTCTGCTTCCAGCAACATTATATTTTAGAATTTTTATTTACTGTATCTTTCATTATTTTAATCTATACTTCCCTTTTGTAACACAAATTTCTCAAATTAAAGAGCAAATAAATGACATATTAGGAACGGATGGCTTAATATTTTACAATTAGAGCAGTGGACAAAAGTTTGAGTAAGAAAAATGTTAAATATAGGTTTGATTTCTAACATAATGCATTCAGATATAAAATTGATGGTCTTGTTGGAAAGTGTTGGAAGAAATGCTGGAGGTGTCGGCTGCACATATTACTGTGTAAAACAGAGCTTGGAAGTAACAACTCTTACAAGAAATGTAAATATCTGTAACTAGTTTATTTTTTACAATATCCATTGTGGTGTGTCCTAGGAGGCTTGTGTTCGAATCCCTACTCCACCATGTAAATTCTCTGGGGGTATGGAACTGGTAAAACCACTCCTTAAATACCTAATTTACCTTAAAAGCCCTGTTTGGGTCCCTATAAGTTGGTTCTGACTTGACAGCACAACATAAATTTGAGGAAAAATCATGTAGCTACTAGCTACAAAACAAGTTCTAGGTAACGCCTAAACGACTTAAATGATACCAGGGTACTGTCCAAAGTTTCTTTAGGGCATTTTGAGAGCAACCAACATTTCTGATTTTACAACATTTTCTCATAAATCCTAAGTGGAAAATATTCTTTGGCTTTGTTTCCCCCCCAATTTGTTTACAAATATAGGAAATATTTGTGAAAGTGTAATATCAGAACCGGCCGCTAGATAAAAATACCAGAAAAATAAAAACAAAAACTGAAACACTGTAAATAAATAATAAATGAATGAATAAATAAATAAATAAAGGCTTGAGACAAATTTGGTGGAAAGCAGAAGCGCCCAATAAGCAAATAAGAAAGCTTATTTTTCTATCTTATGCCTGCTACCAGCATAGGGAGTATTGCATATCTTCAGAGCATACACAGAGTGCATCTCCAAGTTAAGACCAAGATGGAGGGGAAATGACACAGTGTCCTTGCATGAGGTTCAGCCAACTCATGTAACTTCTACACCCCGGATATACAGTATATCAAATTTTCAAGGTCCAGGCCTTTCCCTGCTAGCAACCCATCAGGCCTCATTCTTCTTCCAAGCTTCAGGAAAGCAGATTACGGAAAACTCTCTCTCTGTTTCAATCCTGCCAAGCTACCCTTTCCAGCTACAGGCAGTGGTTGTTTCGTTGTGGGGTAGAAACAGAACTCTTTCTTCACAAAGTCAAAATGGATCCCACTTATCTTTTTTTTGGGGGGGGGGATAGGGAGGAAATCTCAGGCCTTCATAGTGTATTTGTTTTTTTTTAAAGCATGTTTATTTAAAATATTAACGATTTTTGGAGACAATTATTATAATTATCTTCGAAGGGCGAAGGGAAAGAGAAAGACGGAGGGAAGTGTATATGTACGCATGCACATATAATTATTGTGGTTCTGTGCTTAGGATGACCCTATGAAGGAGCAATGCCTACAATGTTCTGCCCTCAATAGCCCTGGCTCAGCTCTTGTAAACGAAAACCTGTGGTTTCTTGAAGGAGTCAATCTATCTTGTATTTGGTCTGCCTCTTTTTCTGTAGCCTTCCACCTGTCCCACTATTATTGCCTTTTCCAGAGAATCCTGTCTTCTCATGATGTGCCCAAAAGTAGGACCACCTCAGATTTGCCTTCAGAAATAGTTAAGGCTAGATTTTTATCTAGGATCCACTTGGTCGTCTTTCTTGCAGTCCAGGCTATCTGCAAAGCTCTCCTCCAGCACCGCATTTCAAACAAATCAATGTTTTTCCTGTGAGCTTTCTTTACTGTCCAGCTTTCACGCCCGTACATGGTGATTGGAAAGACAAGAGTGTGGATGATCTTGGTCTCCAGTGACGCCTGATTATCTTTTCTAATTCCTTCATTGCTGCCCTTCTGAGTCTCAGTCTTCTGATTTCTGGACGATAGCCTCCATTTGCATTGAGGACTGAACCAAGGTATACAAAAACTCGATTTCAATCGATTCATTGTCAGCATTAAAGTTGTGTAGTTCTTCTGTCGTCACGAATTTGGTCTTACTCTTCAGCTGCAGTCCTGCTTTAGCACTTCCTTCTTTTACTTTTACTAAAAGTAGTTTCAAGTCATTCCCACTTTATGCCAGTAAAATGCTGCCATCGGCCTATCTTAAATTATTGATGTTTCTTTCAACAATTTCTACTCTCTACTTCATCTGAAACTAATCCGGCTTTCTGTGTAATATATTTCGCATAGATTGAACAGCTAAGAGGATAAAATGCATCCTTTTCTGACACCTTTGCCTTTCCTTCGTGAAGATGGATCCTGTAATCACTTACTCCACAACATCCGAGTCTCTTGATAGTGGCCTCCACATTCCAAGTATCCAAACGGTTTCTAGCCTGTGTGGATTCGTTGATGGGAACGAAGTTTGCTTCGTTCACAGAAGCTTTTCCCACAGTGCGAGCACTTAAAGGGTTTCTCCCCGGTGTGAATACTCACGTGGCGAACTAGGTTGGTGCTCTGTCTGAAGCTCTTTCCACATTCCAGGCATTTAAACGGTTTCTCCCTGGTGTGGATTCTCATATGAGACGCAAGGTTCCCCCTCTGACTGAAACTCTTTCCACATTCCAAGCATTTGAATGGCTTTTCGCCGGTGTGGACTTTCATGTGGGAAGCAACGCTTGCCTTCCGGCTGAAGCTCTTTCCGCACTCCGAGCACTTAAAGGGTTTGTCCCCAGTGTGGATGCTCAGATGGCAAATGAGGTGTGGCCTCCGGCTGAAGCTCTTTCCGCATTCGGAGCAAGTAAATGGTTTCTCCCCTGTGTGGATTCTCATATGGGAAATTAGGTTTGAGTTCTGATTGAAGCTCTTCCCGCACTCCAGGCATTTAAAAGGTTTCTCCCCTGTATGGATTCTCATATGGTTAGCGAGGGTTGTGCTTCGACTGAAGCTCATTCCACATTGCAAGCACTCAAAGGGTTTCTCCCCTGTGTGGATTCTCATATGGAAAACGAGGTGCGTGCTCCGACTGAAGCTCTTCCCACATTCGAAGCACTGAAACCGTCTCTCCCTCACCTGAATTCTCTTATGGGGAGCAAGGTGTGCGTTTCGACTGATGCTCTTCTCACGATCCAAGCATCCAAACAGTTTTCCTCCCCCGTGTGTTCTCAAATCTTTTTCAGGGGACAAACAATTCCAATAATGATTCCTGTATTCTGAGCAGTCCAACTGTTTCCTCCCGAGGTGGGTTTTCCAGTGAGCATTTCGGCTGGCTTGACAGCTGAAGCTTTTGTCACAAGCCGCGCGCGGATGACTGTCATGGCTTTGATGTGTTTCTTCTTCAAATGGCGCTAGATGAAAATGTTCATGTGGAGAAAAGAAAGATTCATTCCCTTTCTCTTCAATTTCAGCTTTTCTCCTCTGGGGTTTCCCCTCTTCCTTAGTGCTGTTTTCCAAGAACACCTCGTCCGGGTCTTCCTTGGACCTGTCTTCTCTCATACCAGAAGCTAAAAGAAAAACAAACAAACAAACACTAAAACCCAGCTTCAGTGAAAATGAAAAATCAATCTCAAATTTGGGAATAGAACCAATTAACTATAAGGTAAAGGTTCCCCTTGACAATTTGTCCAGTTTTGTCCGACTCTAGGGGGCGGTGCTCACATGGTGGCACCTACAGTCATGCCCTGCTGGACGATTACCCCGCTCTACGACGAATCCGCTTAACGGTGAAGTTTTTGTGATCACTTTTGCAATCACAAAATGATGGTTTAAATGAGGTTTTCCCGTTTTACGATGATCGGTTCCCTGCTTCGGGAACCGATTTTCGCTTTACCATGATCAGCCGCTGACTGAAGAAAATGAACCCCCACAGTTTTTAGGACTGATTTTTCACTTAACAGGCACCAGAAAATGGCTGCTGTATGGAGGATCTTTGCTGGACGAGCAGGTATTCAGCTCACTGGAACGCACTGAATGGTTTTCAATGTGTTTCAATAGTTTTTTTTAAATTTTGTTTGACAATGTTTTCGCTCTACAGCGATTTCACTGGAACAAATTAATGTCATCAAGCAAGGCACCACTGTATTTATCTACTCGCATTTTTCACATGTTTTCAAACTGCTAGGTTGGCAGGAGCTGGGACAAGCGACGGGAGCTCACTTCGTAGCGTGGATTCGATCTTATAACTGCTGGTCTTCTGACCTTGCAGCACAGAGGCTTCTGTGGTTTAACCCGCAGTGCCAACACGTCCCTATAACTAACTATAAACTTAGTCACAATTAGCCATGCATCTATCACACGCAGGACACATTTGGCTCTGTCTCTCAACACCCTTGGGAAGGAGGTGCCACCAGGCTACATAATATGACGTTGCGGTTGTGTTAGACGTAAACTGGTTGCATCAATTGATCTTTAATTTAACCACTCATAGTGGACCCTCGCTAGACTGGTAGTACAGAACTGTAATAAATAAATAAATATATTTAATTCATCATTAAACTTTTTAAATGAGCAAATCTGGGAGCTACCTTTCGTGATTGTATGCCATGTTCTTCCTCAGACATGGGAGATAAATGAGAGTATCATAGAGATGCCATAATATAGGGTTTCTATTTTTCGCTTGGTTTGCTGCTTCCTATATCCTAAAAGAAGCAAACCTGGTTACCTCCCTGAAAAAAAGGCCACAAAGGAACGTACACAAAAGCTTACCCAGAGACACCACGTTAGCAAAATTTTCCACCATGACTTCCCAGTGCAGAGCCCTTTGGCCTCGATCCAGCAAGGCCCATTCGTCATCCGTGAAAGACACAGCCACGTCTTCAAGAGCGACGGGATCCTGGAGTAAAAGGAAACTTCGTTTTTTGAAAAATGACATTCCTGTAACAGATGCCAGTGAGACAGCAGAGGGTTACTGTACACAGGATTCAACCCTTCCATCTGTCCTTGTGCCAGCCTTCATACGAGAAGCTATTACAGAAGCAAACAGAACAGGGAGGACTTTTTTTAGCTCCGGGAAGTGTATGATGGAGAGATGGGCCAAGGCTCCCCCCCTACATCTCCCCATTCATTTCCCCCTACCTCTTCCGGCTGCCCAGGCACTGTTTCCATTCTTCCACCAAGAAATGAGTGAGGATCTGTCCCCAGCGTGGTTCCAGAGTCTGCAAGGGAGACCAAGGGGCTCCTTTGTCAAAAACATTTTATCTCTTACGTTTGTTTGTTTGTTTATTAAATTTATACCCCACCCATCTAGACCGAAGTCTACTCTGAAGTTAATGGGGAGGAGGAAAAGTCTCTCTTATTGTTTTCATTAACAAAAGCTTAAACGCCTAAGTGAAGGCACAGGGCTTAAAATGCAATTCATGGACCTGGGAAAGAGATAAGAAATGTAAACCAAGGAGAAATTTGCTGACAATATTCTTACCGGGCAAGGGAACTCCTCCACCCTTCTTGTCCTTCCGATGGAGAGGCCACTCTCTTGGGTCTGAGGGAGCATCCACTGCCTGAGGGAAGCCAGAGAAGAAGTCTGAAAACTCCTGCAATCGAGGAAACTAAATTTTGACTAGAAATACAGTGGTGCCTCGATTTAGGATTGCCCCACATTACGACGAAACCGCATTACGATGATCTTTTTGCGATCACAATTGCGATCGTAAAACGATGGTCTAAATGGGTTTTTTTTTGCTTTGCGATGATTGGTTCCCTGCTTTGGGAACTGATTCTTCGCAAAATGACGATTTTAAAACAGCTGATCGGCGGTTTCAAAATGGCTGCCAAGTAAAAAAAATGGCTCCCCGCTGTTTTCTGGGACGGATTCCTCACAAGACAGGCAGTGAAAACAGCTGCCCTATGGAGGATCTTCGCTGGACAGTGAGTTTTGATCCCATTGGAACACATTGAAGGGGTTTCAATGCTTTTCCCCCCGCTTTACGATGTTTTCATTCTACAGTGATTTCTCTGGAACGAATTAACGTCATAATGCAAGGCACCACTGTACAGGGATGGAGAAAGAAATTAGACAGATGGTACAGAACAGGATGACAGCTTTAAGAAGAATGGGGAGCATGCTTTGGCTGAAGAATTTCCATCAAGGAGTAGGCAAATTCTCAGCCCCTCAGGCTGACTGAAATTCTCACCGGTTCCTGCTCCTTCTCCGCTGCTTGGCTGAGGAGGAAACCTTCCGCCAGGGACACAGCCTGGGAAGTGGATTCCGGCTTGCACTCTCTGACCCAGATCCCCATCGCTGGGGGCAGGACAGCCAGGAACTGTTCGAGGATCACCAAGTCCAGGATCTCAGCCTTGGTGTGTTTTTCTGGCTTCAGCCACTGACGGCAGAGATGGTGGAGTTGGCTACAAACCGCCCTGGGCCATTCATCTTCCTGGTAGCTGAATTCCCGAAAATGCTGGCACTGGACTTCTAGACCAAGAGAGTCTGTATCAAGGTTGCTCTGTGCTGTTCTTTCTGGGAATTCCTTGTTGCTCCACACCTCCATGTTATCTGATTCTTTCCCAGCTTCAGCACTGACAGAGTCTTGTAAGTTCATCTCCTCCAAAAGAGCTGAAGAAATTAATAGGTCTTTTTCTCTCTATAGGAATGACAGAAATAACAAGACTTGGGGAAACAATAAGACATAGGAAGGTTATGTCACATTTAATGCCCCAATCCAAGGATGGCTCTGGTTGACAGACACATAATCAATACAGCTGCCAGGACTCTGTCCTCAACATCTCCTCATCTCCGCACTTCTGTTTCTCTCTAGACTCTGTGTCTCTGCTTTACATTTTCTGAAGACTGGGAAGAAGACCCCCCCCCAGACAGACTGGAGGGTTTAATGTGAGCAAAAATTAGTGTAACCCTTAATAATAACATTCTGATTATGCAGGAAATAAAAATGGTTCTGCCAGGAACAGACCACAAGTGGTTTACCTCAAGTGGCACTTATTTGTTTGAATACATTCACTTAGAGACTCTAATATGAATAAGAATAAAAGGTTTCCGTTTACTCACAGTTCTTCTTATATATAAAAAAACCCAAGCATAATATTTTTGTGAAAATGTTACCTTGTTACATTACTGAGCTTAACTGTTTAATTTACTTTATTATTAACTAACTGACTGGTTCCATTGCTGACAGAACACTTCACATTAACTGTGCTCTTCTGACTCCATAACTCACACGCACACTGCCAGAACACTAACTGACTGGGGGAAAAAGGAAGGGAAAAGAAAAACAGTTCCCTCTCTACCTCAGAGAGGGAAGTATTGTCTGCTACCACAGGAAATAAATGCAATCATTCTGTGAAACACCAAAGCTAAGAAATGGAGAAAACCAACAACCCTGTATATGGTATGGAATTATCGTAAAAAGCCCAAATAGGAAGCCGAAGGCTTTAATTTCCAAGACCTGGATAATGAAGGGCTTCATGCACCTAAGAAGACTCAATGGCTTGGGCACGATGGGGGCATAAGAATATGGGATGCTTTAGCCCATGAGAGAGTTTTCCTAAGAATCTGAAAAGTGTCTCTCAGAAGGAGAATGTTGGTTGTCTTCTGTGTGGGCTGGGAAGAACACACCGAAAATAACTTTCTTCTTTATCCAGGGCTCACGAGCCCCAATGGTGGTGGCTCTTTGCCCTGCTGTTCCGTCCATGTCAGAAGGGGACACCCTGGCTCTCTACACGGCCACCTTCCCCTCCCTGCTTTGCGATGCATCCCCAGGGCAGAGGAGCAGAGCACACACTTGCACGCAGGACCAATGTGAGCTGGGAGGGAGGCTGGAGACGGGTGGCCAAGCATGCTACCCACGTCACATCACATAACAACACAACAATCCTCCTCTTCCTCCTGCTGAGATTTCTCTGCCTGCCTGGAGATCTGAAGATGCAGAGGAATTGCTTGAGATCTAACGTCCTGAGAACTTCACCTCCGTACGCGTTGTTTTCAGCTTGAAATGTTGTCTTTTCATGATGTCAGCCACCTTGGGTCCTTTTTCAAGGAGAAAGGTGGGGCAAAAATATTTTAAATAAATCAAAGAGGTTGTTGTGGGTTTTTCGGGCTCTTTGGCCGTGTTCTGAAGGTTGTTCTTCCTGACGTTTCGCCAGTTTCTGTGGCCAGTATCACAGAGATTGGCGAAACGTCAGGAAGAACAACCTTCAGAACACGGCCAAAGAGCCCGAAAAACCCACAACAACCATCAGATCCCGGGCGTGAAAGCCTTCGAGAATAAATCACAAGAGATTGACAAAGTTCACCCATCAAGGAGGAGAACGTTGCAGCTGTTTTTCAAAAATGCCTCCAACAGGACAAGAGATTTTTTTCTGCAGAGCTGGGGTTCAACTACCTGCTTGAAATCCTGCCCTAAAAAAACTCGGTTGGATCCCCTATAAAGACAACCACCCGTCTGCTGAATAGTGGCTTAGAGATTGGGAGTTCGATTCCCCTCTGTGCCTCTTTAAGAGGGGCTGGGCTCAATGATCCATAGGGTCCCTTTCCAGCTCTGCAGTTCCAACATTATTATTCAAAAACATTAGGCACAGTCTATAAAAACTATAAAAACATTGATTGGTATTATATAACAGATTCACGTTTCAACCTATTATTATTATTATTATTATTATTATTATTATTATTATTATTATTATTATTATTATTATTATTATTATTATTATTATTATTATTATTATTATTATTATTATTATTATTCAGGGACAGCCCAGGTGGGTGGGGAGCCCCTTTCTTGATCCTTCCCCATCTTCCCAACCCTCCCAGTCCCACCAGTCGCAAGGAAACTGGTTTCACATCCTCCCAGTTCCAAGGCAGGGAGGGCTCCCCTTAGCAGGCTGGAAGGAAGGAGCTCCCGGAGGAGGAGGAGGAGGAGGCGCTGGGTTTTAGGGACGATCCCTAGAGAGGAGGCTTACTTACCCCGGCCTCGGGTGGTAAGATCGCTGTTGCTCCGCCGCCTCCCTCCGCCCGGGGCTCACTCGCTCCCCCTCCCACCCACCCAAAGGAGGCCCCCCCTCCAAGTGGACGTTCCGCCCCGGTTCTCGCTTTCTAGGGTACGCTCTGGGGCTCACCACTCCACGGCTTTAACCCTTTGAGAAGAAGAGCGAGGTCGAAGCACCCCAGAAGCGCTAAAAGGCTTGAAACGGCGTTTCGGTGCAAAAATTAATTTATTATTTTCTTCCCCATCTGGAATAAATTTGCATGCAGTCCCGAAAAAGAGCACGTGTTTAGGGCATGAAGAAGGGAAAGAGGTGGTTGTTGCTTTTTTCAGTGGTATATTTTGTTGCTTTTTTGTTATATTTTGTTGCTTTTTTCAGTGCTATATTTCCAGTCCTATATTTTGTTGCTTTTTTTCCAGTGCTATATTTACCCTGCCCCAAAAAAGGAGTTTTAAGCTCTTGTTTTTGCTTTTCAGTTTACAAATTTTGACAAAATTGGTATACATTAATCCAAGGGTGAAAACGCAAGATTTGGCTGGAAGCTGATAATTTGATTGTACACAGGATTTTGAATCTGGTACTGTACATAGATCTATGTTGCCACATTCTATACAATTAAATTACTGTATACATTTTTATGCATATAATGCACCATTATATGATTTTTTTTAAGCTGCATCTTATATTCGGAGCCATGTCTTGCCAAGTCGATTCTGATTTATATGTACAGTACTAAAAATATTCAGAACCTTTATTACACCAGGAAAAAAATCAAATTAACTTTTGTTCAAATTTGTAGTGGCCTCATAAACTTAAGAATTAATGTGGTTTGTTAAGGTGTCATAAAACATAAAAATTACGCCGTTGAAAGCTACTTGTGCTACTGTGTAATTTTAAGGGATGCGTGGCCTTTTCCTAATGGCTTTTAATATATACTTCTATAATATAACTACAACAGTGATATAAGAAAACTGGATGCTATGATTCATACATCCCAAGTTCTTTTCTCCAGCATTGGAGGAGGAGTTGCTTGAAGAAGTCAAGGATAATTCAAGCATCTCTCTGAAGCCAAATAAGGAAAAAGTCCCAGATTGATGCGGCCACAGCAGCCAAAATGGAAAGATCCCAAAACTTCATGCAAAATATACGTTAATGTGCTGGCTTTCGGCTGAAGTCCACACCCGGTCGTACTTGGAAAAGGCTCACTGCAATGAATGCCAAGTAAGTTGGAAGGCAATTCTCTGAACGGCCCTTGATTTCACCGGACCTCCTGCAGCACTGGTGAAATCAACCTGTCCTGCGCTGCTGTAGAAAAAGTGCTGTTGAACTGGAAAAGAGGAAGAAGAAGGGACGACGAATCATCAGAGCTGGGAGTACAGTGGTGCCTCGCTAGACAGTTACCCCACATGACAGTTTTTTCGCTAGACATTGACTTTTTGCTATCGCTATAGCGATTTGCAAAACAGTGATTCCTATGGGGGAATTTCGCTGGACAATGTTTGGCCCCTGCTTTGCAAACTGATTTTCGCTAGACAACGATTTTGACAGCTCCCTCCGTGCTCGCAAAACGGGTGTTTTCGGGACCTAAGCTTCGCAAGACAGCCATTTAAACAGCTGATCACAAAGCGGCTTTCCTATGGCTGATCTTCGTTATACAACAACAATTCTTCCCCATTGGAACACATTAAACAGGTTTCAATGTAATCCAATAGGGAAATACTTTTCGCTAGACAATGATTTCGCTAAACAGCAATTTCATCGTCTAGCGAAGCAGCACTGTACTTTTTTTAAAAAAGTGATTGTTCTGATGCTCTTGACCTTTAAGGGAAAAGAAAGGGAAGGGAAGAGGAAAAGCATGTAAGGAACCTGGGAAATCATACACTCAGGATGCACCCCTGAGCCGTGTAGTAGATAGAGTGTAAGACAAGGATTCAGGAGATCCGAGTTCAAATCATAGCTTTTGCAGAAAAAGCACCTGGTGCAGATCAAGGATTACAACGTATCAGATACATTTAATAAAGGGGATGGCACAACCATGCAACTGTAAGCGACAGAGAAATTTGAGGAAAAACATGATTTCAGGCCCAACACCCTTCTGTTTGGTCTCTTAAGGGTTAAAATGGAGCCATAGAAGTATATTCCTAGAGAGGAAGACAGTTTGGGGGAGGGAGGGGGAAAAGTATCAGAGATGCCCTCAATCGTGACAGGAAGGGGAGGAGCCTTTGCTTCCAGAGGACTGCAACTCCCGTCATCCTTCACAAATGGCTGTATTGGCTAGGGTTGATGGGAAATGCAGTCCTCCATTACAAAAGGGGAACTCCCTTTCCTGCCACGGCCGAAAGTTTGTTGTAGAGAAGTTAGGGGTGCTGGAAGCAAGGGGGGGAGTTTTTGCAAGACAGATCCGACCCTATCTCCTGCTTCCAAGGAGGAGCAGCTTCAGTTAAGGAATCAGCCCATCTTTGAATGGGCTTTTGGTGAGATCCCTCCACCTTTGCCTTGGGGGGGGTTGTAGGGGGTGAGGGTGGAAGGGGAAGGAAGCCCTCCATTTAAGCCCATCCAGAAGCTGGAGGAAAAGGGGGAGGGCTGAAGGTGTGCACGTTTTTTCTGCTTTGGACTACAACTCCCAGAATTCCTTTGGCAACATAGGTAGTTGCCTGTGGAGTTCTGGGAGTTGTAGTCCAAAGCAGAGAGATCCCACCTGTAGGAAGCATGGGATGGGGAGGCGAAGAGAAATGGGCAAGGTAAAGGTACCAGCAGTGTTTGCTATCTTTACTCACAGGGAACTGTCACTTGTAGCTGATAAATCCCAGATTCTCCTGGGTATGGTCTGCAGAGGAGTCCCCGTGTTAAATCTAGATCAGTGGTTTAGGTCTCTGGCTGCGGAGCCAGAAGTTGGGAGTTTGAATCCCCTTTTGTGCCTCCTTGACATGGGCTGGACTGGATGATCCAGAGGGTCCCTTCCAGCTCGGCAGTTCTAAGATGATACAGATCTGTTGCAGAAACTGGACAGGGTGCTTCAGACAGCAAGCAAGATCAAAAACTCTGGCGCCACCTTAAAGAGGAGTGACACGAGAGATTTCCCAGTCAAGGAAAGTTTGGGCCAAGTTGAAAGGGAGGACTTGGGTGAGATGATGATGTTGGGGAGAGAGGACAGCAGCAGAAAAAGATGAAGGCCAAGCAGGACACTCCGTAAAGGAAGTGGTGGGCTTAAGTTTACAAGACCTGAACAGCCTGTGAATTTTGACACATAATGAGCACAAAATGCATAGAATAACAAGACTTAAAAGTTAATTGCCATGAACAAATCCCTCAGGGTTTTTTTCAAATGCACTTTACAATGAGTCTTCAAAACGTGACGAAATCTATAATTATCTCCAGTTTCTCTTTGAATGATTGAGTTGTCAGAGTAAACATAAAAATAATCTCTCTGTGTGTGTGGGTCAGTAAATGGAGCTCCACCGCAGATTAGCTTGTCTCTCAGGTTGGCCCTTCCTTAGTCTTCGCTGTGGGTAGGACAGAGACCGAGGGACTTCCTGGCAGTCATAAGGAATTAATCATTAGGTTGTATAGGAGGCAACACCTTTGCGAACGTGGGTCCCAAGTCATTTGAGGTTTTAAAGGCCATTAACAATTGTGTTAATATGAACTCCTTTTTCCAGATCTTCTAGTTACGTGTCCTGGACTTGATATCCATACCGTATTCGGCACTCTTTGCTTTAAGGCATAATACGAAGGAAGCACGAGGCATTTCTTGACCACTCTCGGAGGTGGCCTCTGAACCCACAAGAAAGATGGAAGAAGAAGGTGCTGGCGTCGAGCCCAGAACAAAGATGGAGGAACAAGAGTCATCTAGACCTGAATCAGGAAATGACGAGGGGGAAATTTGGACTGGAAGCAATGGAAGATTTGGGGGATCAAAGGCTGTGGAGGCCATGGGGGAAGAGATGACTGGTTCGGATGCAGAGTGCCAGCGCTTCCGGAACTTTTCCTACCAGGAGGCCAAAGGTCCTCGCGAGGCTTGCAGCCGCCTCTACGATCTGTGCCGACAGTGGCTGAAGCCGGAGCAACACACAAAGCTTCAGATCCTGGACCTGGTGATCCTGGAGCAGTTCCTGGCCGTCCTCCCCCCGGAGATGTCCAGTTGGATGAGGGAATGTGACCCAGAGACCAGTTCCCAGGCGGTGGCCCTGGCCGAAGGCTTCCTCCTGAGTCAAGCAGAGGAAAGGAAACAGAAAGAATGGGAGGTGAGCAGGTTTCACCTTGTTACTTCCAAGGGGCCGAGAATACACCCAGGGGCATCTTATAACTCTCCTCTGATTTTTCAAATGTTTAATTGCAATCAGCCAAAGAGTTCAAACCAGTTCCCAGTTCCCTGTCACTCTCTTTTTTTTTATAATTCCCAATGCTTTTTTCTGCGGCAGGTCCTCTTAGTGGAAAGAGATGCTGCCTTCCTTCAGGCACCAAAGGTGCCATCAGAGGCCAGAGAGAGGCTGCAGTCAAAGAAGATCAAGGAGGATGATGATGGAGGTGACGTGTTGCTTGGTAAGGAGCAGAGAATTTGGAAGGGCAAAGGGACGCTGTGGCAGCCCGATGGTTCTCTTGCCCCCACAGAAAGAGTCCAAAAATAAAGGCAATTGGATCGATTCATATCAACAACAAGGAGCAGGTCTTTTGTACAGCTAATGGCTCTCAATGATCCCGTCAAGATCAAACCGCTCTCATACTGTGGCAGAGAGAGATTACAAAAATGTTTACTGTTCCTGAGAAACGGTGTGTGTCTTCCAGCTGTTTTTAGGACTGGGTGATAAGCTCAGAGGGAAAAGAGAAAACGGAGAGTGGGGTCGGTAGATGCCGCTGTAGGTCCTGCTGCTCAGACAACCTGTTTCCTGTTTTGTTGATTTTGGTCATGAACCCCTTCAGGAGTCACCTTTTAGAAGAAGAAGAATAAAAAGGTAAAGCAAACACTCATGAATCTTCCCCACCCTTTCTTTCTTCATTGCAGGAGATGGACCGAGGATGTCGTCAACACACGATTGTTCATCTCTTTGTGGCGCAGAGGAAACCGCAGCTCCACAAGTGGATTGGGTGCGTGAGGAGAGATGGCCGGGGTTTTCCTTTCGTTGATTTGAAATCTCCGCTGATCTGAAAAATACCTGCCTCCTTTCCTTAATTCGGGAACATCCTGCCTGAAGATGTGAATCTTCCTTTAAAAATTCCTTCTCTGCTCTCTTCCCCCCCCCACCCCCCGGGCACGAAAACTTCTGAAAATGTCCTTTTTACAGTATGTTCTGCGTAGAAATGGCTGGAGCGTTCCTTAACGGGCGGGTCTTTGCTTCTTTCAGGCAGCCTTTGCTGATCTGGCCGTCTACTTCACCGAGGAGGAGTGGGCCCTGCTGGATCCAGGGCAAAGGACTTTGCACACCCAGGTCATGGAGGAGAATTACGAATTGTTGACGTCCCTTCGTAAGGATTCCTCCTCCACCATCAAATCAGGTGAGAAGGGACACCCTTCAATTGTCAGCTCTTCTTCCTGACATTCAGATCCGTGAATCCTGCTCATTTTAGGGGCTTCCCCAGACCCCCTTCACAAGGGTCCCTCGCTTGATTTATAGTTAATTCTGTGCCATCAATTTGGAAACCCGCTTATAGCGACCCTAATAGGGCTTCCAGAGTAAGTGAGGAATTTAAGGAGCAATTTTACAAATTCCACTCCCCCAGGAGGTCTCCATGGCTGAGTGAGGATTCGATCCCTGTTCTCTAGAGTCCTCGTTCATCTCTCTGTCCATTACTAATGTGTAGCCTGCAAAATTAACTTGTAAACCACCCAGAGAGTGCTTGAAGCACTATGGGGCGGTATATAAGCAGCACGCTTTGCTTTGCTTTGCTTTACTACGTCATACTGGGTAACCTAGCTTAGCAGCCACTTATTATCATAATAAAGGGTCAGGATTTGAACGTTGGTGGCTGTGTGACTTCTCACTTTGGGACAAAGTGAGGTGCTCCAGACAAAATGGGCAATATTTGCATGTGTCTCTCCAGCATCTCATATGCAACCTCATAGTGCGCACTTGAAATAATAGAATAATTGAGTCCAACCGCCCGCTCAATGCTGGAATACAAATCAAAGGATATCTGCCAGGTAGTTTTCTAAATTTTCCTTGAATGCCTCCAGTGTTGGAGCACTCCCCACCTCTTGAGGTCATTGATTCCATTGCTGTACTGCTCTAACAGTTAGGAAGTTTTTCCTGATATTCAAATGAAATCTGGATTCCTGTAACTTGAGCCCATTATTATGAGTCCTGCACTCTGGGATGACCAAGAACAGATCCTGCCCCTCATCTCTATGATTGTCTTCCAGGTATTTGAAAAGTGCCATCCTATTTTCCTTCAGTCTTCTTTTCTCAAGGCTAAATATGCCCAATTATTTCAGTCTTTCTTCATAAGGTTTGGTTTCCAGCCTCCTGATCATCCTTATCAGCCTCCTTTGAACTTGTTCCAATTTGTTAGCATCCTACTTGAAGTGTGGTGTCCAGAACTGGACACAGAACTCAAGATGAGGCCTAACTGGTGCCAAATAGAGGGGAATAAGTACCTCGTGGGATTTGGAGTCTATACTTCTATTAATGCAGCCTAAAATAGGGACGTGGTGGCGCTGTGGGCTAAACCGCAGAAGCCTCTGTGCTGCAGGATCAGAAGACCAGCAGTCGTAAGATCGAATCCACGCGACGGAGTGAGCTCCCGTCGCTCGTCCCAGCTCCTGCCAACCTAGCGGTTCGAAAGCATGCAAATGAAAGTAGATAAATAGGGACCACCTCGGTGGGAAGGTAACAGCGTTCCATGTCTAAGTCGCACTGGCCATGTGACCACGGAAAGATTGTCTTTCGACAAAAACGCTGGCTCTACGGCTTGGAAACGGGGATGAGCACCGTCCCCTAGAGTCGAACACGACTGGACAAAAATTGTCAAGGGGGACCTTTATCTTTACTAAAATAATGTTTGCCTTTTTTGTACCCACATCACACTGTTGGCTCATATTCAACTTGTGATCTACGATAATTCCAAGGTTCTTCTCGCTTGTACTATTACAGAGCTGAGAATCCCCATATCTTGTAACTGTGCATTTGATTTGTTTTCCCCAGATACAGCGCTTTGCACTTATCCTTGCTGAGTTTCATCCTGTTGTTTTCAGCCCAGTGCTCAAGCCTAACCAGATCATTTTGAATTTTGTTTCTGTCTTCCATGGGATTAGCTATTTCACCCAACGTTGTGTTATCCACAAATTTGATTAGCATTCCCTGCACCCCCCAATCCTGGTCATTAATAAAAATGTTGAAGAACACAGGGCCCAGGACTGAGCCTTGGGGTACCCCACTTGGGGTTACCTCCTCCCAATTTGAGAAGGACTCATTAATCATCACCCTCTGAGTACGATACTGTAGCCAACTGTGTATCCACCTGACTGTTGTTCTATCCAGCCCACACCTAGTTAGCTTGTTAATCAGAATATCATGGGGCACTCTCTCAAAAGCTTTTCTGAAACCAAGATATACTACATCTACAGCATTCCCTCTGTCTATCAGGGAGGTTACCTGATTTTTAAAAAACAAGATCAAATTAGTTTGGCAGGATTTGTTCTTGACAAATCCGTGTTGGCTTCTAGTTAATACTGCATTGTTTTCAAGATGCTTGGACAATGACTGCTTTATGATATGCTCCAGAATTTTGCCTGGGATTGATGTCAGACTGATGGGCCTGTAGCTCCCAGGTTCCTCCTTTCTGCCCTTTTTGAAGAGAGGGACAACATTAGCTCTCCTACAATCATCTGACATCTCACCCATTAATTAGACAAAAACCTCACTCCATCCACTGTCTGGCCATGTGCTTTTGGGGATACCCCCTAACAGGCTGCAAAGACATTAACCTTTTATTGCTATTGCTTCCAAGCAGTTGAGCGTCACCGGTATGCTGTATACTATGGCCAGGATGGTTCTAATACAGTGAGGGGTGGAGCAATTCTTTGTTCTTTCTGTCACTCATTCGCACTTCTGTGTTGGACGGGATTGTGCAAATGTTGCCTGTTAATTTATACTTGGCTGGCTCTTCCCTGTTCGCGAGGACCAGATCAAAGAGAACTGACCACCTGGTTTCTTCCACCTTCTGGAAGATAAAGCTGTTAGCAAGGCAAGGAAGAACTTTACATTCTTAATAGAACTGGACACTGCTAATACAGTGGTGCCTCGCATAGCAACGTTAATCGGTGCAGCAAAAAAAAAAAGCCCATAGGAATGCATTGAAACCCCTTCAATGCGTTCCTATGGGCTTAAAACTCACCTTAAAGCGAAGATCCTCTGTATGGCGGCCATTTTCACTGCTCGGTAAGCGAGGAATCCATCCCTAAACACGGCGGGCGGCCATTTTTTTAACCTGGTGGCCATTTTGGAACCGCCAATCAGCTGGGGGGAAATCATCGCTTTGCGATAATCAGTAAGCGAAACAGGTTACCGATCATCGCAAAGCACTTTTTTCCCCATTTAAAACATTGCAATGCGATCACAAAAAGTTTGTCGGTATGCGATTTCATCGTTAAACGGGGCGCCCGTTAAGCGAGGCACCACTGTATACTGCAGAGATGTGTAACTTGTGGCCATTTAGCTGATATGAGACACCAAAACCCATCATTCCTCACCAGCAGCTAAGCAGGCTTAGCCTGATGGAGTTGCTCTAACAATAACAACTGCAGGGCCAGACATTCCGTACCCACCCACCCACAGCAAGATGTTCAGTGGCTGTGGAGCCAGAGGTTGAGAGTTCGATTCCTGGCTGGGCCTCCTTGACACAAGCTGGACTCAGTGATCCATAGGGTCCCAGCTCTGCAGTTTTAAGGTTATTACTTTTCTTTCTTTTTCCATACTTTTATTATGTTACCTAGCATAAGATTTAACCATTTTAAACAGGGGAGAACACATCCGGAGGCCTAGAGAATGCGGAGACGGTAAATGAGACTTCAACTTTCAACGTGCATGAAATTATCCCCGCACGAGAGAAATTATATAAATGCCAGGAGTGTGGAAAGAGCTTCAGTCAACGATCACACCTTAACAGACACAAGCGGATTCACACGGGGGAGAAACCATATAAATGCCCGGACTGTGGAAAAAGCTTCGCTGAGAAAAGAAACTTCGTGGCCCACCAAACAATTCACACGGGACAGAAACCATATAAATGCCCAGAGTGTGGGAAGAGATTCAATCAGAGATCACATCTATATAGACACCAAATGATTCACACAGGGGAGAGACCATATAAATGCCAAGAGTGTGGGAAAGGCTTTATGGAGAAGAGGGACCTTATTGAACATCACATGCACCAAGCTTTAGACCGACCCTTTGAGTGCCACGAATGTGGGAAGAGCTTCAGCCGGAAATCGAGTTTTACGGCCCACAAACTGCTTCACACAGGCTTGAAACCTTACAAGTGCAAGGACTGTGGGAAAGAGTTTCGTTACAACTCGGTCCTTATCGCTCACCGGAGGAGTCACACAGGAGAGAAACCGTACAAATGTGTGGAATGTGGGAAGACCTTCAGTCAGAGGTCGTACCTCAAGCGACACCACGTCATGCATGTCATGGAGAAACCCCATAAATGCCCGCAGTGTGGGAAAAGCTTTCTTGAGGAGAAAAATCTCAACACTCATCTAACGAATCACACCAAGGAGAAACGCTATAAATGCCTGGAATGTGGGAAGGCCTTCGGTCAGAAAGGGACCCTCCGCTCCCACCTCTTGGTTCATACCGGAGAGAAGCCGTTCATATGCCTGGAGTGCGGGAGGAGCTTCAACCAGAGGCAAAACCTCAACAGACACCAAATTATTCATGGAGGGGTGAAACCATATAAATGCCTAGTATGTGGGCAAAGTTTTACTGAGAAGAGAATCCTCATGTTGCATCAAAGGAATCACAATGGGGTTTAACTATATAAAGGCATGTGCTATAGGAAGTATTGTCTGTACCTTTGAGGGTGGGGGACCACACAGCCACCTCAGCTTCTTCATGGACTGTCTCTAGTGTAAAATTAAGGTGGATTCCACAAAAATGACATGTTTTTTTTCCTCTATGGAACTACTTGGTGTATTTTGGAGGGAAATGTAGCCATTTCAGCTGGGTACTGGCCATGGGGTGGTGAAACTTTGCCTTCTCGGATTCCTGTAACAAAGGTGTCCCCAATGGAAATTTCTTTTGGATTTGCAAATTATGCAGATTATTCTTATTATTTTATAGAACACTCATTGCTGTTTTTATAAATGTTCAGTTATGGCGCCAGTGTAGAGACTCACAGATGACCAACCTTCTGCCTGAGTCTGTGAAGAGCTTTGTTCCATTAGCATCACCATGTCAAGCAATACTGCACGTAACACATTTTCATCCACAGAAGAGTCTTTAAAGGATTTTCCTATTTAACTTTTTTTCTAAAGCAATTGTGAGGGATGTGTGAAAGAAGAAAGGGAGTACGATACTGTGTCTGTGAATAAAAAGCATCAGCTAAAGAGGACTGTCGGAGAGACACAGAATTTTATTTCGCTCACCTAGGCACAGGGCCTATCTTCTAGGCTGTCTTGGGCCTTGTTGTTGTTTAGTTGTTTAGCCGTGTCTGATTCTTCGTGACCCCATGGACCAGTCTTCCCGTCTTCCACTGCCTCCCGGAGTTTGGTTAAATTTATGTTGGTCGCTTCGATGACACTGTCCAGCCATCTCGTCCTCTGTCGTTCCCTTCTCCTCCTGCCTTTACACTTTCCCAACATCAGGATCTTTTCCAGGGTTTCTTCTTTTCTCATGAGATGGCCAAAGTATTGGAGTCTCAGCTTCAGGATCTGTCTTTCCAGTGAAGGACCTACTTGTACAAAAGTAGTCTTAAGCCTACTTGTACAAAAAAAGAAAGATGCCCTAGTGCTTCCAGAGAGCACTAGGTCTTTGTGGGAGGTGTATACAGAGCATGATGGGCGACAAGACTGCATCTCCCACATAGATCTAAGACTACCAGAAGCACTGGAGGAGTTTTATTTTTGTACAGGAAGTACGCTCAAGACAGCCTGGAAGGCAGGCCTTGCTCCAGGTGAGTGAAATGGCCATGTGGATGTGTGGGCAGGAACTCCTAAATTCTGCCTGGGAACTGAGTAGACATGGTCTAGAGGGGCGGGGTAAAAATCCAATAAATAAATAAAATAAAATAAACTGCTTGGAGAACTCTGGGAGCTTGAGTCCAAAACAAAGACAGCATATGGCGTACCCTTGAATACAGGTAGGATTAAGGTACATGTGGTGAATTATTTTGTGTCTATGGGGGGAAGGCTAAACTTATATTAACTGCAAACTTGATAGGAATTATCAGTGACAGATAGTGCCCTGAGAATGGTGTGGGTCAGATCAGAATACAAAAGGGGGACCCAAAACAAGAATGGGGTGGTGATGGGAATGGCTGCAACCCAGATAATGGTCAGAAAAGAAAAGGAAAAAAACAAGGCTGGATAGCTCTGGGAGTTCAATCCCCCCATTGTGCCTCCTGGAAGAAGAGACAGCCTCTTGGTGGCCTTGGGCAAGAAATATCCAGAAATATCCCCAGAAGAAGGGAAAGGGAAACCACTTCTGAGTATTTTCTAGGGTCACAGGCAGGACTTGCCGAAAGTTTGAGCTAACCTCCGACGTAAACAGAAAAAGCAACTAACTGCAGGTGGGAAGGGGCCTCTTCCAGGAACAGGTGAGCTAAGACAGCTCATATTTTGTCTGTTTTTAGAATCGTTTGGCTAAATGTAGGGGAGATTGATTAAAACAATAGCTCTTAAGGAATCTCAGAATGTCTTTGGTTTGGTACATGATTTTTGGGATGGATGGTTACTCTCAAGTGCTCTCAAGTGTTTTGGTGTGAAAGTTGAACCAGGCTTCTGATCACCCCTGATCTGATTTGTGTGGGGAACTGTTCTTTTAAATAAACATTTTGTTTTTCACACAGCTTTGACTCCTGATTGTGCCTGGAAGGATCTTGGAGAACAGGCTGTGAAGCTAAGTAATAAGAAAAAAGAAATCCAGTAGGACCTTATTTGGCTGAGCCCGTATTTCTGCCAAGCCGTAAAGCAGATCTGGAATCTGCTTCCCAAAACATTTTCCATAAATTTCTTACCTTCCCCCCTCCCCAGAAAACCTCCCATTTTGAAATAACAAGCCAGCCCCGCTTTGGAATATTACCTTAGTAAAGGAAAAGCATTACCCCTGAATTCCTTTATCTTTAAATGACCAATTGACCAAGAGGATTTTGGTTTTAAGAGATTATTTTATTCGGTTGTTTTACTTGAGCTTTTAATGCAAGTACAGGAGCAGGTGACACTTTTAATCGATCATTTAAAGAATTCCTGTAAAAGAAACCAGCCAGCCACCCTGGAGCCTTAGGAGAAAGGCAGCATAGAAGTATTTTAAAGAAATAAGTAAAGAAATAAAATGTATTTGCTGCCTTCCTAGTATAAGAAACCAAAAAGGGGCAGCAATGAATAAAACAACATGAGATATGAGGGGGAAAGATGTCCAAAGCCACTGGACTCTTAAAATATATCAGTGGGTTAAGTTCTAAGCATACAGTACTGTATTTGCTTTTAAAAGTAGAGCTCTACAGGGCTTTGGACTACAGTTCCCAGCTTCCCCGAGGGCTGAAGGCCACCGGCTTTGCTGCCTGGAGCATTCTGGGAGTTGTGGTCAAATGCAAAACATGGCGTCGGAGGCGGGTGGGGGGGTGGGTGGGGGAGGAAGAGAGGAGCGGGCGGAGTGAGTTTCCTAGAGAGGACATTTTTTTGTAAGGGGGCGGGCCTTCCGGAGCGGAGGTTTCTCTCCTTCCTGTCATGTGCGGCTGCTCTTTAGGGAGAAGCTGGAGGTGGGTGCCCGGGAGGAGGGAAGCGGGGGTGGTCGGGAAGGGGGGGGGTCCGGAGGCCGACACGGAGCCTCCGCTCAGCCCTCCTCCTTATGGGGGGGGATAGAGAGAGAGAACAGCCTTTGGCTTCCCACCCAAAGTAAGGGAGGGGGAGAAAGGGGAACTTGGTGAGTCTTCGCCTCTCCCAAGGCCCCTCTTGTGCCTTGGACTGCCCGGGGACACACACACCCCGCCGCCGCCCCAGAGCTACGAAGAGGTGGAAAAACTCAAAGCCCAGCCTGGGCCTGAACCTTCTGCGTTGAAAGGCCACCTAAAAGGTCCCCCGTTGAGCAGGGCTGAAGAACTAGACTTTTGGGAGGACTACATAGCCCATCATCCCTGTGCTTCAGCCCCCCCCCCCCCCCCCGAGTGGGGCTTATGGGAGCCCAGGAATGCTTGGAGGCCCTCAGGAGCTCTGGTGTAGTCATAGCTCAGAGATACAGTATTCAGAGTTGTTGAGGGAAATCCCACCTCATCTGCCTCCTTCAGGGAGCAAATCCGTTGCCCCATAGAAAGGCCTTTCTGGGGCTTCAGAGGTGACACCCTTCACTCCTTCTTCCTTCACGATTTGCTTGCTCCCGGACATGAACCTAATAATCCCTTGAAGGACGTGAGGCTGACAAAGAGATTCTGGTCCAGGCTGTGCCGTGGCTCAGTGGAGACTTGAACTTGGATTTCCCAAGGCCGCCTCCAGTTCTTTGGCCACTACATGACACTGCTGTCCACTCTCTTCCCACCTAGCACGTCTCAGTCCATTGCTCTGCATTTTAACAGGTTCCCCTGCTTGCAAATCTAACAGGAGTGATTCATTTGCTTTTCTAATCAACATCTGTCTGTGGTCAATCCAGCGGCAGTTGTACTTATATAGTATTTGTTTTGTTAATTAGTTAGTTTTATAACTAGCTTCCAGTAAGGTGAAGCCAGCTTCCAGGACTGGAAAAGATCTTTGCCGGAGACTCACTTTCCTTCTCCCCCCACTTTCTTTTTTTATTTTCTTTCTTTTTTGGCATGCTATTGCTCCTTCCCTCCTCCTTCCCCGCTTGTCTGTCCTTGAGAGAGTGCCTACATTGACTCTTCCTGACATTTCCCCCCATCATCAGAAGGATAAATCAAACATGGAATGGATTGCTTATCTTTTCCCTTCTGAGTAACTGGACTGGAGACATGAGGAATCGCTGGAAAGAGATGGCTGTGGAATTATTGTTGTTTAGTTGTTAAGTCATGTCCGACTCTTCGTGACCTCATGGACCAGAGCACGCCAGGCCCTCCTATCTTCCACTGCCTCCCGGAGTTTGGTCAAATCCATGTTGGTAGCTTCGATGACACTATCCAACCATCTCATCCTCTGTTGTCCCCTTCTCCTCTTGCCTTCACACTTTCCCAACATCAGGGTCTTTTCCAAGGAGTCTTCTCTTCTCATGAGATGGCCAAAGTACTGGAACCTCAGCTTCAGGATCTGTCCTTCCAGTGAGCACTCAGGGTTGATTTCCTTCAGAACGGATAGGTTTGTTCTCCTTGCAGTCCAGGGGACTCTCAAGTGTCTTCTCCAGCACCACAATTCAAAACCATCAATTCTTCAGCGGTCAGCTTTCTTTGTGGTCCAGCTCTTGCTTCCATACATCGCCACTAGAAAAACCATAGCATTGACTGTGTGGAGTTTTGTTGGCAAGGTGATGTCTCTGCTTTTTAAGGTGTCCAAGTTTGTTATCGCTTTGGCTCTGGAATTATCTCCCGTCAATTGCAAATCTCTTTTGATCTGAAAACAGAAATCTTATTACCTTCCTTGTTGGTCCCTCTCTGGGTTTGGTTTTGTTTTTCTTAATTAAAATCCTTCACTGTCACCTCTTCGTTTTTCTTTTAGATCCTGTTTAGAAATGGAACTACTGTTACTTATTTGTGAGCACATGATGTTTTCTTCTTTCAGATAATCCTTTAGGAAGTGGCTGTGCAATTTTACGGAGGAGAGCTTGGCCCTGCTGGCTCCCGACAGAAGGACCTTGAATGCAGAAGTCATGGAGGAGAATAATGACATATTGGCCTCCGTCGGTAAGGAATATTATTATTATTATTAGTTTTATTTATATGCCACATTTCTCTCAACAAGGGACCCAAAGCGGCAAAGGATTCTCCCTTGCATCACAATATCAGGTTATAAGTGGTAGAAATGGATTGCCAGCTTTCTGTAGTTCAGAGCCCTGAATCTTTATTGTTGATTTCTGGGCCCTTTTAAACATTTATTTTTAAAGAAGAGGCAGGAATCTCTACTTTTGTTGTCATTCGGTGATGTCATGTCAAGTCGCCCTTGACTTATGGTGACCTGATGAATGAGCGATCTCCAGATGCCCTGTCCTCAACAGCCCTGCAAATTAAAGCCTGTGGCTTCCTTTAGGGAGTCAGCCCATCTTGTATTTGGTTTTCCTGTTGTCTTCCACCTTTCCCAGCGTTATTGTCTTTTCCAGAGAAGCCCAATCTCTCAGCCGACAATTTTATTAAACGCACAAGAGAGGATCAAATCTGGATGTTGATGGCTATGTGACTGTTGCTTTGGGAGAATGTTGCTCATATGTTTACTGAGGAAGAACAAAAGGGGCTGTTTTTGTGCCACATGAGAAGGCCACCTGTACCAGGGTTTAGCCACAATGTCTCTAGGAAATGCCCCAGCAGGTTTTCAGAAGATTAGTCCTTTCTTATTGCTACTTTTGAGGAATTGGTTTTTGCAGGTTACCTGCCCCTGGACATGGAGGTTCTCGGAGAGGTACTGAGGAACTCTTCCTCCTGTCTGTTGACCATTAACACATATATGTATGAAGACACAAACAAGAATCGTCAATTTGTTAGTACCTTTCCTTGATGACTTTCCCTTCCCATTTCCTATATACAGTGGTGCCTCGCAAGACGGGTGCTCCGTTTAATGACGAATCTGCATTACGATGAGGTTTTTGCGATCGCAAATGCAATCGCAAAATGACATTTTGAATGGGGGAATTTCACTGCACAATGATCAGTTCCCTGTTTTGGGAACCGATTTTCGCTTCCTGACGATCAAAACAGCTGATCGTCGGGTTTTCAAAATGGCCGCCGGGTGCTCAAAATGGCTCCCTGCTGTGTTTAGGAGCCATTTTTCGCTGCACAGGCACCCGAAAATGGCTGCCCCTATGGAGGATCTTCGCTGGACGGTGAGTTCTTCGCCGACTGGAACGCATTAACCAGGTTTTAATGCATTTCAATGGCTTTTTAATTTTCGCTTTACGGCGTTTCCGTTCTACAGCGATTTCGCTGGAACGAATTAATGTCGTAATGCGAGGCACCACTGTATGTGTGCTTGTTTTAAATATCAGTTCATCTGAAAACTCCTTATGCAGCCATCTTTATTAGGTGCTTCCCACTTTTTTTCCTGTCATGGTTTGTGATGATTCATGCCTTCACTTCAGATCTTGTCTTTGGGAAATTCTCATTCACTGCAAACTTCCCTTCTCTCTGAATAGTTCTCACCATGCCTTCTTCTTACACTTACTAAAATCAGCTCTGCTGAAGTCCAGAGTACGTATTATATTAGTCTTAGGTTTTTCTTTCCTCATATCAACAAATCTTGAGAGGATGTGGTAACTTCCACCCAGAATTGTTACTATATCCAGTTGAATGGTTCTTCCTTGTTCGTGAGGGTCAGATCTAGAAGATAAGGAAGAAATTACAAGAGGGTTGGCTCTTTTAGATCTGACTCTCTTGTAATTTCTTCCTTATTTCTCCTGGAAGACAAAATAAGGCAAGTGAGAATGTTGTTGGGCCCTAAATTTTACAGGGCTGAATTTTGAACAAATCCATATTAAGATAACTATCCTTTTACAGCTACTGTAGATCATTCCTCTCTGAATAGGTGGTAAAATGAACTGGGAGGGCATCATCTAAGTGTTCAGCATGGAGTGAAAATCAATGGTAGACTCCCACAGCAATGCCAATGTTGTTTCCCTCTCCTTTGTTTTTTTTTAAACCCAGATGTTCTTCTTACCAGCCTTAACATCTTAAGTAGTCCGTCTAATCACAAGTGACGTGTCCTTTACACACAAAGGTACTCCTCTGCCCTTCCTGTGTGATTTTTTTCCTTTTAGCACTTCAGAACATTCGAGTAATGTCTCATCCCACCACGTTTTGTTATTTCCTATGAAATCACTATTGCCTTCCTGTGTTAAGAGTTCAAGCTCATTTCATTGGCTTCCCATATTCCTTGGGAAGCCAACAAAATGGTTGCAACTAGAACCATTGTTCCAGCTGTCTCTTTCCATCTGTTAACGGGACCCTTGTTCCATTCTCTTAGTTTCTGGTGCATTGCTGAAGTCCTTGTCCACAATATTTGGTGTCTGCCTGTCCTTTGGAATATTATCTCTCTTTCTCTGACAGGATTCAGTTTAAAAGCTCCCCTGACCAGGGTGATTCCTGTCACCCCAGGCCTGTGAGGTCAAAGCAATCCATGTTTTGCCAGGAGCTGCTCTTGCTGGGAGGGCAAAGAAGCCACCGTATCAGAAAGAAGAGATAACTGCTCAGTGGCTCTGCCACATCTCAGAGTTTCACAAGAGGGAAACAGCCTTCTTCTTGGGACATAGTTTCAGGCTTGAAAAGTAGTGGCCTAGTAAAGAGCCATAGCTCAGAATCATTGTACAACAGAAGGACTTAAAAACACTCCACCTTTTCCAGTGGCTCAAATTCACCATCCACTTAAGATGATCTAATGCCAGTTGTATAGCTCCAAGGATATATCATCCTTCCATACAACCTTCCTCTTCTGTGTGACATTCTCCAAAATGCTTGCTCCTCCTCCTCCTGGATCAACAGGTCTCAGGTCTTCTTTTCTGGGACAACAACCCAGTTACACATGCGTAAGATCTCGGCTTCTCTAGGCAAGACAATGAGCATGGGGCAGACATTGCAAGGCACTGCAGCAGCCATTCTCCTGCCCATGTTTCTCGCCCTATGCAGGAGGAGCATGGCACTGCAGACCTCCCCTGTCTGTGTAAAATGTCCTAGTTGACTTGCCCAGTTCACCCAGGTTGCTCATAAGCTTGCCACGACTCTTGAGTGCAGCTGAGGCCCTGACAGGTACTGCTCTCTCCTAAGTAGGCCAGTGACTCATTGCTTTTCAGCACCCACTTTCTCTGCTGCAGCCTCTTCCCCAACACCATGTGCTCGAAGCAGACAGCTCCTAGCACATGGTGGCCATCAAAGAGCTAAAAACAGACAAAACAAACATATAGGCAGCTCAGCCAACCAGTTAGCCCCAAGATGCGGCCTTACCCAGTTTCCTTGTGCACTCTCTTCTGCTTACGAGCTGGTATAAATTCCTAGCTCATTTTTCTTATGTGCAAATTTGTTTTTATTTTTCCTGGTAGTCATGATTGGCACTGTTCCTACCCATTTTCCCAGGGTTTGTATTTAATACCTGCCATGCTTTGTACAGTGGTGCCTCGCTTAACGACAAATCTGCATAGCGATGATTTTTTTGTGGTCGTTTTTGCAATCGCATAACGATGTTTCTAATGGGAAAATATCGCTTTGTGATGATCAGTAAGCTGTTTTGCTTACCGATTTTCGCATAACGATGTTTTCCCAACAGCTGATTGGCGGTTCCAAAATGGCTGCCGGGTAAAAAAATGGCCGAACACTGTGTTTTCACGCTCATTCCTTGCTTACCAGGCAGCAAAAATGGCGGCCGTATGGAGGATTTTCGCATAAAGGTAATTTTTTTGCCCATAGGAACGCATGAAACAGGTTTTAATGCATTCCTATGGGCTTTTTTATTTCGCATAGCGACGAATCCGTATAGCGATGATTTTGGCTGCACGGATTATCGTCGCTATGCAGGGCACCACTGTATATACCCAAAGAACTTTAGATATGGGGCAGTTTAAAATGAATAAAGAGAACCGATTTCCACTTTCAGCAGAACAATCCAAACTCTTAATGCACAGAGGTTCTAGTGGGTAAATTGTAGAGCTCCAGATGGTTTTGAACAGCAGAAGCCATAAATCTCTCATTATTGGCCATGCTATCTAGGGATGCGATTTTCAGGACTACACATACCATAATTCTCCACTGTGAGAGTTCGACCCACTCTTTCAGGCATCTTAGAATCTCCTCATTGTGATATACCGGGGGAAAGACCTAGATTAGAAGGCTTTGAGGCTTAGCTAGTTCAAGCCCTGTCCAATCTTTGTTCTTAGAAAGAAAATTCCCAGCCAGCACTGGGGCAGGAAGAGGAAGTTTGAGTGGAGCTAGGCAGTTAAGCATCAAAGCCTTCCAATTTAGGCCTTTCTCCCAGGTGAGCCACACTGAGGTATTTGTAAGGAGCTTGTAAGTGAGGTAGACCCCAGAATGGAGAATTATGGCATATGTAGTTCAAGAAAGTTGAAGAATCCCATCCCTAGTGCTGGATTGGATACATGTTGCCCAATCCTTGTTAATACATGAAAAGATCCTCGTCTCCTTTTTCTTCTTGCTGAAGTCACCCACAATAATAGTTACTTACTTGTTTAGGAGAGAAGTCATTTAAACGCCTGAGGAATGGAAAGACCATCAGTGAGAGATCAGCCTCCGATACGGATGAAATGAATGATGCTGAGGAGAAATGCTATAAATGCCAGGAGTGTGGCAAGAGCTTTAATCAGCGATCGCACCTCAACAGACACAAGCGCATTCACACGGGGGAGAAACCATATAAATGCCTGGAGTGTGGAAGAGCCTTTATCGAGAAGCGGAACTTTGTGGCCCACCAAACCATTCATACGGGAAAGAAACCGTATAAATGCCTGGAGTGTGAAAAGACCTTTAATCAGAGCTCACATCTGAAGAGGCACCAAATGATCCACACAGGGGAGAGACCGTATAAATGCCAAGAGTGTGGGAAAGGCTTTATGGAGAAGAGGGACCTTATTGAACATCATATGCACCAAGCTCTAGACCGACCCTTTGAGTGCCACGAATGTGGGAAGAGCTTCAGCCGGAAATCGAGTTTTACGGCCCACAAACTGCTTCACACGGGCTTGAAACCTTACAAGTGCAAGGACTGTGGGAAAGAGTTTCGTTACAACTCGGTCCTTATCGCTCATCGGAGGAGTCACACAGGAGAGAAACCGTACAAATGTGTGGAATGTGGGAAGACCTTCAGTCAGAGGTCCTACCTCAAGCGGCACCACGTCATGCACGTCGTGGAGAAGCCCCATAAATGCGCCGAGTGTGGGAAAAGCTTCCTCGAGGAGAAAAGCCTCACCACGCATCTAACGAATCACACCAAGGAGAAACGCTATAAATGCCTGGAATGTGGGAAGGCCTTTGGTCAGAAAGGGACCCTCCGCTCCCACCTCTTGGTTCATACTGGAGAGAAGCCGTTCATATGCCTGGAGTGCGGAAGGAGCTTCAATCAGAGGCAAAACCTCAACAGGCACCAAATTGTTCACGGAGGGATGAAACCATACAGGTGCCCAGAGTGCGGGCAGTGTTTTACTGAGAAGAGAATCCTCACGTTGCATCGAATGAACCACCATATAACCATATCCGTGATATAATGTCTGTATCATGAGAGGATGTTTCTTTCATGAGGGCATCTCAAGAGACATCAGGTTCATGCCGGGGCAGAGCCAGACACGCACAAGGAGATCTACTCTGTCTTCTCCATGGATTGCCTCTAGTGTAAAATTACAGTTGGTTTTTTAAAAATAGATTTTTTTTGTCTCTCTCTTGGACTCCTTAGAGTATTTTTAGGAAGAACCGAGTGGCTTCAGCTTGGTGCTGTTCCAGGCGTGCTGCTGATCCTTTCCCCGATTCTTAAGGCACAGCTGTGCCTCAAGAACCTTGAGGTTACATGTTATCTCGGTCAGTCTCCTCTAGGACCAACTAAGAGTAGACCGGTTAACTCAGTGCAATTTGCAGACTCACGGAAATAAATTTCAAAATGTCCTAGATTGGCTTGAGCACCGGACTAATAAATGTAAGGTACTGCACCTAGGGAAAAATAAACCAAACATACAGTTACAAGGTGGGGGATACCTGGCTCAGCAATACTGCAAGCGAGAAGGAACTTGGAATGGTTGTAGATCACAAGCTGAATATGAGCCAGCTGTGTGACGTGGCTACAAAAAAGGCAAAGGCTATTTTAGGCTGCATTAACAGAAGAAGTATACAGTGGTGCCTTGCATAGGGAAACATCGCTATGGGAAACATCGCTGTGCGGAAATAAAAAAGCCATAGAAACGCATTGAACTTTGTTCAATGCGTTCCTATGGCTTGAAAACTCACCGTTGTGTGAAGTTCTTCCATAGCACTGCCATTTTTGCGCCCTCGGTAAGCGAGGGCAGGGCGCGAAAATGCGGCGGGGACCTTCCGGCGGCCATTTTGGAACCGCCGATCAGCTGTTCTCCCCTGCTTCGTTATGCGATATTCGCTAAGCGAATCGCTTAGCGAATATCGCAATGCGAAAAACCTCCATAGGGGCCATCGCTGAGCGAATGCTCCAGCGATGGCCCAGAGCCCCTCGTTAAGCGATTTAATTGCTCTACGGGCACTCGTTATGCGAGGCACCACTGTAGTTTCCAAATCTCGCAAGATGCTAGTTCCCCTCTCTTCGGCACTGGTTAGGCCTCCGTCTGTGTCCTGTGTCCAGAAGAAGAAGGCTGAGGGTAGAGATGACAGCACTTTTCAAATACAGACTTGAAAGGCTGTCATTCAGAGGAGAGACAGGATCTGTCCTCGATCATTGCAGAGTGCAGGATCCATAACAATGGGCTCAAGTTACAGGAAGCCAGATTTCAGTGGAATGTCAGGGAAAACTTCCTAACTATTAGAGCAGTACAGCGATGGAACCGATGACCTCAAGAGGTGGCGAGTGCTCCAACACTGGAGGCATTCAAGGAAAATTTAGACAACCACCTGGCAGATATCCTTTGATTTGTATTCCTGCAATGAGCAGAGGGTTGGACTTGATGGCCTTATAGGCCCCTTCCAACTTCATGATTCTATGATTCTAAAGTTCAGTAGTTGAGTCAGTAAGGTTAGCGATAGTTGGATCGCTCTTGGTTGGAACCAGTGATAGAATTCTGGCTTTTGTGTGTGTGTGTGTTTTTTTTTTTTACAAATTTCATTGACGTTTTACAGATGTTAATTTGCAAAGAGCTTATGTCTAGTCGAAATAACCATGTCAGGCATCGCCTTGTGCCGTGGCTTAGTGAACCACCTGGTTTTTTTGTCCGTAAAGATTTGCCACATCCTAATCTTTGGAGGGATATTCCATTTTGTACACTTGTTTTCTAAAGCAGTGGTTCTTGGACTACGACGCCCAGAAATCCTGGCCAGCACAGCTGGCAGGGAAGGCTTCTGGGAGTTTTAGTCCAGGAACACCTGCGGAACCCAAGGTTTGTGAACCACTGCTCTTAAGCAATTCTGAGAGAGATTTTTGAGTAAGGAAAGGAACCTGGGAATTACAGGGGGGGCTCAGTAAAAAGCAGCAGCTCAAGATAAAGAGGGCCATGGAAGGAAGAACATCAGTCTACATCCCATCAGAGTAGCTATGTGGCAGCAGGAGGGACAGGCTGAGACCCACGTCTGCTTTTCAACCTCAAGGCTGTGCAACAAGGCCAAGCATACATGGACAACCCATTAATTGGTCCAATTTCCTCCTTTCCCCCTTATTTTCTGCTTTGTTTAGACACTTAACTGTATATATAACCTGAAGTATTTCTCTTGGTTTTCATCTTTCTTTCCTCTTCTATCTGAAATAAATTTCTTTCAGCAAATATTTTTGACTTATATAGTAATTGAGGCTTTTTTAAAAAAAAGCATTTAACAGTCAAAAGTTTTGGCAAGAGATAATGTTAAAAGTTGCCCTGTGTATATTTCTGATTTTTGAAAAGCTACTCGTAGCTTCTCCCCAGGTCACAGAGCCATGCAAGTATCACTGAATATAATTCCACTTGCTTCTATTTAAAAGAGCAGCATTTTCAGGGATATTTTGGTGGTGGGGTTTTCCACTTTTAATCACTCTTCTTGTTTCTAAGTGCCTGGAGAGGCAGAGGGCACAGTCTGAATTATAAATTTTACCCAGCACCAGGCAGAAATCGAATTGCTGGATTGACAGACATCCAGAAAATGCAAGTTCAGAGAAATCCAACTTAAAATAACAAGGTGAGGACCTAATTTGAAGGAGTAACAAACATAATTACCCTATAAGCAGTGGTTTCCAATCTTGAGTCCCCCAGGTGTTCTGGGACTACAACTCCCAGAAGCCTTCACTAGCTGTGCTGGCCAGGATTTCTGGGAGTTGTAGTCCAAAAACTTCTGGGGTTCCCATGGTTGAGAAGCAGTGCTTGACGAATGGGATGGCATCAGCCCCAGAAACATATTTCATTTTCATTTCTTATTTATGTGCCATGAAGTTGCATAAAACTTTTAACAACCGTAAAAGGATTTCAGAGTACAGCACGTGAGATGTGGCCAAACAAGGATTCAGACGCAGGTCTCTTGAGGATGTTGTTCTGTCCTCTACATCAAACTAGCTCTCAGATTTTCATGTTGGCTTAGCTTTAAAGCTAAGAATGCAGAACAATATCCTTTTGGTAAACAGAGGAAAAAATCCTGTTGCTTACCATAGGAACTACAGTGGTGCCTCGCTAGACAGTTTACCCCGCATGACAGTTTTTCGCTAGACATTGACTTTTTGCGATCACTATAGTGATTCGCAAAACAGTGATTCCTATGGGGGAATTTCGCTGGACAATGTTTGGTCCCTGCTTCGCAAACCGATTTTCGCTAGACAACGATTTTGACAGCTTCCTCCGCGCTCACAAAACAGGTGTTTTCGGGACCTAAGCTTCGCAAGACAGTGATTTAAACAGCTGATCGGTGGTTCACAAAGCGGCTTTCCTATGGCCGATCTTCGCTAGACAACGACGATTCTTTCCCATTAGAATGCATTAAACAGGTTTCAATGCATTCCAATGGGGAAATGCTTTTTGCTAGACAATGATTTCGCTAAACAGCGATTTCAGGGGAAAGGATTATCATTGGCTAGCGAGGCACCACTGTAGCACTAAAGTTGGCCCATTGAATCAGTGGGGATTGGATAAGTCATCTATATATGTTCTGTTGATTCAAGTAGACTTATTCTACTTGCAGCTTACTTTCACCTAGTAAGTTGCAGTTAGTCAGGCCCTTCATTGAACAACAGAGGCATCTTTTCAATTAGCTGGAAGTAGCCATAGCTACTAGTTAAGCCTTGATGTGAATGTTGATCCTTTAATTCTCATTCATTTAATTTTTATTATTTATACTCTACTTTTCTCCCCAAGAGGACCCAAGTCAGCTTACAATACTGGAACAAACAATGTTAAAAGCAAAAAAAATACAATAAACTGTTAATGAAAATAGTAAGTAAACTTCTACTATATTAAAACTTGATACTTAAAAACATCCAGTTACTGGAGAAAAGTCTGCTTGGAGAGAAAGCTGTTTGCATGCTTTGTCTAATTACTATTTAAAATGTTCTTTTTAAAGTCACATTATTTAATGTAACTGGAAGTTATATTAGAACGTGGCTTGATGAACCAGGCCTACAATAATTTAAAGACGTCCGATAAGCTTTCTTTTTCCTGAGCCAGAGTTTTGGATAAGCCCAAAGACTTTTGGTTTGCAATCTTGGTTAAAAATAAAATAAACTCATATTCTTCCAGAATGCCTCTTGCTCCATATGTCTTAGACTCTGCTTTCCAAGTATCAGGAAACATTTTTTAAAAGAAGGAAAATTTATTTATTTATTTATTTATTTATTTATTTATTAGATTTATACCCCGCCCATCTAGACATAAGTCTAGGTGGAAAAATGAAGAAAATAAGTCAAGAGAAGAACTTGATGAATGGGGAAACATCCATACAATGGCTATCCATAAAATGACTGAGAAAAGCGTCAGTCTTTAAACATTCATTTATCCAAAAAAAAAAAAGCCCATGCCTCTTTTAAAAAAACAACAACCCACAACAGATACATCTAGTCTAGCAGGGGGTCACAAAATGAACGTGGCGGCTGACATTTTATCCTGCGCCTCGAATCCCAGGAGGAGCTCAACCTCAAGAGAGCCTGAGTTGAGAGGTGAGCAGATCTGTCTCTTTCGGGGCTGCAACTCTTAGGACCCCGGGGGAATTCTGGGAGTTGTGGTCCAAGAGGACCAATCGGTCCGAACGCTGAGAAAGAGGGAGCGGAGCTGAACGAGGAGGGGACTCCTAGAGAGGACTTTCAATAGAGGAGGGGGGGAAAGGGGCGTGCCCTCCCCGAGCGAGGCTCCTCCCCCTTTTTTCCATGTGTGGTCTTCCTTGGGAGGTGGAAGGAGGGAGGGGGAGAAGGCGAAGCGGAGCTGCTTCCTGGTCCCAAAGCGGAGCAGCTGAGAATCCGGAGGGGGATCAACTTTGGCTCTGCCCTCCTCCTTTTGGTCTTCCCTGCTGGGAGCGTCTGGTGAGTCCTCTCCGCCCATATCCCAGCCCCATGGGACCCATAGAGCTGCAGCAGGGGAAAGGATGTGTTGCAATGGGGGGGGGGGAAATGTAAAGCACCCCAAAAGGGAGAGGGGTGAAAAGGCAGTGGGGTGTAGTGGGTAAGGGAGTGAGGTCTCAAGCCTCTCCTGGACCGTGAAATCCACTGCTGGGGGACTTAATTTCTCTTGCCCTACCTTGCAAAGTCGTTGCGAACCCAAAACCTTATGGGAGAACCCTATAGTATTATTTCAGGAAACAGGAGGTATAATAAGCTCAGTGGCTTAGATGGGAGTTCGATCCCCCCCCCCGTGCCTCCTTTTACAGGGGCTGGACACCATCATCCCTAGAGCCCCTTCATCCTAGTTCTAAGAGGATGATTCTTTTTATTCCAACACTGGCCCTACACCATGTTGGCTCATAGATAAGACCCCACTATCTGTAGGAACAGTATGTGCAGGTTCACCTATTCACTGCCTGAGAATATTAAATAAGACGCACACCAAATACATATTTATACAGTACATACTTCCACAGTATTTAACCAGAACTGACCACTAGGGTGGTTCAATAAGAGACCATGCCATGTTATAGGGTTCACTATTTTCACGAGTTTGGGCATCCACTGAGAGGGCTTGGGATCAATTCCCCCGCCCCCAGATACCACGGTCCCACTGTATTACAAAAGTAAGGCTCCAGTGAGACCTCTTCCCCCCCCCCCTCAAATGTTCTCCCTGCAACCCTTTATGACTCAGGTGATGAAGGATATTTTTAATTTGGTGTCTTCCACCGGAAACTTGTGTGAGTCTTTTGCCCAGCTTAAGTGCAGTTGTGTGAACCACACGGGGGCAAATTGCTGCCAGTGAAGGAGTCCCCACTTGTGTATTCTTTCCCGTGCACCAGTCGCCTGATTTGGCACACGGTGAGGAGTTTCAGAGGGGGCCTGAACAGTGTGAAGATAACAGGAAAACCAAAAAAGTTAATTAAGGGTGGCAATGATGCTTCTCCATAGCAGGCAGATTGGGGGATGTGGAATGCGAGCCCATCCATTCGGACCAGTTAAGCCAGTTCCTGTTTGCCTGAGGGAATGGGGGAATAGTAAGTAGGGAAGACACAGAAGAAGGGCTATTGGGGGGGGTTCAGAGAAGCAAGAAGTAGGGTGAAGCAAAGATGACTGAATTCTTTGTCTTTGTTCTATGCCATCTAACGTGGGCAGCCACAACCTGTTCACCAATGTTGTTGTTGTTTAATTGTTAAGTCGTGCCCAACTCTTCGTGAGCCCACGGACCAGAGCACGCCAGGCCCTCCTGCCTTCCAGTGCCTCCCGGAGTTGGGTCAATTTCATTCTGGTACCTTCGATGACACTGTCCAACCATCTCATCCTCTGTCGTCCCCTTCTCCTCTTGCCTTCGCACTTTCCTAACATCAAGGTCTTTTCCAGGGAGTCTTCTCTTTTCATGAGATGGCCAAAGTACTGGAGCCTCAGCTTCAGGATCTGTCCTTCCAGTGAGCACTCAGGGTTGATTTCCTTCAGAATGGATAGGTTTGATCTCCTTGCAGTCCAGGGGACTCTCAAGAGCCTCCTCCAGCACCAATGTACTTTAGTTTAAATTTTAACTTTCCCAAGTCAGCAAATTACCTATATCAAATTACAGTACCAAGGTATCGTTTTGTCTTCTCAAGGGCTAGGTTTAATTGCTCTCCCTCAGCCTTGTTAAAAGGGCGCTTTAATAGCATTCCTTATGGAGAAAGGACATACCCCTGTGGGGAAGAAACATTTGAGTCCTTGACACATACCATTCTAGAAGGCAGCTTACATAGGTTCGAACGTATCCACTATCTCTGCCCAATAATGTGTAAATGTTCTAGTATATCTCCCACAGACTGCCTGAAGTTTCTGCTGTCGGGAGAGAACCAATTAATAACAGACGGTGGGTAAAGTTTTTATTCCCAGTTTTAAGAATTCATAAAATGTTATATTAAGACAAGCACCTGACTCAAGTTCCTTTGATATGTTCTAGCAATGTACTTACTCTGTATATCTTATATTATGTTTTTATCTTTGAATTTTTGGGTCTATGACTGTATAACAAAATTTAACTCTGTGCCATCAAATTGCCTCCAACTTATGGCAACCCTATGAATCGGTGATCTCCAAAATACCACGTCCTCAACTGCGCTGCTCAGCTCTTGCAAACTCAAGCCTGTGGCTTCCTTTAGGGAGTCTTCCCTAGTAGCCCTTCGATTGCTTTCTACCCTGGGAGTCTCATCTTCCATCCCTATCTCTTGTTCCTTTTTGGACTGTCCCATCATTGGGGTTTTCGTGGTGGGCAAAGTTCAGCAGGGTTTACCATGGTCAGTGTTAACAAAAGTTAGTTTGAGTGCCACCGCTGTTGCCTCCTCCGCCCGCACCATTTTCAGCTAGCGCAGCTGCCCAGTCGCTCCCTTGGAGAGCATTGCTCTTAATAGGGTCACCTCTTCAGTACTGGGCACTGTCACCACTAGGTTGTTTTTAAGTCACAATGTTTAAGTCACATTTTCTACAGCTCCAGACAACTTGAACCCTGACTGTAAAACCTTGCTTTGCCTCGAGAATATGAAAAAAGTGTTGATTCACAGATCTTCTTTTCCGATTTCCAGGACTCGAGACCGTCGCTCCTTTCGGGTGCTGATTAAGGACGAAATCTGGGAAAAGAGGACAGGCTTCCCCGTGGACGGCTCCCTCGGAGCCCGAACCAAGATGGCGGAAGAAGGTTCCTCTACCCCTGAAGCAGGAGGAGGCCTTGATGCCTTCCAAGCTGGGATCACTGGGGAAGACGGGGGAAGGACGTTCAAAAATGTCCCCCGTGAAGAGAAGGGCAGCTCAGATTTCCACTGCCAGCGCTTCAGGGGGTTCTGCTACAAAGAGGCCAGGGGTCCCCGAGAGGCTTGCGCTCGGCTCCATGAACTCTGCCGTCGGTGGCTGAAGCCAGAAAGGCACACCAAGGCTGAGATCCTGGACCTGGTGATCTTGGAGCAGTTCCTGGCCATCCTCCCCTCAGAGATGTCCAGCTGGGTGAGGGAATGTGGAGCGGAGACCAGTTCCCAGGCGGTGGCCCTGGCCGAAGGGTTCCTCCTGAGTCAGGCAGAAGAAAAAGAGCAGGAAAAATTGGAGGTAAGAGCATTTCCTCCTGGTGGATTAGGACTCAGAATCTACTTGGGACTTTCCTAGATTTTCCTCCTTTATAGAGGTCACTCAACAAAGGGACGGGTGCTTGGCCTCCCTGTTTCGTCCTGCGCCTTTTTCTAATTCCACTCTTCCCCCCCCCCCGCGTCCCATCTCTTGTTCTCATTTTTATTGTCCTCTCTGGTGCAGGATCTGTGTATGAAAGAGGATGCTGACAGGCTGAAGATGCGAAAGCTTCCCCCGGATGCAAGACTCACTCTGCCCTCTTTGTGGCTGGCACTGGAAGGTGACCAAAGAGCCATCTCGCTGGGTAAGGATTCACGGTTTTGTTGTATTTTTTAAAAACTTGGTTCCCCCATTCTCAAATATGCTTGACGTCCCTTGGCTGGTTTTCTGTCCCTCTGAGTGCTGAATTCCAGCACTTGTTTTTTGTATTAGTCATTAGGAATGTGCAATTTGAATTTTTGGGACTAGAAAAACCCACCATTCTCCATTCTGGGAATTCCTCCGGACACACCGATAGGTGTGGCTCGCCGGGAGAAAAGGCCTGGCTGGCTCGCCTAGGACAGGCCTAGCCCCATTCTAACTTCCTGTTAGAAAAAGGTGGGGCTTCCTGGACATCCTGTCACGGGGCAGAGTCTGTCGTCGGGGCCGAATCACCACACACCCAAGACAAGTCCGAGACTCACACTGCTCAGAGTTGCCTGTTAGATAACTCCCACCACTCCTAATGGAGAATGCTCAAAAAGAGACCTTTGGGTAGTGTGGGTGGCATATAAATTACATAAAATAATAAATTAATTAATATTTCCAAAAATGCAGAATAACTAGGGTTAAAGAACTAGGAAAGCGATGGGAGGAAAGCAATAACAAGCCTAGACAGCATCTTTAAAAGCAGAGACATCACCTTGCCAACAAAGGTCCGCTTAGTCAAAGCTATGGTATTTCCAGTAGTGATATAAGGAAGTGAGAGCTGGATCATAAAGAAGGCTAACCGCTGAAGAATGGATGCTTTTGAATTGTGGTGCTGGAGGAGGCTCTTGAGAGTCCCCTGGACTGCAAGGAGAACAAACCTATCAATTCTGAAGGAAATCAACCCTGAGTGCTCACTGGAAGGACCTGAAGCTGAGGCTCCAATACTTTGGCCATCTCATGAGAAGAGAAGACTCCCTGGAAAAGACCCTGATGTTAGAAAAGTGTGAAGGCAAGAGGAGAAGGGGACAACAGAGGATGAGATGGTTGGACAGTGTCATCGAAGAAACCAACATGAATTTGACAAAACTCCGGGAGGCAGTGGAAGACAGGAGGGCCTGGTGTGCTCTGGTCCATGGGGTCACGAAGAGTCGGACACGACTTAACGACTAAACAACAAGAAGAAAGAACTAGATCAGTGTTTCCCAAACTGGGGGTCGTAAAGTTTTTTCCGGTGGGTTGGGGTGTGTGTCTCCTTATATGTGTTGTAGCCCTTCTCAGCTATGTACGAAACATCCACTGAAGGGCAGCTTCTGTGGGTCAGTATCTCAGCCATCATCTGGAGGTCAGCTAGAAGGAACTATGGCTCAGCAGTGGATCCTATGCGTGCTATGGAAAAGTTCCCATGTTCAGTATTTCATATCTCCAAGCGGAGTTGGAAAAAGAGACCTGTGTGGGACCCACCTTGCTCCCTTCTGCGCTCCCTAACTCCTTTTGTCCTGTCCCATAGGATTTTGCACTTTTGACTGGAAGGCAGTGCAGCCAAAGGCTGGGTTTAAAAGAATAATAATGATGTGCCATCAAGTCCATCTGAGTTACAGCAACTCTTTATCAGGGTTTTCTAGGTAGAGAAAACTCAGAAATGGTTTTCCCTCTTCCTTTCTTATGGGGTTGCCCTGGGAGTTTGCAACTTGCCCAAGGCCACACAGGCTGGCTGTACTCACAGGAGACCCAGTCGGGGAATCGAACTTCCAACCTCTGGCTCCGCAGCCAGAGACCTACAAATTAATAAATGGCTCTTCTGTTCACTCTCCTCCCCACCCCACCCCTCCATCACAGGAGATCGACCAAGATTGCCAGCAGCCATTCATACTCGCTCATCCTTCTTTTGTGATGCACCGGAAATGGCCTCTGTGCAGCTGGATCAGGTACAGGCAGAATCGACAGTAAATATAAGGCTGGGGGTTATTGTCCTGACTTCAACTGGAAGCCTCTCTCTCTCTTCTCTGCCCTGTAAGAAGGATGGGAACGCCGTTTCTGAGTGTTCGAATCCTCTACCTGAACCTTTGCTAAATCGGATTCAGTGTAATTTCAGATTCTGCTCCAGTGGAGGAAAAACTATTTCTTTGTGAACAGAATTATATATCGAATTTTTCCGCGTATAAAATGACACTTTTTCCTAAAATAATTAGAGGAAAAATTGGGTGTTGTTTTATACACGGAAGGAAGCAGTCATGCGTGCGCACTCGGGCGCCTCTTGCTGCTGCCTTGCCCGCCCGCCCGATCACCTCCTCAAGTGCGACTGCCGACTGCCGGGACTCACCTCCAGCTCACGTTGCCCGCCTTGTCCCCTCTGGTGGTGGAGGCAGGAGGAGGCGGAGGCAAACAAGCACTCGCGTGCGCTTAGGCACCTCTTTCTGCAGCCGCTGGCAGATCACCTTCTCCCACAATCTCCTCAGGGCAGGGGACAAGGCAGCCACGTGAGCTGAAGGTGAGCCCTGGCAGTCGGCAGTCGCACTGGAGGAGGTGATCGAGCAGGCAGCAGAGACAGCAGGAGATGGAGGAGCAGTTGCCCATTAATTGCTCCTCCGCCTCCATCAAGGGTCAAAATTAGGAGGGCATTTTATACATTGGGGGGGTCATATACACGGTAAAATACGTATATATAAAATATGTATATATTTCAGGTAAAATATGTATATGTATATATTTCAGGTAAAATACGTATATATAAAATATGTATATATTTCAGGTAAAATACGTATATATAAAATATGTATATATTTCAGGTGACCTTTGAGGAGGTGGCTGTGTGTTTCACAGAAGAGGAATGGATCTTGCTGGATTTCCACCAAAGAGCCCTGCACACCGAGGTGATGAAGGAGAATTATGGGATGATGGCCTCTCTCGGTAAGGATCTCCCTGGCTCTTGCTTGCTGAGATCAGTGTCCAAGTGGGGGAAAGTAACCGCTTCCTGTTACATACAGTGGTGCGTCACTTAACGATTGCTTCATTAAACGACGAAACCGCTATACAATGACTGATTTTGCGATCGCAAAATGATGTTTTAATAGGCAAAGTCCGCTTTGCGACAGTCGGTTCCCTGCTTCGGGAGTCGATTCTTCGCATTACGACGATTTTATGGGCGGCTTCAAAATGGCCGCCGGCTGCTCAAAATAGCTCCCCGCTGTGTTTTAGGACGGATTTCTCGCTAAACAGGCACCGATAATGGCCACCCCTATGGAGGACCTTCGCTGGACTGTGAGTTTTCAGCCCATTGGAATGCATTGAACGTGTTTTCAATGCATTTCAATGGGTTTTTTTATTTTCGCTTAACGAGGATTTTGCTCTACAGCGTTTTCGCTGGAACAGATTATCCTCGTTAAGCGAGGCACCACTGTACTTTACTATCTGAATGGAACTCTGCTTTCCATGTACATAAGCTCACACTTGACAGTATAGGTTTTAAATTTAGTTTCACATAAATCTGTGTGCTATAGCAATCTCTGAGTTGAATCCCTCTGATGATTTTGGACTACGGTGCCCATCATCCCCAATCATTGGCTCTGCTGGGTGCAGCTGACAGGCACTGCACATGCCATCATCCTCCAGAAGGCCACATGTTCCCCACCGCCGGTAGTTCAATTTACAGAGAGAGGCTTTCACTGTTGTCGTTTTCATTATGCCACCCACAACCAATCAAATCTGCTTCTTTTTTGAATTGATGGAGTGCGTCTTTTCCCCCCCACCTCTTTCAAGGTGCTGATCGGCGGGAGAGTGAAAATAAAGGCGGGTTGTGCGCCATGTTGTTGGAAACGACAAGACATCCGGAGGAAGAAAAGCAAAGTCAAAAGAGAGAGAGAAAGGAGGAACAAAAGACTGAATCACCTCCTTTTCTGGCCTCGGACATCTGGGAAATCCCAGTCCACGAGAAAATGGAAAGGGTTGAAGATCTTTATTCTGAATCGAGCTGGGATGATCCTTTGGCCGGTCACCTAAGGGAGGAAGCGCATAAATGGCCGCACGGCGAAGAAGACTTTAATTGGAACTCAGACCTTACTGAATATCAAAGAACGCACCTGGGTGAGGAAACCTGTGAGGTCCTGGAGTGGGGAAGGGGCTTCCGTCAGAAGATCCTGTTCGCTCCTCATCTGCCAGCTGCGACAGGAGAGAAACCGTATACCTGTCTGGATTGCGGGAAGGGCTTCAGCCGGAGCAGCACCCTCAAAACCCACCAGATCATTCACACGGGGCAGAAGCCATATAAATGTCTGGAATGCGGCAAGAATTTCAGCCAGAAGTCCGGGTTGAGAACGCACCAGATCATTCACACCGGAGAGAAACCGTACCGATGCCTGCTGTGCGGGAGGAGCTTCAATCTGAAGTCCAGCTTGAATAGGCACCAGAATGTTCACACAGGAGAGAGGCCGTTCCAGTGCTTAGAGTGCGGAAGGTGCTACGCCTCAAAAAGGAACCTCGTGGCCCATCAGATGGATCACACCGGAGAGAAACCCTACCAGTGCCTGGAGTGTGGGAAGAGCTTCAGCCAGAGGTCGGTCTTGAAAATCCACCAGGTCTTTCACAGCCAAGAGAAATCTTACAAGTGCTTGGTGTGTGGGAAGGATTTCCACATGAGATCCGGTCTCAGCAGGCACCAGATGGTCCACACGGGGGAGAAACCCCATAAATGCCTGGAGTGCGGGAAAAGCTTCACTGACCGGAGCAAACTAGTGGTCCATCAGATGAGCCACAATGGGGAGAAACCCTACAGCTGCCCCGAGTGTGGGAAGGGCTTCACCATCAAGAGGAGCCTCGCGGCGCATCAAATGAACCACGCGGAAGGGAAACCGTACCAATGCCTGGACTGTGGGAAGACCTTCAGCCACAGGTCAAGCCTCAGCCGACACCAGACTTTGCACGCCGAGGAGAAGGCACACACAGATGAAAAGCCACGATGGCTGCCGTATATCCTGCCCGCTCTTTGAGATGGCAGCGCTTATGTTCTGTCTGTCTGATGCTTCACCGTTGTGTGTATGTGTGTTTGAAGGAGGAAAGTGGTTAATACAGTTGTGGCCGCACTCTGTGGAAATCCTCCTTTCGAGTTGAGTTGATATCTTTTGATATCAAGGCCTACTGTGGATGCTGAAAACCATGGATTATAACACTATTTTCATAGTGAACAGTATACATAGCATAGTCTCTGCCTCCCCCTATTGGCCAGTTCTGGTGACGTCATCTTTAGAAATATATACATATATATATTTTCTCTTAACATTTTTAGTATTTTCAGACCGTGGATAAGTGAATCCGTGGATACTGATCCCGCAGATAAGGGGATCCTACTGCAATTTGGTTTTGCTCAAGAAGGCTTATTTTTCTGCTAACCTTCTCATTAATACAGACCTAAATCCTACTGCTGGGTGCAACTAAAGCAGGCCTATTTTGGTGTCCACACTTGGCGTCCATCCAACTGGCTAGAATCTGATCACATGTAAACCCATAGTAGGTGCAGTCTTTCTGGGTGTTGGTGTCAACGTACACCCGAATAGACAACAGAGAGCGGAAGATTATGAAAACCACTTGCATCATTTACACGGGCGATATTTTGCAATAGGAATCTGGCCCTTTGAGAATTTTCCAGGCTCCTTCCCTTTTTTTATGTTCAGGAAATTGATGGAAACAGAATTATTCAAAGCTGCCTTCAACAACGGCTTCTCCCTAATGCCGTACATTTTAATGTTGGTTTTAGCCCCACCCCTACCCCCTTTTTTGGGAGGATGAATTTTTAGACCTACATGCTTAAATCACTATATTGATGAATGTATTTTGTATTTTGTGGGGCTTCAGCTTTAACTTGTAAACCGCCCAGACTAGTGCTTGCACTGATGGGGTGGTAAATAAAATAAATAAATAAAATAAATATATTTGATTCAATCGATCTACCCCAATTGGTAAAATTCACAGGATTTTGACTGAAACCGCAAGGACTTGTGGTTGGAGAGGGAATGTGCTTTAGGCTGCAGTAGATAAATATCCAAAGCCTGTCATTCAACAGCCTTGGTCATCCTCGTCATATGCTGTCAGGTTGCCCCCAACTTATGGGTAACCCTATGAATGAAAGAGCTGCAAAATGTCCTGTCTTCCACTACCCAGCTCGTGTTGACTCAACCCTTTAAGGAGCCAATCCATCTCATATTTGGTCTTCCTCTTGTCCTGCTGCCTTCCACTTTTCCTAGCATTAGTGTCTTTTCCAGCGAATCCCGCCTTCTTATGAGGTGCCCAAAGATCTTCAAGCTTAGGGAGGTTCCTGGGGGCGGGGAGGGAAGATACAGTCCTGGAGAGACCCTGGGCCGAAGTTTTTACCCTCAGTTGTGCCTGGAAACATATTGGTAGCCATCAAACCTGTTGTAACACAGAATTTATATTCTCCTTGCAGCCAACTTCATTTAGGGGCCTGACTGCAGCATCCTATACCTAGCAAAGTTTCTGGACACATTCCCATGGCAGCCCCATGTAAATCACCTTATAGGAATCCAAACAGGATGTAAAGTAAGGCCATTGTCACTGTGGCACCAATTCTCCCTCCTCTAATGTAAAGTATTCAAGAGTGACTTAGTTTTGAATGGGCAATCAAGAGCTATCAAGTTTACAAAAGACCTACCCCTCTTTTGCTTCTTTCTATATGGTGCACCTGGAGGGGAAGGATCAGTCAACGGGGGGGGGGGAGGGTTGTTGCCCAGGCAGTGCCTAAATGTGTTTATAGTCCAGCTGTGCAGGAGTAGTATTTCAAAAACAAACAAATCTGACACAGTTCTAATAATACTTAGGTGTCATCCATTCAAATCCAAGTTACAGCAACCTGTCCTGTTGAGTCTGATGAACAATTGCAGCCCTCAGGGTCATCAGCTATCAATAACACAACCAAGGGGCAAGGATGATGGGAGCTGTAGTCTATAAAAGACATTTCTTCCTGATCCCGCAATTATATAGCCTCGGCCAAATTTAAAGAGTTTGAATAGTTTTCTGCTTTTAAAAAATGAATAAATTTGCAGCCCAATCAAGAGGAGAATCTTTATTCCTGTATTCCCACCAAAAAATGCTCCCACCGGCCTTAAAAAAAACATTCAATGGTCTTGGATCATGGGATTTCCAGTTATTTAATGCTTAGATGATTTACAAACTCCTGCATTCCCACAGAAGCAACGGATCAGTTACTGAACCTGTATATATTGCCTCCCTTGGCTTGCAACTGCTTTGCATCTTCAAATATTTCACTTCTCTACCTTTTCCTACCCCATCCCCCCCAAATTTCAAGCAAACTCCTTCACTAGTAAATATTTTTACATCATCCTACTTTGGCTTTTGGAGGGTTAAATACATGAAGTGGAAAAACAGACTAATTCCTAGAAAGGAAGGAAATGAATGCCCTTGTATTGGGCGATGGGGTTGGGTGTGGGTCCTCCAGGGCCAATTGTCCTTCCAGTTGGTCCTGGGATGACTCTTCCTTGGCAAGAAGCTGGAGGATGGAGTCAGGAAGGGAAAGCCTAGGAGAAAGCTGGATTAGCTTCGAAAACAGCAGCCTGAATCATAGCAGGATTCGAACCCGTCTCCCAACTCTGCTCAGCCCCCTTTCTGCAGGGGAGCATCTGCCCCTTGTCCTTCTCCAACCATCTTATCTTCGGGGGACTGGGAAATTGCTTGTTATTTAGCCTTCGGCCTACCCTGCTGTGAAACGGATGCTTGGGAGACTGGGGAGGTGGGGAAAGAAAGGTTCACGTGGGGGCTCTGGGTTCAAATCCCGCCTCGGCTATGTAAACTCACAGAGGGGTGGCCATGGCAAATCGTTCTTTGAATGCCGTAGGCGTCTTGAAAACCCCAAAAATAAATTGGAAGTGACTGAACAGCACGTAACATGGGAACCACGTTACCAGAGCACTCTGGATGTTTTTCCAGAAGTTACGAGGTGTGGAAGGCCTTTGGTGTGAAGGAAATGTCTCTCTTCCTGAGGAATCCTCACAAGAGAGAAATAACAGGTTTGGAAAAAATGTGGCAGGCGCAGATGAAGGCCGCCACCACTCTGTCAAATAAATTACAAAAAAATATCTCTATGGTTGCACAAATGGTTTTGTGGAGGGGAATTATTTGTCTCATTGAAGTGAAAAATACCTTGATGCCAATGAAATTAACTCATAACCCCTGTTTTTCAGGAAATAGGAGGGAAAAAGCACCCCCCCCTTCGAAGGAGCATTGCAAATTAAGAGCTGTGGAGTGTGGGGTTTTTTTTTTTGGAGGGGAACCACAGCTCCCAGAGGTTGCATACTTGCCACCTTCTTTAAAACTGGGCGTTAGGGAGAGCAGCTATTCAAATACAGTAAACACACACACACACACACACACACACACACACACACACACACACACACACACACACACACACACACACACACAGAGTGGTGCCTTGATAGACAGTTACCCCACATGACAGTTTTTTCGCTAGACATTGACTTTTTGGTACCGCTATAGTGATTCGCAAAACAGTGATTCCTATGGGGGAATTTCGCTGGACAATGTTTGGTCCCTGCTTTGCAAACCAATTTTCGCTAGACGACGATTTTGACAGCTCCCTCCGTGCTCGCAAAACGGGTGTTTTCAGGACCTAAGCTTCGCAAGACAGCGATTTAAACAGCTGATCGGCGGTTCCCAAAGTGGCTTTCCTATGGTCGATCTTCTCTAGACAACAACGATTCTTCCCCATTGGAATGCATTAAACAGGTTTCAATGCATTCCAATGGGGAAAAGCTTTTCACTAGCTTTTCGCTAGACGATGATTTCGCTAAACAGCGATTTCAGTGGAACGGATTATCATAGTCTAGCGAGGCACCACTTGTGTGTGTGTGTGTGTGTGTGTGTGTGTGTAATAGGACTACAAGTCCCAGAAGTCCCCACGAGGCTTAATCCTCCCTGGGGGATTCTGGGTGGTGTGGCCCCCAAACCACTAAGGAGCCATCCCCATTGAGCCTAACAAGGGGCTCGATCCCCAAAGAAGCAGGCCCAAGATCACTGAGTTGTAGCTTCCCAGAGAGAGAGAGAGAGAGAGAGAGAGAATGGAGCTGAGCTGTGGGAATTCCTAGAGAGGCAGGAAATTGGAGTGCGGGCGGGGAGTGGGAGGAACAGTGGGCGTGTCCTCCAGAGCAGAGGCTCCGCCCCTTCTTGCCATGTGTGGGTTTTCCTTGGAACGATGCCCGGGGAGAGCCGAGGGTGTTGCCCGGCTTGGATCCGAAGCAGCCTGAATAATAAGGAGCGGGAGGGGGAATCTCCCTTTGCTCAGCTCTCCCTCCTTTGGAGTGGGGGAGATCTTTTTTTTTTCTCCTCCTCCCCCCTTCCGTGGGGAAACTGGTGAGTCCTCCTGTCCCCGACTTGTACCTCGGGGGTGTAGGGGATCCCCAGAATTGCAAGGGGGAAGCATGCAGGGAAGGGATCAGGGCGAGGAATCCCCCCTCTTTGACAGCTGAATCAGACAAGGCCAGATGATGATCCACAGCCCAGGTATGGACTAAAAGAGGATCACCTCTGGAGATGTCTTTTTTTTTTAAATCAGATTTTAAATTGATTTAAATGGAAAGATAAGCTGTCCGTAATGCACTCTGGAAATGCAGTCAATGCAGATGAGAAATGTTGCAAAACGGGGATTGGTGTAATTGCAATGAATCTCAATCATGCAGATGAGAAAAATAGAAGTCATGCGATTACAGTGGAGAATGACCATAATTTAACCTCGCTGTCTCAAAGCAAATTGCCAAATGGATGCCCCAAAGGTAAAAGGGAGTGTGGGACTAGGAGGCAGGACAGCTGGGATCAGCCAGGGGGTGGGGGAGGCGATGGCAATGGAAAACCAGCCCTGGAATATCTCCCCCTAACTCGGAAACCCTGTTAGGGCCATCATCATTCGGAAATTGACTTGGTGGAGCAGAACCTAAACGATAACAGCGAAACAGAACACCTCTCACAGAGATCATTACAAAATATTTTCAAAATTTTAATTTGCTGTTTCAAATATAAAAGGAAGCAGGGGGAGCAGAGAAGGGGTGAGCCGAAGGACCCCCAGCGGCCCCTATAGTTGTGGAACCAGTCGGTTCTTGGGTTACATCTGCCAGCATCCTTGCCCATCCCCTGTAATGGTTGGAGCTGATGGGAACATCTGGAGGAAGATCATGGTTTCTCATTTCAGCCATGGGGGGATGTTTGGTTATGTAGTTGGGAAATCCCAAATTTTGCCCCCTTGGGTATCAGCTTCGTATCTGCTGCCTTCTCTGCTCAGCCCCACATTTGTTGTGGGGAGGAACAGACTTTTATCTCCCTTAGAGCAGTGGTCCCCAACCTTGGCCCTCCAGATGTTGTGGATCTACAACTCCCAGAATCCTTCACCACCACCACTGCTGGCCAGGATTTCTGGGAGTTGAAGTCCAAGAACATCTGGAAGCCCAAGATTTGGGAACAATGCCTTAGAGGACCCAGGCTAGCAAGCACCCCTCTTGCAGTCAAATGGTGTACAATAATTTATCATTCATTGCAGCAATCCTGTATTTAGTGGTCGTGGTGGGATGGAGTGGATGACCTCTGGAGTTCCATCAGTCTTTCATCAAAATTAAATATCAGTCCTGCTTTGATGACGCCAGCTCATCCTGCAAGTGGGTAATGTGTTTATGAAGTACATTTGGGATAAATATTAGGCGAAATATTTTGAGGAAGCTTTTCAGGACGTACTCAGTTGAGTCACACTGTATTTTAACTGCCAATTCCTCAATTTCTTAGGTTTGATTAGATTAGATGGTGGTGTAGTAATTTATTATTTAATGTTGCTTCGTTGTTCAAGTATATGTTTGATTTTTTTTTATTTTCCTATGAATTGCCCTGAGTAGTGTCTGTTGCTTAACCAGGCAGTAAATAAGCATATTAAATGAATATTAAATGAATGAATAAATGAATGAATGAATAGTTCCAATAGTTTGAGCTGTTTGTTAGTGGAACAGCCAGCCTCAGAAGCTCATGGTCTGTTGTCTTTCCCTGGTGGTGTTTAAGTAGAGGTTCAGCGAAAGAGTTATGGACTGTGGCAGATAGGGAAGTGCCATGCATGGGGTTTTTTCTCCTTTTCCGACTCCAACTCACAGAATTCTCTGAAGAATTGCCCAACAGAAATCTGCATTTCATGGGGACCTCCACTCCAATGGAGTTTTGGGAGAGCAGGAACAGACCAAAGAAAATATTTCTTGACCCAGCAGGTGGTTAGTCTGTGGAACTCCTTGCCGCAGGATGGGGTGACGGCATCTGGCCTAGATGCCTTTAAAAGGGGTTGGACAGATTCCTGGAGCAAAAGTCCATCGCAGGTGACAAGCCATGATGATGGGGATGTACAATCTCCAGGCTTAGAAGGAAGGTGTTGGTGTAAGTTAGCAGAGTTTTGTTTCCGTCCAGGCAGGCAGTTGAATCACACGGACGAAGACAGCTTCTTCCAACACCAAGTGTATTTATAGTATACAGTGGTGCCTCGCTAGATGATGATAATCCGTTCCACTTAAATCGCTGTTTAGCTATATCATCGTCTAGCGAAAAGCATTTCCCCATTGGAATGCATTGAAACCTGTTTAATGCGTTCCAATGGGAAAGAATCATCATTGTCTAGCAAAAATCAGCCATAGGAAAGCCACTTTGGGAACCGCCGATCAGCTGTTTAAATCGCTGTCTTGCGAAGCTTAGGTCCCGAAAACACCCGTTTTGCGAGCACGGAGGGAGCTGTCAAAATCGTGTCTAGCGAAAATCGGTTTGTGAAGCAGGGACCAAACATTGTCCAGCGAAATTCCCCCATAGGAATCATTGTTTTGCGAATCGCTATAGCAGTCACAAAAAGTCAATGTCTAGCGAAAAAACTGTCATGCAGGGTGGGGTAACTATCTAGCGAGGTACCACTGTATACAAAGGTTTAGCAGTACAAACTGGCAGCATGACAGCCTGCCATTCATTAGAAGAGATCCTACATCTTCTCCACATGTCCACACAATTATACACATGCATATTTACATACAGCCAATCAGTCTGGACAGTGCCTCATCCCTGATTGCATGATTCAGCATTTTGCACACCTGTCAAATATGGCTACAGATTATCATGGGCCTTGTTGGTAACGTACAGAGAAGGAAGCAGCCAGCTTGCTTGTGGGGAGCCTAGAAGGGCAGCGAGACCATGCCTTCCAGGACGCACTTCCTGTTTTGTTGATTGCCAACAGGAAGCAAAGGCCCGAGATAGGGCCTGGTCCAGGTGAGCGGAAGTTGTTGTGGGTCTGTGAGTTGGAACTCCCAGAATTCTGCCTGGGAGTATATTTTTAGAGAATTCTGGGAGCTGTAGTCGCCAAAACCAATCAGTGCAGCCAGAGATTGGGAGTTCAATTCCCCACATGTGCCTCCTTGACAGGCACTGGATTTAATGATCCACAGAGTCCCTTCCAGCTCTGCATTTCTAAGATGATGATGATGATGATTAGTGGTGGACAGGGAAGGGATGTTTTGGCTTTCTCTATAGCAAAATAAGCTTGGAATTTCATTTTAACCCATTAGCTTGAAAAGTGTTAATAAAAGCTGATTCACAAACCCTCTTTTTATATTCCCAGGAGCTGATCTCCCTGTTTCATGACACAGCCTTTGCTTTATGACCTAATTTGGAAAAAAAATTTCCTTCAGTTCTGGCAAGGGAAAAAAAATGCTCGATTTGCATGCAGACTATCAATGTTTTAGAGACTTCTTATAGAAGGAAGACCCGAGGGAGTCTTTACGGCTGGCCCAGCTACTGAAAGCTAAAAGCAGTAGTGATACACGCTAAGGCTCGGATCCTGGACTTGGTGATCCCTGAATAAATTTTTAACAATCCTGCCCACCTGTCCGGAGATGGAGGGTTGGGTCAGAGAACCTGCGTCCGTGACTCTGTCTCAGGGTTTCCTTCTAAACCAGATGGAGAAAGATGAGCAAAAAGAGCAACAGGTGAGAAAATTTCATCTGGGTACTTTCACAGGGGCTCATAATCTGATCCAAGCAACCTTAATATCGCCCCACAAGCTGCTGTTATAAAAATATTTACAGTGGTGCCTCACATAGCGAGGTTAATCCGTTCCGAATTAACCCTCGCTATGTGAAAACATCGCTGAACGGATCAAGAACACCCATTCCAAATGGGCCGAAAACTCACCGTTCAGCAATGTTTTCCTATGGCCGGCAGCCATTTTTGCGCCCTCCCCTCGCTTACCGAGGGTGCGAAAACGCTGCGCGCGGCCATTTCGGGGCTTCCGGCGGCCATTTTGGAGTCGCCAAACAGCTGATCCGCGGGTCGCAAAACGAAGGTCGGTAAGCGAAACGCTTACCGACCTTCGCTATGCGAGTTTTGCCCATTGGGGCCATCGCTTTGCGATCGCAGTTGCGATCGAAAAAAACCCCTTGCTATGCGGATTTGTCGTTCTACGGTGCGCTCGTTAAGCGAGGCACCACTGTCCTCTCTGGAATCTGATGGAAGGGGCTGCAATCTATGAAAACCTATGGTGAATAAAACCGCTTCGTCTCAAAGGTGCCCCTAGATTCTGTATTAAATTTCCCTGCCCGTTTTTAATTGGGAAGAGTCTAAGGATAAAATAAGCCCTTCCTTCTTAGTTCTTGTTCGGTGGTTTTCCTATTTCTAATCCCCTTCTTCTACCTTGGTAATTCTCGCTGCTCTTTTGAATCCAGGGCCTCCTGACAGAAAAGGATGCTTACGTTCGTAAAGCACCAAAGGGTCCTTCGGACAGCCCATGGAGGCCGTGGACCAGCTGGTTCCTGCGGGAAGGTGAGGGAGGAGCCCCCTCCCTGGGTAAGGATTCAGCTTTTCTTCCCCTCAGGGCATCTGAAAGAAGCAGTCTGCATTCATCTTACACGCCATCAAATCAGTTCCAATTTGTGTAATTCCTTCCCAGGGTGTTCTAGGTAGAGAAGGACTCAAAAATGGTTCCCCATTTCCTTCTTCCTGGGGCACTGAGACTGTGGAGCTTGCCCAAGGCCACACAGGCTGGCTTGTCTCCCTGGAAAGTCACAGTGGGGGGAATTGAACTCACAATCTCTGGCTCTGCAGCGAGATACTTAACCGCTGAGCTATCCCGCCAGCCCATTGTGTTTCTGTCGTGTAAGAATGTTCAGATTGATATTTGCATCTGATAGAGTGGACCGTAGTCTACAAAAAACTCAAACCAAACACATAAGCCTTTAAGCTGTCAGTACGGGAAGGACTGGGCAGCATGTGGTCCCCAGCCCCCTGACACCTGAGGAGAAAAATACTGGTTTTGGGGAAGAAAAAGAAATGGCTAAAAAGAGCCCCTTGGTGGCGGAGGTGGTGGAGGAGGTGAATCCCTCATCCTGGGTCTATTTAAAAATATAATTTTTGGCCACTAGAGAGCGGAAGAGAGCTCATTTGGTTTTAAAAAATAGCCTGCATTTGTACAGTATATGAAAAAAATTCAGGGGGTGGGAGCTGTAGCAGGTGTGGCCGTTCAAGGGATGGGGTGCCATGGGGTCCCTGAACGTCTGAAGATTGCCCACTCCTGCTCTAGATCACTTTATGGGATTTGCTTTCAGCGTTTGCCTCTTATATTTTCAAGTCAAGAGGCGAACTCTGAAAGCAAAGTGAGCACTGTGGTGTTTTCAGGTTGGGTGAAGGTTGCCTCCTCACCTCGCAATTACAACTAGAGCTTTTCAGGAGGACATTTCTCATGGTGTCTGAGGGGTCTTTCTGAGGAAGTGGTGGTTTTTTGTTGGGTGATGTTAGGCAAAGGCTGGATTGCAGCCTAACAGCAATGCTAGCTAGACAGAGCATGTGCTTTGTATTCCCCAGGATCTGTGGATCATCCTTAGTATCTTTAGGTAGGGCTTGAAAGGAGCCATATTGAACACACTCCTTTGGGCAATCATCATTTTACCTTCTTGCTTTTTGTTATAAGTCATAGATGACTTTGGGGGTGGATCCGTTCAAGAACAGGTTCTAAATAAGACATTAGTAAATGAATCCTCCTTGTGCCTTTTTCATTTTGCCACTCACAGGAGATAGGCTGAGAACACCCACTCTGTTGACGCCGCATTCTCTTTTTTGTGATCCGAAGGAAAGAGCCTCAGTGCAGCGGGATCAGGTATGGGACAGAACATTAGATGTGCTGTAGTAATGGCGAGGCGATTATGTGGGCCCTGGAAAGGCGCGATGTATTTCAGAGGAAGAACAAGTGAAAACTGGCAGAAACGACACCAATAATTTCAGATAAGCAGAGGATACCTTTTGCTGGCGGAAGGCAGCAGTCATCTGAATTGACTGCTGGTAAAGATTATAAGCAGAAAGTCCTAAAGCTGCAGATGTTAAGAAGATCATAACAGTGGCCATAATTTTGCTGGAATTTTACTCCAGAACATGTAAAGTCACATAAATTGTGGTGGTGAATGGAAGCCAATTAAGGATGTGCTAGTCATGCATTTGCACATATGTCTGTTATGCAACTTGGTGCACAGACCAGGAGGAGACTGGCGCCTCATTAATTAGCTGCAATGTAATGTTGCAGTTTATACGGTTGCACTGACTGTAGAATAAAACTGCGATAGAATTCTAGCCAGTGGCTTCAGAAGAATGGCTCGCCTTTAGCGTGGACAATGAAGTGGTTAATGCTTTGTTGTGGTTAGTGGTCAGTTGTTAATATTTTTGATATCATGGTTCACTTATCAACCCAGAAGGGGAAAGTCACAATCAGAGAAGGCCCGTTGAATTAGTGGGGATTCAGGGAGATATCCCTGTTAGAATCCATTGGTTCTGTGGGGTTTGTGGAAAGCAGGAGGGAAAGAGGGAGTCAGAACATGAGATAGAGTGATCCGATAAAGGAAGCCATGACTTTGCAAAAGGCAATATAACATCTTGGACATTATTAACTGCTATACGTCAGAATCAACTTAATGGCACATCGCAACAGGGCGTGCGTTATCCTCCAATGTGTTTTTGGCAGACAAGAAGTTATCTTCAGAACCCGGTGTTTCTGTCCCAGCTGCCAGTTAAGAAGTTTGGGGGTATGTGTGTGCCCATCCTGAAGTCCTGAATCCTCTATCTGAACCTTCACTACATCAACTAAAGTATCTTCTTGGTTTTTACTTAGCAGTGAAAGCCAGGGGTTAATGATGAGGAAACATGTTCTTCTTTCAGGTGACTTTTGAGGAAGTGGCTGTGTATTTTACCGAGGAGGAATGGGCCCTGCTGGACCCGGACCAAAGGGCCCTGCACACGGAAGTCATGGAGGAGAATCACGGAATCGTGGCGTCTCTCAGTAAGGATCACATTTGCTCCATAAAACGAGTTTCCAGGTCACAGACAATAATCAGTGTTTCAAACCGGCCTTGGTTTCCTTTCTGGTCACTAAGACTGTTTTTGGGGTGTTTGTGTTTTTTAAGCTAGTTTTGAGCCGTGGTTTAAATCTTTTTTTAAATGTTTTGAAGTTGTTTTGACTTTTTAAAAGCTGATTTTGATCACTGTGATCTATTTTAAAATCACCTTGAGTCCCCCCGGTGTGTGAAGGGCAATAAACAAGTACTTAATGCACCCAGTGGTTTATATATCTGGCTGTGGAGTTTGATTCCCAACTGTGTCTCCTTGACAGTTCTGCAATTCTTCTTTTTAATATTTTTATAAATATATCCTGTAATGGTTTATCAGTGTGCTTGAACAAATGAGGACGTTTTCAGTTTTTAAATAGTTTTGTTATCGCAAGACTTCTTAGCATTACTGCTCTTTTGTAATAACAGATGTTATTACTGCTGTAGTTAAATGTACTCACCTGCCAGTTTGCTTTTTGTGTTATATAGTGGTGCCCCGCTTAACGACGTTAATTCATTCCAGCGAAATCGCTGTAGAGCGAAAACGTCATAAAGCCAAATAAAAAAGCCCGCTGAAATGCATTGAAAACCGTTCAGTGCGTTCCAATGGGCTGAAAACTCACCGTCCAGCGAAGATCCTCCATGGGGCGGCCATTTTTGGTGCCTGTGGAGCCAGGAATCCGTCCAAAAACACAGCAGGGAGCCATTTTGACCACCTGGCGGCCATTTTGAAAACCCAATGATCAGCTGTTTTGATCGTTGTAATGCGAAGAATCGGTTCCCGAAGCAGGGAACCGATCTTCGCAAAGCGAAAAAAAACCATTTAAAACTGTTTTGCGATCGCAATTGTGATCGCAAAAACATAGTCGTGAAGCAGATTCATCGTTGTATGGGGTAATCATTAAGCGGGGCACGACTGTATACTTGTCAAGTTTTTACACTGCTTGGAGGATGTTTCATGTCAAGCTGTTTAAAAAGACATTAAGTTACTGAATAAAAGCCTCATGGCACAGTGATTAAACTGCAGTTTGCAGTCAAGACTCTGCTCACAACCTGAGTTCAATCCTGAGAGGCTCAGGTAGCCAGCTCAAGGTTGACTCAGCCTTCCATCCTTCCGAGGTCAGTAAAATGAGTATCCAGCTTGCTGCACGGTGGGGGGGCAATGTGTAGCCAGTATAATTAAATCGTAAACTACCTTGAGGATGCTTTAAATGCTATGGGGTGGTATATAAGCAGCATGCCTTTCTTTGCTTTGCTTTTATAAGAATGGAAATTTGATTTGGGTGGACCAAAACATAACAGACTGATCACCGGCAATTAATGCTGATAATCTGAGTGGAACGTATGTCCTGGATGCTGCCACCAGACTTCTATGCCAGTGATTCTCAACCTTGGATAACCCACCTGTTCTTGAACCGCAACTCCCAGAAACCCTGGGACAGCACAGTTAGTCACAAAAACATCTGGGAGTTGCGGTCTGTCGCGACTGCCACCTCCTCCTACGTCACCACAAGAGATGACAGGTCACGATCCTTCACACACACACACACAACTTCGCTGCCACCAACCACACATAAACCTGACACTTCAGACTTAGTATGGATTTAAAAATAAAAATGATGATTTATTGAATACAGAAATAAAATGGAAATCACTGAGTAAAATAATCACTTGTCACACTATATTTCTCTGACCTTAACCCTGCACAGTTCTTTGTTACTTAATACTCAATTACTCAATTACCTAACCTATATCTAACCCTGTATACAGATCTTCTTTTAAGGCCTCTCTCACTCTCCCACTAATTAACCTTCCCCTCTTTGCACTCCCCCCTTATATACACAAACTCCACCCCTTTAAGACCCACCTCCTGCCCTGCCATAGGCTAGGAAACTCCAGCCTTAGCCAAGACAGGCGACGTCATGGCACACGTCACACGGTCCAAGAACATGTGGATCACTCAAGGTTGGGAACCACTGCACTCTGTTGATGTCCCTCCGCAGACTCCAAGCCAGCTACGGCTGATGAGAAATGCAACTCAACAAAATCTAGGGGAATGATACAGCCGACATCTCCTGTCCTTTTCCACCAGGGGAGACGCACGCACACACACACGCACACACACACGCACGCACGCACACGCACACACACACGCACAACCACACACACACACACAACCACACACACACAACCACACACACACACACACACACACACACACACACACACACACACACACACACACACACACACACACACACGTTCATTGTTCTGTGTCCTTGATTTCCAGGTTTTCTGTTCCCTCTTACTAGTTGTCGTTCTGTTCTTTTGAGGTGACGGTGATTCGGAGAGCGCGAATGAAGAAGGAGGCTGTGTGACGTTCTTGGAAGATGCCAGATACGAAAGAGGAGGAGACCAGAAGAGGCAAAAGGACCTTTCACAGGCTGCTTCCCTCTGGGAAAGGGCTGGACAAGATAAAACAGACCCACGCAAGGAGAGCAGGCAGTGCTTTGTGTGTGGAAGACACTTCTGTTGTAAATCAAATCTCAGTATACCTGTAAGAGATCAGACGAGGGAGGAAACCTTTAAATGTCCAGAATGTGAAAAAAGCTTTGGTGTGAGGACGGGGACCGGGTATGATCAGCCGCTTCACGGAGGGGTAAAGCCATACAGATGCGCGCAGTGCGGTAAGTGTTTCAGTTGTAAGAAATACCTTACTGCACATGAGCGGATCCATTTGGGTGAGAAACCCTATAAGTGCGTGCAGTGTAATAAGCGCTTTCCCGCCAAATCGCATCTGAAGAAACATCTCAGAATTCACACCGGGGAGAAACCCTTGAAATGCGCGGAGTGCGGGAAGCGGTTCTACGAGCGATCGAGCCTTCTCAGCCACCAGAGGATCCACACGGGAGAGAAGCCGTACAAATGTGTGGAATGTGGGAAATGTTTTCGCCACAGCATAAGCCTCATCGCCCATCAGCTAGATCACACGGGAGAGAAACCCTACCGATGCCTGGAGTGCGGGAAGAGCTTCAGTCGGAGCGGAAGCCTCAAAAGGCACCAGGTTGTTCACGTCGCCGAGAAACCTTACAAGTGCCTCGAGTGTGGAAAAAACTATGCTGAGAAGAGAAACTTCACTGCCCATCAAAGGAAGCACACGGGAGAGAAACCCTATAAATGCCTGGAGTGTGGGAAAAGCTACAGTCACAGATCAACATTCAGCACGCACCAGCTCATTCATATAGGAGGGAAACCTTATAAATGCCTGGAGTGTGGGAGGAGCTTCAGTCAGCTCGAGACCCTCTATAAACATCAGATTATGAAGGCCGGGGAGAAAGGGATCCATGGAGAGGAGAAGCCGTACAAGTGCCTGGAGTGTGGAAAGATTTTCTGTCAGAAATCAAACCTCAACAGTCATCAAAGGATTCACACCGGGGAGAAACCCTACAAATGCCTCGTGTGTGGGAAAGGGTATAGTTATCGCCAAAGCCTCGTGGCTCATCAGATCAGCCACACCGGAGAGAAACCTTATATGTGCCTGGAATGCGGGAAGAGCTTCAGTCTGAAAGCCACCCTCGGTAGGCATCAGATGATCCACACGGGAGAGAAACCCTATCAATGCCTGGAGTGTGGGAAAAGGTACTCGGAGAAAAGGAACCTCATGGTCCATCAAATGAACCACACTGGAGAGAAACCCTTTCAGTGCGTAGAGTGTGGAAAGAGTTTCGGCCAGAGGTCTAGCCTGAGCAGACACCAGATTATTCACCGAGGGGAGAAACGATGCATGGCTGGGAGGCCATTCCAGATTCCTTATGGGCGCCGTCCCGTGTTAAAATGACAGTCCATTTCACATGGTTGTTGTCCATTAAATGTTTTCTGGACTCCCTACGGCTTCTTATAATAATGGCTGCATGCTGTAGTGTATCCCTCCCTCTCTCTTTTTCCCCAGCAACGATTGTTGTGTGTATATTGCTTTTGTTCTAGGAAGTTCTCTCTCCTCCGGCAGTGTAAAAAATTGAACAGATATCCAAAGGTTTTGAGTGGGCTTATGCCTGAACGTGTCTCCTTCCGCCATCAGCTTGAACTCTTCACGTTCAGGTAGGATATACAGGTACGATCTATACCTGTTTCAAGGTATATTGCGCCACTGCTAAGTCACTAGGGCACCAGCCCTGCTTGTTCGAATTAGGGCCAGCACGTTCGTGCCTCAGCACGGAGCGGAAGGGCAGTCATGGAAGCGTTTTTCTGTCTGCTCTGGCAGCTTCTGCAGTGTGTCTCTGTTCTCCCCCTGGTTGCAGGATCTGCCACGCAACTGTGTGTGGCAAAAAGCCTTCCAGATTGTGGAGCAGAGGGCAGTGATTGCCCTTCTGCTCTACAGCTGGGCATCAGAATAAAGTCTACTACACCTAATTAGTGAATATCTTTGCCCCATCATTGTGTACTGGCATTGTTTTCCTTACTTTTTCATAACTAAAGTACAGTGGTGCCCCACTAGACGCTTACCCCGCATGATGTCAAAATCGCTTAACGATGACTTTTTTGTGATCGCAAAACGGTTCCAATGGGGGAAATCCGTATTACGTTGATTAGGAGCCTGCTTAGCGAACTGTTTGTTCGCTATATGATGATTTTTCCAGTTCTGCAAAATGGCTTCCCTCCGCAAAATGGCTTCCCTCAAAATGGCTGCTTTCCGGACCCCTGCTTTGGAAGACAGCGATTTTTAACAGCTGATCGGCGGTTCTCTATGGGCAGTCTTCGCTGGACAATGAGGTATTTCCCCATTGGAATGCATTGGCCGGTTTTCAATGCATTCCAATGGTTTAGTTTTTTGCTTGACAACGATTTCGCTTAACAGCAATTTTCCTAGAACGGATTATCGTCGTCAAGCGGAGCACCACTGTATACTAGGTCCCCCTTATGAACGGGATCAGTATCGGCTGATTCACTTATCCATTGCCTGAAAATACTCAATTAAAAAACAAACAGAAATATGTGCCCTGTTTCTCTGAATATAACACCTAACCTGAAAATAAGCCCTAGTATGATTTTTCAGCATGCTTGTAATCTAAGCACTACTCCAAAAATAAGCCCCAGTTAAGTGAAACCTCGCCCTTCACCATTGTGCAGCAACCAGAAGAAGATGACACGACTGTATTTGAATAAATGTAGATAGTTGCACATGAAAAAAATAAAACATCACCGGAAAATAAGCCCTAATGTGTTTTTTGAGCAAAAATTAATATACGGCCCTGTCTTATTTTCGGAGAAACACGGTATTTATATGTATTTCTGGCATGTATTTACTAGAAATGGGGTCAAGGCTGCATTTTTCGGTATCTGCAGGCAGGAGAAGCTTAGACACAATCCTCTGCGGATCCTGTGGTCCTATTGTACTTGGATTTCCTCTCTGATTTCCCCCACTTGATTTTTTTTTAAATTTGTATTTAAAAACATTATGTAATTATTTTTAACAAAAATAAAGGGGGCAAAAGAAACTCTTATTGCCTGCAATGTACGTTCAGCCAGAGGATACAGAGGCAAGTCATAAAGTTTGCCGGACGAAAAAGCTTCTCAAGGCGAGAAATGGTAGCAATTGTTGAATTGCAGACTTCTAGGCGTGGGTTTTTCAGAATTCATGGCCTGCAGTCCCTGAAAGTCTGGAGGAATTCCCCCCACTGGCTCGACTTTTTTTGGGGGGGGGGCTTTAGCCAAAAGAACGAAAGTGCAGACCTTGAAGGCATGATCATCATCCCTTTTAGCTGAGAAACAATGGCTTCTCTTGAGCCTGAAGGCCAAAGGAAGTGGCTGGCTGGGGCTAAGTTTTATGGGAAGTGCAAGACAAGACACGATTCCATAGGAGGGAGTCCGCCTTCTAAATAACAAAAACAAGGGAAATTAGAAAAAGTTGCCCAGTATGGTTGGAAGACTGGGGAAGGCAGACGGGCAAAAACTGGGGGTGAGAATGGGACAGGGAGGTAAAGAGAAGTGACTTGCAAGAAAAGAAAAAGAAAAATGTGCATTATAGAATGACTTTTTTGTGGTGTCCCCCCCCCCCCCCCCGATAACTGTTTTAACTGGACAGCTCAGTGGTTTAGGCAACTCCCGGAGTTTGGGAGTTTGATTCCCCCCACTGGAAATTCCTCCAGAGGGGCTGGACTCATGATCTGAGGGCCCCTTCCAGTTCTAAGATGATGATGATTTAAATGGTGAGGAAGCCATGGGTTAAAAGGGGGCAGGTTGGTGTCTTTGACTCAGGATTTTGGGAAATAATCTTACAGTACACCATGTTGCAAAACAACATTTTAGGGTTGGCTTTATGACTTTGAATGTGCCCAATGACCCCTTTGGGTAATTGTGGAGCCACCTTATGCCTGTGTTTTTTAAATTTTGATTTATATCCTGCTTCGGTGGGGTCAAGGCCGCAAACTTGGTTCTCTCCCTTGCCCTTTTAATTATTTCTTTATTTTTATTTATTTATTCGACTTGTATGCCTCCCGTCCTCTGCAAGAGTCCCTGGGCGGCTTCCAACATCCGTTAAAACAGTTCAGTTAAAAACAGACACACTAAAAACCAATACGGCCACATCCACTCTACAAAAGCAAAAATAAAAACAGAAACAATCTACAAAAACAATCTAGATCCATGACTTATTAATTAAAATTAAAAATGTCAATTAAAAAACTTCCAGAACAGGAAGGTTTTTAATGTCAGCACCAGTCGGACTAAACAACAACAACAAAACAACTGGTATCCCTCTAGCCTGTCGGACGAACCACCCACTAACAACACTTCCGTCTTATCTTCACCGTAACCCTGCAAGGGCCACAATCACCCAGAGAGTTTCATGGCTGAGTGTGGAAGCGGATCTTCCGTGATGAGAGAAGATGATCAAATGTAAATATGTGTCCCTGGAGATCAAGGTCAGGATAGGAAAAATGACTAGGCGGAAACTTGAGCTTTGGACATACTAGGAAAATAATCGGAAAAAGCAAGAATACTAGGGGAAGTGGACTGTATTAGGAGAAGAGGAAGACCTTATGTGAGATGGACTCACTCCCTAAGAACCACAGGCTTGAGTTTGCAAGACCTGAGCATGACGAGGACAGAGCCTTTTAGAGGTCACTTTTTCATAATGGCACCTTACAACACAACCACAATCGCAGGGAAAAGATAGTGATTTCCAGTATAAAATAGAAAAGTTGCTACCATATCTGGTCTAGATTTAGATAACACCGTTATTCTGGACAACTATGGTACAACCCTGAAAATAAGCCCTAACCTGAAAATAAGCCCTAGTATGATTTTTCAGGATGCTCAAAATCTAAGCCCCCATCTTGACTTTCCTTCCGCAAGGAAGTGAATCACTTTTTTCTTCAGGCAAGCTTTACATTGATCAAGGGAGCTTCTCGGTCAATGTTAAATATATTTATTTGTTAAATATTGAGGTAATTTTTTAAAAAATGGTAATTTTAATAAACATTTTAACTAAATTTTTAGGACTAGATCTCCCAGCATCGTCCCAAAAGAAACCTTTTCAGCCCTCTGAGCATGTTGGAGGGATTAGTGTACTCCGTGCATCTGACCAAATCGACAATAACCCACAAGGTTAAAATAAAGTAATTGTAAAAGATACTGTAGTCATTTCTGAAAATCGATTTTTTTTCTGTACTGTACTTAAAGGGGAGGAGGGGAAAGAAGAGAGATTTTTTTTAAAATACAAGAGTGCCATCTAGCGGTCACGGGCGATAATGGTCCCCAAGAACTCCCTTTTCAGGCACACCCCTTCTGCAGAAAACGACCTTTTGCAGAGTTGGGTAATCTTCGGACTACACCTCCCATAATCCCCAGCGAGCATGGAGAAGACGGCACCCCCCCAAGGAGCCCTTTCACCACCACCATCACTACCACCACCCGCTTTTGGGAGAAATCAGCTTTTCCATTTTTGGACTGCGACAATGCTGGCTGGAGATTCTGGGTGTTGTAGTCCCAGACGCCCAGCTCTGAACTCCTCATCCCTCTACCGATCCATGGCTCCCTCGGTATGTATCCTGAAGCAAGCCGCCTTGCAATTCATTTTTTCTATCTTCACCTGTTCCTAAACGGGGCGGAATTTGCGTTTTATGACTCATTTTCCCCATCCTTTGGCGTTTTGCAAAAAATTTGCCTCAAAAAGAGGAAAGACCTTCCTCCGGCTTGGCCTTCGAGGGGTTAAAATGAAGGAGAAGAGGAGGAGGACTCCTCCTAGAGAGGAAGGAAGTCTGAGGAGTGGGGAGGGGGGCTGGGCTTGGAATTAGGGGCGTGGCCTCCCTTTTAAAGCCCCCTCCCCACCCTTGTCTTCACTCACTCTTGGAGGGGAGCAGCTGGAGGTGGGTGGCTTTTTTTGGGGGGGGAGCAAAAAAAAGAGGGGGTGCAAGTGGAGGGAGGGGGAAATGAAGCCAGACCTGGGTCCAGCTTAAGGCAGAGGAGCTGCAGTAAAAGAGGGTCGTTGACCACCCTGTATCTCCCCCCCCCTCTTGTTTGGGAGCCTTTGTTGGGAAATGGGGTGCATGGGTGGGATCTGATGAGAGTCTTCCTTAACCCCCCCCGGTGCCTTTGGTTATGGGGGGGCACCCCCTTCCCAGATCTGCAGTGCAAGATGGGTGAGCAATGTGGGGGGGATGGGGTGGGGGGCATCCTTTCCCCCTAAAATCCAGCTCAGTCAAAAGGTCAGCCAGGAGAGACAGAAGGTTATGGGGAAGCCAGAGAGGTCCCCCCCCCCCCCGGTCCCTTACTACTTACAAAACCCTGTCCTTCAATCCTGGAAAGAAATAGGGCAGCCAGACCATAAATTTGAATTTATTCCTTTTTTTAAAAGGTGCTTGCCATCAGCTGAATCTACGGCTGAATGTGAAGAAAATAAAGGGCCACCTGTCTTGTCCCTGATCACTACCCTTATTTTTTTTAAATAACTTTTTATTTCTTGTGGGGGGGGGGGCGGTATGCCCTTTTTTCCTTTCTTATGGAGGGCTTGCCCCCATGTCTCTGGATGGGGTGGAGTAACACTGGCCCCAAGGGCCAAGCAGATTGGCTAGATCTCCCTTGAGCTCTCCTGCAGAACACATTTCAAATGAATGAGCGCTGCTGGAAAACTCAGTGGTTTAGGCATCTGGTGGGGAGTTCAGTTCCCCGGTGCCCCCTCCTCGATAGAGGCTGAGCGTATTGATCTGTACTATAGGGTCCCTTCCAGCTTTGCAATTTTAAGATTTTTTGCCCCTGCTGTTTATTTTTCTCACTCTGTGGCTTTCCTATCCTCACATCTTAAATTCAGTTTTTTTTTTCTGGTTCCTTCATGGCTGCCATTAGAATCCCCAATCACCATTTTGCTTCACGCTTGGTACAGAAAATCTTCGAACAGGTCCAGTCCCTTCTGTCGCTTAGGCTGGCTGGATTGCTCAGTGGTTTAGATCTCTGGCTGCAGAGCCAAAAGCTGGGAAGTGCAATTCCTTACTGTGCCTCTTTGGAAAAGAGCCAGCCTGGGTGGCCTTGGGCAAGCTGCACAGTCCCAGGGCACCCCCCCCAGAAGAAGGGAAGGGGGAAACCATTTCTGTTCTCTACCCGGAAAATCCGACAAGGGGTCACCGTGTCAGAATGGATGGCGCACAATTATTTGTGATTATTATATGCTTCATAACAGTCCATTCACTGAGCATCTTGTTGGCCACTCATTGGGTTGGTCCTCTTTGCTTTTCTGACAGAAATTGACAGAAGGAGCCGGTGTTCCATCATCTTTGTGAGAGGCTGCCTCTAAGAAGGGGAGCAGATCAAAGAGAGAGAAGCCGAAGTCATTCAGGCTGGACCTTCCAGCCTCCCACCGGCTCACTCGGACTGAAAGCCGCGGAGACGTCTCGGGGGAAATGGATCAGAAGAGCCCCAGTGAGGAGACCCCCACCTCCAGGGTCCACCGGCAGCACTTCAGGGACTTCCGCTACCAGGAAGCCAAAGGCCCTCGTGAGATCTGCAACCGCCTCCATCATCTTTGCCGCCTGTGGCTGAAGCCAGAGCAAAACACCAAAGATCGGATCCTGGACCTGGTGATCCTGGAGCAGTTCCTGGCCATCCTTCCCCCTGAGATGTCCAGCTGGGTGAAGGAATGTGGAGCAGAGACCAGTTCCCAGGCGGTGGCCCTGGCCGAAGGCTTCCTCCTGAGTCAGGCAGAGGAGAAGAGACAGGAAGAACAACAGGTGAGGGGCTGGTAAATTGAATGGGGTGGAGAAGGTGCTCAAGAAACATCCCAAAACTCACCACTTAGTGGCCGGCTTTTAAATGGAACCTTTTCCAAGGAGGAGCCGAGTTCTAATCTCCCAGATTTTATCTTCTACCATCCCGTTTCTAATCCTTCTTCTGTTTTTTCCTTTGCAAACAAGTTGCCAAGCCTTCCTGAAGGACAGAAGACTCCACCGGACGCCAAAGGAAGCTCACAGTCGGGGTGGATCAAGCAGGAGAATATTGAAGGAGCTGCCTCACGGGGTAAGGTTTCAGAGGGGCGTTTATCAGTGTGGTGGCTCCCCCTTTTTTTTTGAATGTAAAGCTGGCTGGTTTGCTTTGTGAGTTGGGCCCCTCACTGGGTTGCCAAAGGTTGAGCGTTCGATCCCCCCCATCCCTGCCTTCTGGCAGAAAAGCCAGCCTGTGGAGCCTTGGGCAAGCGGCGAAGTTCCAGGGCGCCCCCACAAGAAAATTAAGAACTTGCACTAATTATTAAATGGTTGGCAAGATCTGATTCCAAACTACAGTGGTGCCTCGCTTAACAATGGTAATCCGTTCCAGGAAAATCGCCATTAAGTGAAAACATCGTAAAGCGAAATAAAAAACCCCATTGAAACGCATTGAAACCCGTTCAGTGCATTCCAATGGGGTAAAAACTCACCGTCCAGCAAAGATCCTCCATACGGCGGCCATTTTCGCTGCCTGTGTAGCAAGGAATCCATCCCTAAACACAGCGGGGAGCCATTTTAATTACCCGGCGGCCATTTTGAAACCGCCAATCATCTGTTAGAAAAACATCGTTTTGTGAAGAATCAGTTCCTGGAGCAGGGAACCGATCATTGCAAAGCGAAATTCCCCCATTTAGACCATTGTTTTGCGATCACAAAAAGATTGTCGTAAAGTGGTTTCGTGGTAATGCGGGGCAATTGTTAAGCGAGGCACCACTGTATTCTTGCAGCAATGTTAATATGGTAGCACATAATTTTAATATTTGGATAGGATCGGTAGCTGGCAGAATAACCTAGCGGTTTAAGCACCTGCATGCAGAGGTTGGGAGTTTGATTCCCCACTTGGGCTTCCTGAGGGACTAGCCAGCCTGGGTGGCCTTGGGCAAGCTGCACAGCCCCAGGATGCCCCTAGTGGAAGGGAATGGTAAAACCACTTGTGAATACTCGTTTACCTAGAAAATCTTGGAAGGAGCCACCATTATCCTTGGTCAACTTGACAGCACATAATTATTGTTAAATATAAGCCAGTTGCTTCCATGGTCTGAGGCAGTGGAAAAGACCAATTGTCTGAAGCCCTCTGGATGTTGCTGGATTACAGCTCCCATCATTCCTCAGGCTGGCTTAAGCTGCTGGGAGCTGGAGTCCAAGAATGTAACATTCGCCCGTAACATACATGTGAAGCCTTCATTATTAACTTTGTTCTGTATTTATATTCTTCTGAGCCCATGGAAGTTAGACTCTGCTCCCTAACAGGTTTCTTTTTTTAATGATAATGTATCCAATGATCCCTAGGATCTTTTCCAGCTCTAAGATGCAAATGATAGTTTAAGGATAAGGTTGGAAAATAATGAATGAGTTTTCCCTTTGTCTTTGTGGCCCCCACAGGAGGTAGACCGAGGAGGTCCATGAGACGTCGTAACTCATCTCCGTGTCGTGGTGTAAAGAAATCAGCTTCTGCCCATCTGGAACAGGTAACGGGAGTGGGAGGGTGTTGGAGATGATGGGAGAATGATGGGATTGTAATATTTTCTTCTCTGCCCACATCTGAGTTGCTTACTTACTAGGAATGCAAGTTCCAAACTCTTGAGTCCTCCATTATAGTTTAGGTGTAGTGGAGTGGATTTTGTTTTAGAATCATAGAAATTGTAGAAAAATGAAGTTGGAAGGGGCCTACAAGGCCATCCAGTCCAACCCCCTGCTCAAGGCAGGAATACCATGAAATCATATCTGCCAGGTGATGATCCAGGTTTTTCTTGAATGCCTCCAGTGTTGGGAGCCCTCACCAACTCCCGAGGTCACTGGTTCCATTTTTGTACTGCTCTAAACAGTTAGGACGGGACGTGGTGGCGCTGTGGGCTAAACCGCAGAAGCCTGTGCTGCAGGGTCAGAAGACCAAGCAGTCATAAGATTGAATCCATACCACGGAATGAGCTCCCGTCGCTTGTCCCAGCTCCTACCAACCTAGCAATTCAAAAGCATGCAAATGCAAGTAGATAGATAGGTACCACCTTGGTGGGAAGGTAATGGCATTCCGTGTCTAGTCGCGCTGGCCATCTGACCATGGAAACTGTCTACAGACAAATGCTGGCTCTACGGCTTGGAAACAGGGATGAGCACCGCACCCTAGAGTCGGACACAACTGCACTAAATGTCAAGAACTTTTAACAGTTAGGAAGTTTTTCCTGATATTCAACCGAAATCTGGCCTCCTCTAACTTGACCCCATGGTTGCATGTCCTGCATACTGGGATGATCGAGAACAGACTGTGCCCCTCCTCTGTAGGTTCACAGTAGAAGTATTTGAAAAGTTATTTGTTGTGGGTTTTTCAGGCTTTTTTGGCTGTGTTCTGAAGGTTGTTCTTCCTGATGTTTCACCGGCATCTTCAGAGGACTGGAGTAGGAACTCTCCTACTCCAGAGGACAGAGTTTCTACTCCAGTCCTCTGAAGATGCCAGCCACAGAGACTAGCGAAACGTCAGGAAGAACAACCTTCAGAACACGGCCAAAAAAGCCCGAAAAACCCACAACAACCATTAGATCCCGGCCGTGAAAGCCTTTGTGAATATATTTGAAAAATGCTATCGTATCACTCCTCAGTCTTCTTTTCTGGAGGCTAAATCTGCCCAGTTCTTTCAGCCTTTCCTCATAAGGCTTGGTTTCCAGCCCCCCCGGATCATCTGTGAAGAGGGAGAGACCATTGTGGTGACTTTGAAGGGGGTGCAACATCTGTTTCTTCCTTCAGGTGACCTTTGAGGAGGTGGCTGTGTCCTTCACGGAAGAAGAATGGGTTCTGTTGGATCCAGGCCGAAGGGCCCTCCACAGGGAAGTCATGGAGGAGAACTCTCAGATCGTGGCCTCTTTGCGTAAGGCAGCTTTTTGTCCATGGGGGAATAGAAATCAGCCTTGTGAAATCAGGTTGAGGAGCCTGGACATTCTCCAGGTCACGGTGCACTAAATTTAATTTGTTCTAGCAAGCATAGGCAGTTGTCAAGAACAATGAGACCTGTACTTCAGCAAAATCCAGAGGACTCTCTTGGTTTAATTTCTTCTTTATTTTGATATATTTATATATTATTTTTATCTGTTTGGAAGCCGCCTAGAGTGGTCGTAATGACCAGATAGGTCAGGTATAAATAAAATGAATGAATGAATGAATGAATGAATGAATGAATGAATGAATGAATGAATGAATAGGAGGGAAAAAAAGACCAACTTATATTATTTATGCCTGTTGGTGTTCTATCTTAATGGTGAATTGGTGCTGATTAACTACAGTAGGACCCCCATATCTGCGGAGGATTGGTTCCAAGCCCGTGCCCCCATGGATACTGAAATCCACAGATAATAGTGAACACGATACATAGCATGATGAAAAAAAACTCTAGAAAATACTGTGTTTCCCCAAAAATAAGACAGGGTCTTATATTTATTTTTTTTGCAGTCCTGTCTTCTTCTGGTTGCTACACAATGGTGGAGGACAGGGTTTCACTTAACTAGGGCTTATTTTGGGGGTAGGGCTTTGTGGAGAATTTTGATTAAACGTGTATTCTCATAACATTAACAGAGTAAGGAGATATTCGCTTTCATAGACCCTATTACACAGAGAGTAAAATATCAACTTAGTCTATTTACATACATACAGAGCAGCATAACATGACATGATACAACACACAGCATAGGAAAAAAGTGACCTGACTTACAGCAGATAAAATGTTCCCTTTACACATGACTTATGTACAGTTCTGGGACTAATCAGAAAATACATTACTTCATTTTCTGGTTACACAAAGTTTTATCATGTGCCACAGCTGTACAACATTAAGCCTCAAACTTTGGTATCCACGCCTGAATACAATCTGTACATGACTCAGGTAAAATCAGCCATTTTACTTTGTACAACATTTATATTTAATACATATTCACATCAAAATCTCAACAGGTTTATATTACAATCATCCTGAAAAATCTTACTAGGGCTTATTTTCAGGTTCGGTCTTATTTTCAGGGAAACAGGGTAGTATTTTCACATGTATTACTACAGCTGGCCACTGGAGGGAGTTAGACACCATGCTATGTAGTCTTCAACCAAAAGAATACGTAGCATGGTCTCTGGCTCCCTCTAGTGGCCTGTTCTGGTAAATACATAATGGAAATATTGATTTCTAGGATTTTTTTCTTTTAATGGATAAGTGAAACCATGGATACCCATCCTGCAGATATGGGGGTCCTACTATAGAGGGAGATTGTGTTTCCTGTCATACACCACTCACATGACTGGGCACATGACAGGAACTGCAGACGCCAACTATTTAACTACAGGCAGTTCATTGCTAAAATGTACAGTGGTGCCCCGCATAGCGAGGTTAATCTGTTCCGGATTAACCATCGCTATTCGGAAACATCGCTAAACGGAATAGTAAAACCCATTGGAACGCATTAAACTTCATTTAATGCGTTCCAATGGGCCCCAAACTCACCGTTCAGCGATGTTCCTCCATAGCGCATTTTCCATAGCGAAACGCTTACCAATCGTCACAAAGCGAATTTTGCCCATTGGAACCATCAGTATGTGATCGCATTAGCGATCCCAAAAAACGGATCGCTATGTGAATTCGTCGTTAAATGGTGCGCTCGTTATGCGAGGCACCACTGTACTCTGTTGGACCGAAAGGCAGTGTAAATTTTTAGGTGGATCTGGCCAATAACTTTAGCCCCCTTTTTGCATACCATTGATGTTTTGTCACCTCTGAGTCAATGTCTTCCAGCTTGGGAAGGTGTCTTCACACCTTTTCACAGGAAGACCATAGCCAGCAGACCTTTGCAAAGGCTACAGCAAGTAACTGTCAGGCTTGCATGTCATTGTCTACCCCTTCATTGGCTTCCAAAGGAAGGTGGGATGAAGAAACGTCCTGTTAGATCAGGAAAAAACCTTGCCTAGCTCAGCATCCTGCTTTCCACCGTGACCCAACTAGATGCCTCCAGGATATCCCCAAGCAAGGTGTGAAACTGTTGCCCCTTTTCAGTTGGTGGTTCTGAGTAGCTGTTTTGTTGCCCACTTGAATAAGCCTGTGGTCGTATGTTGAGTGTGAAGCAGAGTGTGAAGGTCCTTCTATTCCTTCCTTGGTTGTTGTGGGCTGTCAACCCATTTCCATCTCACTCTGACCCTGTGAATGAGAGAACTTCTGGAAGACGGGGTTGTTAATAGTCCTGGTTCAGGTTTTGCAAATGAAAAGCCATAGCTTCCTTTATTGAGTTAATGCCTCTCATGCTCGGTCTTCCTCTCTTCCTGCTGCTTTCTGATTTTCCCAGCATTCTTGCCTTTTCAAGCAAATCCTTTCATGATGGGCCCAAAGTTATTTGTAATTGATTTTTAGGCCCTTCTTCTCTTCCAGGGCTCTGAGAAGTAATCTTTTTGTCTTTCCAGGAGGTGACGTGCAGAAGACAGAAGAAAACGAACCCGAACCATACAAATGGATGGGAAAAACCAGTTGGGAAGAGTGGTGGACAAAAACTGAGGTGAAAGATCAGTGGATGAGGGAGTTTTCTCTTTTGCACAACGCGGACTTTTACGAAATCCCAATCCGAGAAAAAACAGAATGGAGCCAATGCATTCTTTGTGGGGAAAACGTCAGTGGTAAATCCAACCTCGTTGCTCACTGGGAGAGCCACACCAGGAAGAAACTGCATAAATGCTTGGAGTGTGGGAAGAGTTTCGGGTCAAGCAAATATCTCATTTGTCACCAGCGAATCCACACAGGAGAGAAACCGTATAAATGCACCGAGTGCGGACAGAGTTTCTGCTGGCCCAACTCCCTTACATTACACCAGATGAACCACACAGGGAAAAAACCCTTTAAATGCTCGGAGTGTGGAAAGAGCTTCAGTAGAAGGGGAAGCCTCGCTTGTCATCGAAGAATTCATACAGGGGAGAGGCCATATAAATGTCTGGAATGTGGAAAGCAGTTTATTCATAGCACCAGCCTCACTTACCACCAACGACATCATTCCGGAGTGAAGCCGTACAAATGCCTGGAGTGCGGGAAGCGGTTCAGTCACAGGACAAGCCTCAGTTACCATCACCAGCATCACTCGGGGCAGAAACCCTATAAATGCCTGGAGTGCGGGAAGAGCTTCAGCACGAGGCAGTACCTCACATGCCATCAAAGAATCCACACCGGGGAAAAGCCCTACAAATGCCTGGTGTGTGGAAAGATGTTCATGCACAGCGCAAGCCTCAGTTACCACCAGCGTCTTCATACGAGGGAGAAGCCACATCAATGCGTGGAGTGCGGTAAGAGCTTCACCTCAAGACACAGCCTCGTGTGCCATCAGAGAACCCACATCGAAGGAGCGCCGTTTCAATGCCTGGAATGCGGAAAGAGCTTCAGAAGGCGCACCAGCCTGACCTCCCACCAGCAAAGCCACATGGGGGTGAAGCCCTACCAATGCTTGGAATGTGGGAAGAGCTTTACAACCAGCAAATACATCATTGCCCATCAGAGAATCCACACGGGAGAGAAGCCATTTAGATGTTCGGAGTGTGGTAAGAGCTTCTGTTGGGCCAACTCCCTCAGTTTACATCAAATCGTCCATACCGGGGAGAAGCCACATAAATGCTTAGAATGTGGGAAAAGCTTCAGTAGGAGCACCAGTCTGAAGGCCCATCAGAGAATCCACACTGGGGAGAAACCCTACAAATGCTTGGTGTGTGGAAAGAACTTCAGCACTAGCCGATACCTCGCCAGCCACCAGAGAATTCACATCGCCGATAAAGCCTTTAAATGCTTGGAATGTGGGAAGAGCTTCAGCACCAGTAAGTACCTCACTTGCCATCAAAGGATTCATACCGGGGAAAAGCCGTTCCAGTGCTTGGAGTGTGGAAAGAGCTTCTGTTGGTCTAACTCGCTTGCTTTACATCAAAGAAGTCACACAACAGAGAAGCCCCTGAAATATTAGAAGAGAGCCTGAGGAAAATGTTTTACTTCTCATCCTCAAAGTTATGCTGGGGAGCCCAAGAGGTATCTACAGAAAGAGCTTTTGCTCCGAGCAAAGCCTCACAAGGTGTTCGAATCCATAGCGGAGTAGGAAACATGTTGTTATAGCATCACCTCAGTGAAATAAACAAATGAAAAGAAACCTGTAAAGATTCTGTGCGGGGAGAAAACCACGGAAACACCTGGGCTGTGGAGGGGGGGTTCACTTCAAGCAGAAGTCTCTCCTTCCTAGCAAAGAATTTGCTCGGAACAGGTACCGTCTGGAGGTTTGGAGATGTGTATATGTGTCTATGAGTGTGAACTTTAATGAACCACACAAGAGTCTGGAGAGAAGAAGGAGGAATTTCATGCCCAGTACAGGCCATAGGGGCCAATTTGGAGTGCATCAGGATGACCATACTTGTCGTTAGTCTTAACAAGATGGCGTTCATGGGAGTCAGGACAGAGGTGATCCCACCTGTTCTGGGTAAAGCGCCGCCTTCACTTAGCAACCCGGTGTATAACCTGGTGTTCCTGCTAGAAACAACTTTGTAAGGCCAGGTTATGATGTTGTCTGGAAGGGACTATTCCAGCTTCAGCAGGTGTATCGCCAGCACCCCTTTTATTATGGAGCTGGATTGTCATTAAGAAGGGCTGGAGGAGACCTAAGCCCTGCTTTAATCTGATTGTTGCGAACCGGTTGTCGATGGAAAGCCCACCCACAGGATAGGAATGCCCTGCTGCCTCCATTCTGGATCTCTAGCACCCACACTTCGGTCGTTTTCAAGCTATTTATTACGGATGCCTTTGAAGACTGTCTGGTTCAGGCTGCCGTGCTGTCAAGTCTTGCAAGCAGTTTACGGTTCTGATTTTGTGTCATTTCACTGGGCTCAGGCTCAGTTGAAAGTGTGGCTCGTGACTTCCAAAGGCATGGAGGGGACAGGACTGTCCAGCAGTGGCAGTGCGGCCCAAGGGACGGAGCCTTTTGAGTGTTGGTGCCGAGACAGCGGCACAACCAGCTGACGAAATTTCACTTGGCCTTGTCTTGGCTCATCTTTTCAGAAGGAACTGAAGACACCTCTTTTATATTCAGTGTCCTGCTGCCATTTAGAAAAGGGATATTTGGATTTCGTGGACGACAGATTCCATTGTTCCCCTATTCTGAGAGTTCTACCTGACTTACGGATACCTAATGTGGCTCACCTGGGAGAAAAGGCCTAAACTGAAAGGGTTTGAGGCCTAGCTAGGCCTAGCTTCTTGTTCAGAAAGAAAGATCCCAGGGAACCACTGGGACAGGAACAGGAAGCTTGGTTAAAGCTTTGTTGTTGTTATTTATTTGTTTAGTCGTGTCTGACTCTTCGTGATCCCATGGACCAGAGCACGCCAGGCCTTCCTGCCTTCCGGAGGTGGGTCAAATTCATGTTGGTCGCTTCAATGACACTGTCCAGCCATCTCGTCCTCTGTCGTCCCCTTCTCCTCTCGCCTTCACACTTTCCCAACATCAAGGTCTTTTCCAGGGAGTCTTCTCTTCTCATGAGATAGCCAACAGGATCTGTCCTTCCAGTGAGCACTCAAGGTTGATTTCCTTCAGAATGGATAGGTGTGTTCTCCTTGCGGTCCAGGGGACTCTCAAGAGCCTCCTCCAGCACCATAATTCAAAAGCATCAATTCTTCGGTGGTCAGCTTTCTTTATGGTCCAGCTCTCGCTTCCGTACTAGCTAAACCTCAGAGTCTTTCATTTGAAACCTTTCCCCCAGGTGAGCTGCACTGAGGTGTCTGTAAGGTATGAGTCAGGTAAAACTTCTGGAAAGGAGAATTTAGGGATATGTGATCCAAGAAATCTGAAAATCCCATCCTTAATGGCCCTTTTCTCACTGCTGCCATTTGATTCTCACCTTGATCTTTGCTCCTGCAAAGCTGAAGCTATGGCTATCTTCAATAAGAGGAGCCATCTCCCGTTCAATCATCCTCTTCTGCTGCTGTCTTTAACTTTCCCCAGCATTCCCATCTTTTCAACAAGTCTTGTTTTCTTGCAATGTGCCTGAAGTCGGACTGGACTCTGAGAACCGAAATATTGCTGCTTAGCCTTCTCCCTCATAAACTGTTTTACTTCAGGCCCACAGTAGAAACACAAACCAGCTTCAAACTGGTTTCAGTCCATTTTTCAGCAAGGGAATTACCAAGTCCCCCAAGTGGCAAATATTCGAGTGACACATTCCTCAGTAAAGGTATACTGAGCAGCTCACCCCTGTATGTTGTTCAGATTTCAGAGGGCTTTCCCTGAAACCACATTGCAGTTGCCAAAGGAAAAAGGGTGGGACTCCTTGATGGACTCCTTTCAGCTCTGCAGATCTAAGATTATTATGAGAACTGTGGTTTAAGTCTCTGGCTGCTGAGCCAGAGATGAGGAGTTCTATTTCCCGTTGTGCCTCCTTGACAGGGGCTGGACTTGATGATCTATGGGGTCCCTTCTAGCTTTGCAGTTCTAAGATGATGCAGGTAGTCCCCTCCTAGATTTTTTCAGAATGGGGAAGGGGATACCATCTTTACAAGGTGGGAACCTTCCAACGGTGGTACCATGGGGAAGGATTGCATATGTGGCTATTCGAGGGAACTGATGTAGTGAGAGGTTCCTCATAGACCTGTAGAGCTTCACAGGATCCCCAAGGATCAGCCAAGCCAGCCCCTACCCATGACGGGAATGCCACAACTAAAGCATTGCAGCCAGCCAGCCAGCCAGTCTGTTTAAATCACCATTTAAAACTGTAAAGCTGGAAGGGATCCTATGAGTCATCAAGTCCAGCCCTTGTCAAAGAGGCCCAGTGGGGGAATCGAACTTCCAACCTCTGGCTGTGCAGTCCGAGACCTGAACCACTGAGCTATACTTGCTGGTGAAGGAGCATCCAAACCGCAATTCAAAAGCTCTGGATGTCTCTCATTCAGCAAAAAGACAAAGTCTTGGGGCAGTTCTTTGTGCCCACTCCCAGGGACGATACAAAATAGGAACAAGGACCCAGAGAGATCTTAAAGGCTTGGATCCAGGCTGAGAGCTTGCCTGTACTTTGAAGGTTTTTTTTGGAGGGGGAGAAATTTATTTTGGACCAACCACAGAAAAAGGCGCTTTAGATGGGAAGACAAAGGAAGGCCTTCGTGATAATGACTCCCAGGCTTGGACACTTCTTGCCAAGGGAAGTTAGGCTGGTTGGCCACCATCCCTTTCCGCCATCAGTCAAAGTCCTTTTCAGTCTTGGTGGGCCAGGAGTAGTTGACCTCACTTGCTGAGGAAGGAAGGGGCTTTTAACTGGAGGGGTTGTTGTGTTTTTTGTGTATGTGTTTTCTTCAAAGGCTGTTTTACATCTTTATTCATTCATTGTACATGTACTTAGTGTACTATTTTACCATCAGCCCCTCTGAATCCCATTTGTGGGAGAAAGGCGGGCCAGGAAGCAGAAAAAATAAATAAATTTAAAGTATGGCATAAAGTTTCATTTCATGGAATCCACTGAGTAAAACTGTTCTCCTGAATTACAGATATACAATCAATTGGTTATGTACCATTGGGGTGTTTCAGACTTAGGGCAACCTTTAAATATTTTTTTAAAAGTTTCTGTGATATTTAAGAAATGGTTTTATCATTGTCCTCCCTCCCCAGACCAAGGAAGGATTTGAACACAGTCGTAGTCATTGTCTAATTTATTTGTATATTGCCTTTTCCACACTGCATCAGGTTCAAAGCTGTTCACGAAAACAAATAAATACAGGATCTATTAGTACAGTCATAACACACCATCATGTTAATACAGCATTACGTGACATCATACCGTAACATCCATAAAACTAAAAATCGTAACATTACGACTCCTGTAAAAAAAGGTTTGACACCTTCAAGAACAAACCGCACATCAAGAGGTCAGTCAACGGTCTGCACTATCAACGTGATACGTATGTCACACAGTTGGTTCAATGGGTCAGTTCCTATCGAGAGATCTGCTGGAAAAAATCGCTTGCTCCTATCCGACTTTCAGCACAAGCAGGAAAAAAGGAAGAGGATACACCACAAGGCACTTTGGAAGGGGGTCGCCTGCAAGTCACAGCAAGAGACCCATCTCTCCACCAGGTTCCTATCCAGGGCAACCTTGTTCCTGTCATTACTCCCTTCCAGCCGGGCTCAAAGTGGCAAAAATTGGTTTGGAGAGAGAGAGAGAGAGAAAGCCTCTATACACTTTTCGGGGAGAGGGGGGCTGGGAAGTTCCAAAGAACTAGTTACTTACTATGCAATCTCTTTCTCCAGTAACAATTACATTTACAATTGTCAACTCCATGACATTACAATTTCAACCTCACTCCTTTTCCATGGTGCCCCCCCCTCCCGAGCCTGTGCCCATCTCTGGCGGCTTTTAAAGAGGGTTTTTTTAAAAAATCCATCTGCACTGTTTTTCAACAGAAAACTTTCCTGTTATCAGATGTGGAAAAATGTGTCAAAATTAGTGTTTTTACCTGAAACAGGTTTTAATCAAAACCATATCTGATACAGTTTATTAACATAGCGTTTAAAAAATGAAGCAGTTTTATTTGGTTTTCTTCCCCCCCCCCACATGGAACATCGTCTTTTAGGCTCTACATCATGTGCAGTATTAAAAATTGGTTAAGTTAGGGTTTAAATCAAGTAAATCAATTCTGATAGGTAAGCAGTGCGTGATTTTTTTTTTAAATGAGCTCTATAATCCCCTTGACTTCTGAGGTGACAATTCTGTACAACTCTACCAGGGCATAATTGTCATTGAATCCAGCAGGGACTTTTGTCCAGGCGGATATATGGGTGCAGTAGCTGTGAGGCAATAAATACCCTTTTCAACCATGAAGGCTCAGATTGGCAAAATTTCACCAAAGAATAAGCCTCAGTTAAGCCGACCGAGGAATATTCTGAAGAGAACAGAGCAGGCAAAATGGAGTTCTCTCGGATGCCCATCTAAGATCACCTTGAGCCATGTGTGGGCAGTCAGAAAAAGGCTCCACGGGACCTTAGTAACTACAAAATTTGGTTTAAGCCAGAAATGGGCCATAAAATAGCTTGTTAGCTATAAAGCTGCCAGCTCCACTCCATTCTGTGGCGACTGAACACCTCAGCATCTCCTCCTTCACCCCGTTGAAAAATGAAAATTATGCCAATAATTTCCAAGTTTCTGGAATGCACAAAGTCTCATTTAAAACAATGAGCTCTCCAATCATTTCTTTTGACTTCTGGTTGCTTTAGTAAAGACTTGAGGAGAAAAAAAGGGGGGTCCAGATTCACAGACTCTGCTTGGCTTGGGTAAAAATAAACGTACAAATCTGTATTTATGTATTTATTTGCAAAAGACTTCACAGCACAAGACATCCAGGTGACAAGACCTTACCTTTTGTGTCAGGAACAAAATGTACAATGTGGTCTAAAACCCGTATTTTTAACTCTCTTAATCTGGTTATGAATTCATTGCCTCGGGTCCCATTTCTGGAGGGAAAAACCAGATGTAAATCAAGGGCCAGATGTAAATCAAGGGCATAAATATATAAATACCATGTAAAATCCATTCGGAACACTCTCGAACAAACACATAATTTATATATATATACTGACTATCCAGGATATAGCTGAGATTTCTAGAACTTCAAAATTTTACTTTCTGGCATTACAGCTGGTCTGTATCAGTGTAAAACAAAACAAAGGAACTGGTACATCCATGGAAGTCTAGATTATAAATGAGAGACGAAGTCTCAGGATGTAGAAATTAGAATCAAGTTCTTTATTCTTAATTCTTTAAACAGGTAGTTAAAAACCTCTGGCTCAAAGCGTTTGGGCGAAGCCTTCTTCAGGACCTAAGCATTATATAAAACCACAAATCAGATATCGAATCGTTCAGATATTCTTTTGAAAAAATATATACAAGACTGGCTTGGGACTCTTTACATAAATACATTTATACTGAGCACATTAAGCATGATGAAATACAAGTGGGGTCTTGACTTGAGAACTTAATCCGTATTGGAAGGCGGTTCTCAAGTCAAAAAGTTCTCAGGTCAAATCTGCATTTCCCATAGGAATACATTGAAAACCATTTGATCCGTATCTGCTCTTTTCCGTCCATAGAATCTAATGGGAAGCTGCTATTCTGCCTTTGACCACTAGAGGGGGATATTTAGTTTCTTTTTTTCTTAGGTCAAGAAAGGTTCAGGGAAGGCAGGGAAAATACAGTCCAGGCAGTACCAGGCAGTCTGAAGACTCCCAATCCACTCTCTAAACGCTGGGAGGAGTGAGGAAGCAGACAGGCACCCTTTTCACTGGCCAACAGTTAACTGAAAGTTCACATTTTGCACTTTCCTTGCCTCCCACGTGGATTTTTTTTCAGTTCTTAACTGAAATCTAAGTACTTAAGTCAATATTTTCCTATGAGAGTGGTTCTTAAGTCAAAATGTTCTTAACTCAAGCCGTTCTTAAGTCAAGACCCCACTGTATTAGACAGAATATAAATCACATACCTAGAGATTCTTTATAATCTCTTTGCTCTATACCAACTCCAAAACTGATTGAAAGTGTTTGAAAGTGCCTGCAGTTGTAACCAGTTTTGGAGTTGGTATAGAGTAGACCAAAGAAATGTGCAGAGAGTATAAAGAAGCTTGGTATGTGTTTTATAGTTTGACTAATATATTTTATCAAGCCCAGAAGGCACAGAAGAGGCTGTATTTCCTGAGAATGCTCGGCAAGTTAAATTTATCTCAGCATTTACTTCTGTCCTACTATCGTAGCACCATTGAGAGTGTCCTAACCTATGGCATTCTGGCATGGTTTGGGAGTAGCTCTGTAGCGGACAAAAAAGCTCTACAGAGAACCATTAAAATTGCCCAGAATATCATCGGGCTCCAGCTACCAACCCTGGATGACATCTTCACATCCCGCTGTCTGAGGAAGTCACACAGCATCCTGAGAGACTCTTCCCATCCTGCTTATAACTTTTTTGAACTGTTGCCGTCTGGCAGAAGATATAGAACAATTAAGACTCGGACCACACGTTTTCTCAATAGTTTTTATCCCAGAGCTATAATTGCAATTAATAATGAGCTTAAAGACCACCAATAGTGAATAATTAGTTGGACTGTGTTACTTGGCCTGCGGTGTAGATGTTTGTATTTTTAGTGGGGGACTTTTAGTGGGTGGGGAATGTTGGGGGATTTTATGTGTGTGCATGTGTCTGGTCTCTGGGTGTCTGTGAATTTCGTTGTATGTGTATATACTTACAATGACAATAAATTATTATTACAATGTGCTCAGTATAAATGTATTTATGTAAATTGGAGAGTTCCAAGCCAGTTGTGTATATATTTTTCCCCGAAAGAATATGTGAACGATTCGATATCTAACTTCTTGTTTTGCATTATGATTAGCTCCTGAAGAAGGCTTTGCCGAAATGGGTTGAGCCAGAGCTTTTGAGCCAAAGCTTTTTTAACTACTGTACCTGTTTTAAAGAATACAGAATAAAGAACTTGATTCGATTTTCTACATCCTGAGACTTTTTCTCTCATTTATAATCTGGATTACATCTGGTCACCCCAATCAGATTTTGGTTGGAAAAAAAGGAACTTTTCTAAACTGGTTCCAAGCCCACTGCAGATACAGAAAAATGTGGATGTAGCAAGCATTATACACTTCTGTTTACTATTGGCCACTTCTGGTAGATACACCGTGCAAATACAGTGTGCCTCGCTTTACGATTGCCTCGTTTAATGACAAAACCGCATTACGATGAACTTTTTGTGATTGCAAAACGATGTTTCCTATGGGGGAATTTCGCTTTGCGATGATCGGTTCCCTGCTTCGGGAACCGATTCTTCGCCAAACGACGATTTTCCAATAGCTGATCAGTGGTTTCAAAATGGTCACTGGGTAAACAAAATGGCCCCCCGCTGTTTTCTGGGACGGATTCCTCACTGCATAGGCAGCAAAAATGGCTGCCCTATGGAGGATCTTCGCTGGACGGTGAGTTTACAGCCCCTTGGAACGCATTAAACAGGTTTTAATGCGTGTCAATGGGTTTTTTCTTTTTGCATTACGATGTTTTCGTTCTACAGCAATTTCGCTGGAACAAATTAACGTCGTAATGTGAGGCACCACTGTATGTATAAATACACATTTCTGGGGCTTTTATATAGTATTTTCAGGCAGCGGATAAGTCAGTCAGTGGATACTGATCCCACAGATAGGAGGCCCTACTGTGTTTAGGTATCGGGTTTTTAATTTAGTGTTTTCAAGTAGCGGATAAGTGAATCAGCAGATACTGATTCCGTCGATAGGTGGGTTGTATTGTAGCTGCAATGAGAGCACTTACAACAGAGAGAAAACAGTCCTTGAAATTGGGATAAATAGGGAGAGAATCAAGCTGTTACCCTTCCTAGCAACCCAGAAGCTGGCCTGGGATCGTTATTTTTTCCTACTACTTCTACAACAGCCAAAAAAATTCAGGTGCTTGTTTAAAAAGACATCTCTCGATATATCTTTTTAGGACATTAAAAGAATGTTTATCTCCTCTTGCTGCTTGTCTGCGTCGCTTTTCTAACAATTTAGCACACCTTTGTCAGTTGTGATATTAATGAAGTACTTTTTAAATACGGAACCTGGTCTGTCAAACATCCGGAGCTTCTAGCATGGTACATCCTCTGAAAGATCAGAGGTGGAGATAATAGATCGTTAGCTGCCTCGAGTTCTCCTCTGAGAAAACAAGGTGTATCAATGGAATTAATAGGAACAGCAAATAACTACACAGGCATGTACTCATCTCCTTAAGATGCAGTAGCAAAAATACCAAGAGCATACGCTCACCTCTACAGCCCCTTGGTCAATGCCAAATGGGGCTGTTAAGGCTTTAAGGGTTTTGCGCTCCTGATCCAGGTTAAGTCAATTTGGAGTAACTCCCCGTAAAACTGGCCCTTTTCTATCCCTGTGTCTTGTGCTCGCCTGGTCCCACCGGGCCTGCCCTTCAACGGCTATGCTTGTTGAATGGGAAGTGGATCTGCTTGTCTGTGTGTTCATTTCCACAAAGTCTGCCCTATGAGTGCCTGATCTCCACCTCACAAGGGAACAGGAGAGTCAGACCAGACATTCACCCAAAATCCACAGTGGGACTTGATTTTGTAAACAAGGGGATCCAAATCATCTCATTCATTCTTGGTACCTAGCAAAAAAAAAACATGGATCCTCTCTGGCACAAATCAACACCAACGGTAAGATGCCTGGGAGAATCCGATTTGAGCTTTTGCTTTTTTTTTCAGCCCGCCATCCACCCACCGCACATCACAACTGGTCTGTTACCCCCCAAATGGTTGTAATACTGGAAGGATGCACACAATTCAGTGTTTTTTTTGGGGGGGGGGAAATTGGTCCCATAAAGGTAGCACCTTAATATGGAAATCTGGATGTTGGTCTTTTGTACAGAAAGTCCGAACCTGGATATATGTGTTCCCTTGTGAGCTGTTCCGACTTTGTGTATAAAAGACCAACATCCAGATTTCCATATTAAGGTGCTACCTTAATATATATATATATAGCTTCTCTTTTATTTCCCTTGTTATCCTGCTTCTACTGTGAAGTTCCTTAATGCAGTGGTCCCCAACCTTGGGTCTCCAGATGTTCTTGGACTACAACTTCCAAAAGCCTTCACCACCACCTCTGCTGGCCAGGATTTCTGGGAGTTGAAGTCCAAGAACATCTGGTTGGGGACCACTGCGTTAACGTGGCATACACACTGCTAAAAAGGGTTACAAAGGATTTGTGCGCTTTCCTAGACCAGGATAGAACAGCCCTTGAATGGTGCGGATTCTGCCACTGTTTCACCCAATGAGAACTCCCGTTCTTTTCTCATCACCATCATCATCACCATATACCATGAAGTCAGTTCTGACTTATGGTGACCCCTTCTAGGGCTTTCCAGGTAGAGAATACTCAGAAGTGGCTTCCCATTTCCTTCTTCTGTGGCCATTTCTGGGACTTGCCCAAGGCTACCCAGGCTGGCTCTTCTCGCAGGAGGCCCCGTGGGGGAATTGAACTCCCAACCTCTGGCTCTGTAGTCAGCTAACTAAACCACTGAACTATCCAGCCAATAACCCACTCCATTCTGTATGTGCAGCACCAAGTTAACGGTGCACAACGCCGGACATCCGGAGCCCGAAAATACTCATTCATGAGACAGAAACGTTGTTTTGCCACTGGATTGCCCACCAATAGGATCAGGACCGCCGGCAGGAGGTCTGGCCATGATTAAAGGCTCCTCCACCCCCACCGCCTCCTGAGGCTGCCAAAGCAAAAGGGGGCACTAGGGAGCCTCAGAACTGAAAAGGAAGAGGCAGGACAGGAAGCTTTTAATTACTTTAAATTGAACGCATCTGGTGCTGATCCATGTTCTGCCGGTGCAAAATTATGCCAACTGGTTTTTTTTCCATTCCCCTTGTAATCAACACAATTGATTCCTCTTAAAACTCCAGCAACAAATGATGTTTCTCATCTGAAACCATGAAAGACTTGTTTTGAACCCAAAGAACTAGGAAACAAAGTTCAAAGAGGGATTATTTCTTTAAGGAAAGCCCTCATCCCAATGGAAGTGTTACTGAATGGTGAACACACTTAGAAGGGGTGCTCTGGGTCCGTCCAGTTGTGGGCCCTCTCAGTGTCACATTCTTCATGGTGAGAGAGCCGACTTTGAAGAGAACAGCTCCGATGGTGGTGTAGGTTCTACGAGCAAGCGGGATTTCCATGGCTTCTGCCCGTGTGTAGAGGCTACACGCGAGCAGGAATCTCTCACGGAGCCCTGTGGTCCTGAAAACTGTGACCACGCAGGTCGAAGCCAGACGAAGCCGCTCCCTCTAAGTCTGTTTCTAGTGCCCGAGGTTGAATAACACCGGAGTGGAGATTCCACGGGACCCTTTCCTATAACCAGTAACTGTCTCTGTCTGAGAAATGTCCTCCAGCGAAGAGCCAACCCTGTCACCTAGAACACCTAGAACATTTTATCCCTTTGATGCCGCAATAATTCCCAAATTATTCCTGGGCGTGATGCGGTGCTTGCTGGTTTTCCTTCTCTTCTTGCTCTGCTGGGAAAGCCACCGCCTCCTCTTGGTACAGATGCTTACTCACATGTAGGCCAAAGGTGGAGCGCATCAACCAAATCCAGATGGCCTGACTCCGATCTGGCGATATCGTAGAGAGCATCCGATGTATCTCCGAACGGATCTGTTTGTTCCCAAGATCTATCAGGAAGCAGCCCCTCCTCCAACCGAAAGTGTCGGGTTTCTCATTTCACGATGGCTTTGAATCCATAAAAATTGGGCAGCTATGGCTTCCATGTCCACTAGACGGAAAACTAACACCCTTGGGTTGGCTTCCACAGAATCAAAGAACTATAGAGCTGGAGAGGATGCTAGGGGTCATCTAGGGACCAACTACCAGCCAAGACAGGGCATCCACCATTGAAGAAAAGGGACCACCCAAATCTCTGCTTGAAAGCCACTACACCAAAGGAGAACCTGCCAGCTTGTGAGGTAATCCATTCAGAAGTCCTTCAGAAATCCTGTTTCGCAACTTCCAGCAAGAGTTTCCACCAAGGTGGGGAAGAATCGCCATCATTCCTTGTAATGATTTTGCATAACGATCTTCAGGTTTGTGAGAGCATCCATGGGTTAACATGTCAGCTGATGTCACAGAAGTTACGAGTGTCTCTCTCTCTCTCTCATAAGACATCTGTGTTTCATTGCCATCAAAAACCCAAGGTTGATGATAAGAGGTTCTTTCTGCTGACATGGCTGCGTTTCTAGAGGATGTAGGGTTTATACACACGCATTGAAGTCTTTGGTTAGTAAACCTCCTGGCCCGTTCTGTGCTTTCCCACATTTCATACAGTGTGGAAATTTTGTTCAACCAGCATCATCCCCTCACACAGTCCCCAAGCTGGGCTTTGCACGGTGTCATATCCAGGCTGACTAAATGTCACAAGTGGGAGGGCACACTCTCTTATCAATCACCATAGCGCTCTCCTGACATATTTTCTTGGTTTACTTAGCACGTCCAGTTGCAACTGACATTTACTGATTTAAGGTCTGTCCCTCGTGAGTTACCACTTTCAAGAACTGTTCAACGAAAACGGTACCCAAAGGCTGATTGGTCTACCCACCACGTTAGGTATCGTTCACTTCCTTGTTTTTGAGCTTCTTCAGCTTGGCGAGGTCAAGAAGCTTCCACATTTCTGCCATGAGTAGACTTTCTTTCATGCCACACACCCTCTTTGCTTGTTTGTTTCAGGGATGATGTGGTCAAGGAAGCTTTCTGTGAGTTCCTGGTCATTCACAAATATCTCCTCAGAGCTCCACTGTGAATTTTCCACACATATCTCCAACAGGCCCTTCCTTCCTTCACTTGGTCCTCCTTTGGTAGGATCAGATGAATGAAAAATTCACTCTCCTCCTTAAACTTCTGGGCCTCTCGTTTCTTGAACAATCAGGTTCATTCAAACCCACTTTTTCCATTTAGCTGCCATCTTAGCAAACCACAGATGATTCATGTAGACTGTAGGGTGTCAGGTTCTGTGCCTTTCTCTCTGCTTGGGGTGGAGAAGTGGTTACTCTTCCTCACGTCAAATTCCTCTGCATCGTATTTCCACCAGAAATAACACCACAGGACTTTTTTTAAAAAAAGGAACATCGGCCGGAACATAAGAACTCCTGGTTGGCAATAATAAATCATTTGGTGTGACCTCTTCTGTGCCAGCATGTGATCTCTCTCTCTCTCTCTCTGCGTCTGCATATGGGAAAAAGCGATATACGTCATGCGGCTGAACTTTGGAAACATTCTTACCTGAACCGTTGTAAACGCCATTGTAAAATGCACACCTTGCAGTCCTATTCTGTATGGATTCAGCGGTGAAACCAAGCTCTTCAGGGCACGATGGTGGCGTGTGAAGGTTAAAAACTGAAAAGCACATATGGGGGAAAGACATACATTGAGAAGCCAAAGGTTTCGTCATAATACATCATTTATCCAAACCAGTGGAGAGTTAGTTAAAGCTAATGGGAAAGTAATAAAATGCTAGGACTGCTTAGCGTATATAAAAAAAAGATAATTCCTTCGGTTCAGTTAGCATCACGTTTGCAGTCCCTGGAACTGGAATGTCTCAGTCACATCCCCAAACTCGTGATTCTGACTCTTCAAGCGGCGAATAAGCCTGCTAGTCTCAAAACAACAAGCGGAGTTATTTTACGGGGTTTCACCCACAGATACGGCTCACGCTGGAATGATCCTGTCCTCCAAACGTTTCTAGAATTCTCCAGTGCGGACTCTTTGGTGGAAGGTGAGGCTTTGTCCCGACTGGAGATCTTTCCACACCCCGAGCATTTGCCTGGTTTCTCCCCGGTGCGGATGGCCCGAGGCGAATCTCGGCCGGTGCTCCGCCTGAAGCGCCACGCCCCACGTGTGATTCCTCGCGACGTGGATCCGCTGGTGCCGGACGAGGTCCGCGTTGGTCCAGAAGCTCTTTCCGCACTGCAGGCATTTATAGGGTTCCTCGGCTCCCGTGTGGACCAGCTGGTGCTTGGCCAGGTTCGTATTGCTCGAATAGTTCTTCCCACACTCCAGGCATTTGAACGGCTGCTCCCCTGTGTGGACCCGCTGATGGGTCTTCAGGCTCTCCTTGTAACAAAAATTCATGCCGCACTCCAAGCAGGTGTACGGCTTCTCCCCGGTGTGGATCCTCTGGTGCCGACTCAGGTCCCCCTTCTTCTTGAACCGCTTCCCACAGTCGAAACACGGGTAGGGCCTCTCCCCCGTGTGGATCCTCACGTGGCAGCTGAGGTTGATGCGCTGAGTGAATGTCTTCCCACACAGCCCGCACTTAAACGGCTTCTCCCCTGTGTGCATCCGCTGGTGGGTCTTCAGACTCGAGTTGCAGCTGAAACTCTTCCCGCATTCCAAGCACTGGAAGAGCTTCTCCCCCGTGTGGATTTTCCAGTGAAGGTTTAAGGTCGACTTCGAGCTGAAGCTCTTCTCACACACTGGGCACTTGTGCCTCTCTTTGCCTTTCTCCATCTTGTCCTTGATCCGGATCACCTGGAAGTCGCTGCCCTGACAGGCCAGGGATTTCTTCCTCCCCCGCTGCCTCCCTTTCGCCTTCCGTCTTGGCCCTTCGCCCTCTTTGCTGCCTCCGCGTGGCGACGGTGCCCCGCGTGACCCCCGAGCGCTCTCCCTTGTCCTTGTGGTCCGTGGGACCTCATTGACTGCCAGTAGAAAGAGAGAGAGAGAGAGAAACAGAGGGAATAAGTTACTTTTTGAACGACAGCTCCCAAAATAACTTTCCTTAACTGTCTTTTTCTAAGAACATTCTGCTTCTTCCAAAGTTGTGCTAGAGATGGGCCCAACCATGAAGCCATGTCATACTCCGAGGTCCACGAGTTGAGGGACCTTCTCCTTCCTTCAGCTATTTATTTATTTATTTATTTATTTGATTTATATCCCGCTCATCTGGTAAATCTATACCACTCTGAGCGGCTAAAGACGAGTCGGAATCCTGTCGGTCCTAAAGATGATGGACTGAGGAGTGGACCACAAACAGTGTCCACATTTCCTCTAACGCTTTCTACGTGGACATGGACAGCAAGGAAAGGGAAAAGAAACTTACCCACAGAGGCCACATTCCAAAAATTCTCCTCCATGATGGCTCTGTGGAGGGACCTTTCATCGGGACCCAATAACGCCAGTTCCTCCTCATTGAAATATACAGCTACGTCCTCAAAGGTCACCACGCCCTAAAAGAAGAGATTTAGTCATCTATTCAATTTATATACTACGCCCTAAAAGAAGAGATTTAGTCATCTATTCAATTTATATACTACCCCACAAGTACAACTGGGTGATTCACACAAGAGTAAAACTCACAAACCCTCAGAATCCAACACCAACCAAAAAATACAATTCAGAAATAACATAGTGACAATAACATAGTGACACAACAGACAGAAATAGGAATAATCCTATAAAAATCTGGAATTGATTTTTAAAAGGGGGGGTTATTGACATCATCGCAGAGATTCAGATATAAAGGGCAGCTTTAAATAATTTGGGTTTTGCCATCTTTCTAAACATAAGGAGGGAGAGAGCCTGGTGTATCACTGTTGGCTTTTTATTCCAGACTAGGGGCCACCATCAAAAAGGCATTATTCCTCATATTCAACTTTTTGACTTCTCAAAAGACACATTTAACAACATGGATTGTGAGGAACAGGTGGGATGGATAGTTGATTTCTAGGTGAGATGTTCCAATAAGTATTAAGATCCTAAGCCGTAAACTGCTTTATAGGTCCTAACGAGCATCCTGAATTAAGCACAAAAACTAATATGGAACCCATGAAGCCACACAAAGACTGGAAATCTTCAATCAAATTTACTATCCCAGAAATCAGTCTGGAGACTGTTAATAATTTTTTTTAAAATGAGTTTATTGGGTACACAGGGGTGCCATAAAAATGGAAAGTTCTTTTAAAATTCAACAAGGTGTGTTAAAAGCAAAAATAGATAGATGATAGATAGATAGATAGATAGATAGATAGATAGATAGATAGATAGATAGATAGATAGATAGATAGATAGATAGATAGATAGATAGATAGATAGATAGATAGATAGATAGATAGATAGACAGACAGACAGACAGACAGACATAGATAGAGAGAGAGAGACAGACAGACAGACAGACAGAACCTTTTAAAGCAAAAGTACAAATGAAAAGTCCTTTGCAAAGATAGTTATGTTACAAAACCAAAACTCCTCACTTGTTTTGGTACAAAAGCTGCTGATCAGATAATCAGACAGAAGTAGCTCACTCAGTTTTGTGCCAGTTTTCACAAAAAAGTAAATAACAGAACACTGATGTAACATGAAACAGAGAGAAAAGAGGGAAACATAGTGTGTGTTTTAAAATGATGGCTTGTGTTGTGCTTAACTATAATGCTAATTAACCAAGGGGCATCACAACATAGATGTGGAAACCTATGTTAGCTCAGTGGTTTAGGTCTCTGGCTCATTTCCAGCTCTGCATTTCTAAGATGATGATGATGATGATGATTATCCTGCATAAAATATCTGTGTTTGTTGATTTCACAGTGATGCTCTTAGCTTCCATTTACAGGAGTGCAGAAACAATGAAGACAACGGTATGAACAAAATGGAAAGGACCACAAATTTCCAGCTTCGGGGGATACACAAGGACACCCTTATCTCTTCCTACTAATAGTTTGCTTCCTGATTTCAAAATGCTGCAAGCCAAACAGCTGACAGGTTTACTCCCCTACCTCGTTCAGGTCCATAGAGGAGCCTTCCGTTCTGTCTCGAAGGGCGGGTGACCAAGAACGGACCCCTGATGTCATTTCATCACCTGCAGGAGAACAGTGAAGGCGAGAGAACAGTGCTTATTCTTGATTTACTTATTCTATTATTTATTTATACACTGCGTTTCTCCCCATAGGAGGAGACCCGAGGCAGCTCATAGCAATTAAAATCATAGAATAATCACGTTAAGAATACCATACAAAATGATATATTAAAAAAAAATTTTTTTAAGGGGTCAGGATGCTCGGGGGTGATATAACTAGTGTCACATATTCTTTGTTTTTATTGATGTACTGATTTTATGTGTATCGTGCTTTCCTCAAAGCAAAAAAACCCCGAGAACTCCATAGAGCACCTTACAATTTGAAAGAGAGCTACAGCATCTCAAAACTCAATATGTTACAAGCAAATACAGATGTAATTCTGAAAAGGGGATTTTGGAAAAAGTCTTAAAACAAGCATGCACCTTCAGGGCCCACCCTAACCCAAACCATAAAAGACAAAACAGATGAACAGCAGTCTGAAGACTTCAGACTGAACGTCAACACATTTCAGGAGGAGTTAAAACATATTAACATGTTGTTTTAGGGACAGAGATGGCAGTGAGCCCTAAAGGGGTATGGCTACACTGTTATTTCAAGGCAGAAACTGAAGGAATGGGAAAAGATTATCCAGTGTAAAGACAGGTCACTGGTAATGATGGCCAAGATCATCCGCACTCTTGTACAGGTGGGCCTATAAATCCATCACAGTCCTTGCGGGCAAGAACACAAGGGATCCTGGTCCTGCCCCACATGGATGGGATAAGACAAGGGGAGGAAGATGTGGGGTTCAGGGACTTTGGTCCCAATCCAAATGGACGTCCCACTGGTTGCCAAGGGTGCAGATAAAACAGCCACCTCGAAGCATTTCGCTTCTTCCAGAAACAATCAGGGTGGTCCAACCCTGACACCCACTCCTCTGTCTTTTCCCAAGGCACCGTATTTTTCAGTGTATAAGACGCCCCCATGTATAAAATGTCCCCACCTTTCTAACCCAAAATTAAGAAACATGGGGCTTAGCAAGTGTAGGAGGAAAGGGATCAAAGCACTGGAGGATCACTTTGATCCCTGCTTTCCCCTCCACTTGTTTTTGTTCTTTCCTCAGCTTACTTCCGTGTATAAGACAACCCTCAATTTTTAGTCTAAAGAGACAAAAATATAGTCTTATACATGGAAAAATATGTTATGTCAACTAAGTTAGACCCCCCAGAAAGAGACCTCAGAACCCACCCAGGCAAGAAGAGGAGGGGCAAGAAGAGGATGAAAGATGGCCAAGAGAAGCTACCATTTCTGGTGAGCATCTGCTCGCTGGGCTGGCTCAACTGCGAGGAAAGAAGGATCCCTTACCTAGAGGAGCCACGATCCCAAACTTCTCCTCCATGACATCTCCGTGCAGGGCCCTCGGGTTCAGATCTTGGAGGCTCCAGTCTTCGTTGATGAAATAAACAGCCACCTCCTCAAAGGTGACCTCAAAGAACAAAACACTGTTTTGTGAACCAAAAAGTTCAGTGTCTGCTCTGATTCCATCGAAGGATCCCACCAATTGCCACTGCGTGGAAATCTCACCTAGAAGAGCCCCTCCTCAAGAGTAGCTTCCCCGTCAAATTTCCAGCGGTCCAACTCCTACTCTTCTTTGTATATAAAGTTCTTCACTGATTGGCCCAAATCCTCTCGCGTGGCTACGCCAATGGTGTAACATTTGGAGGCAAACTGCCCCAAGAAATCACCTCAGATGTGATAAGTGGCATGCTGAGTCATCCAACTAAGTGCAACTAGTGATGTCTATGGTGTGATTTCTTATGTTAGGGCAACTGGACTTCCAAAATTACCGTATTTTTCGCACCATAAGACGCACTTTCCCCCCACAAAACAGGGGGGTGGAAAGTCTGTGCGTCTTATGGAGCGAAGAAAACAGATTATATTTTCCTGTTTTCTTCTCCTAAAAAATTGGTGCGTCTTATGGAAAGGTGCGTCTTATGGAGCGAAAAATACGGTACTCCATTTGTGCTAGGCCAGTGGAAACTGGCAAGATTTGGGCCGTTGGGTTTGTTTCCTTCAACTCTTTTGGTAACGGCCACCGAGTGGCAGACTTTTATGAAATGTAATGTATGATGTTGGGTCTTATTTATTTTTTTACCATAAACTCATGGTAAGAAACCATGAATTTCCACATAAACTCATTGCTTACCCAGAAACCATGAATTTCCACATAAACTCATTGCTTACCACTCTCCTGTACCCTTTATGTAGTGCAGTAGGATGCTCATATCTATTAGGGATTGGTTTTAAACACCCCCCCCAAGGATGCTGAAAACCATGGATAGCAGCAAACACTATACATAGCATGGTGAAAGAAAAAAAAGTATTTCCACCATGTATTACCAGAATTGGCTACTAGAGGGAGCCAGAGATCATGCTTGTTCAACAACAAGAATAGGTCTCTGGCTCCCTCTAGTGGCCAGTTCTGCTAAATACATAATGAAAATACATATTTTCAGCTTTTTTTCATTTAATATTTTCAAACTGCAGATAAGTTAAACCCTGGATACCAATACCACAAATATGGGGTCCCCCTGTATTACTGATATCAGAGACGAGAAACATTTGGTTTTTCTTTTTAACCACAACGTCCTGACACACCTTTAGGACTGAGAGATTCAATTTAGTGTAAATATTCGTGAATCACAACCCACTTTTCCAGAGGCATGGAGTACAATGTCAGTTTTTTGTTCTTGAAAATGTTGGGCCAACAGATTTGGTTCTCAATAAAAAGTCAGCTATGCCGAAGCCCAAGATTCTTCTGAGAAGTAAAAGTTTTTTTTTTTCCTGCACACACAATTGTTTCAAGTGGTAAAATTCATGTTAATTAATTAATAGATTCTGCATTCTTTGTCATGCGGCAGTCACACACCTTGGTGCATGACAATCACCAGAGCCAATCTCCAAATGATTCTGGCTAAAGTGCAACAAAAATCCCCGATTCTGTTTACATCAGCGCTTGCAAACTAGAATTTGTGAACATATGTCCAGGCCTTCCCTCCTGCCAGCATTTAAATTTATTAAATTTATTTAATTTAATTTTTTCTTTTTTCTTTTCTTAACTATTATTTATTATTTTTAGTATGTTTGTTAATAATGGATGTTAATGGATTCATATTGTTTTGTATTTTTTTTTCTGTTGTTAGCCGCTCAGAGTGGTATAATTATACTAGATGGGCGGGATATAAATCAAATAAATAAATAAATAAATAAATAAATATCCCTCTTCAGTTGCCTTCCTTTAAAATTCCAATTGAACTGCCTTTTCCCCCCTTGAATACCCATTTTTTATAATAATAATAATAATAATAATAATAATAATAATAATAATAATAATAATAATAATAATAATAATAATAATAATAATAATAATAATAATATCCCGCCTATCTGATCAGTTAAGATCAGGGGCAGGGAATCCTGGGTTGTCCAGATTCTAATTTTAATCCATCTCTTCTCTGGCACAGAAAATGTCTGCCTCCTGAAGAGGGACTATGAGGGCAGAGAACGGCATCGATTTAATCAGAACACGAACAAGTAAACAAGCCCCTGATCTTGCAGATTACGGTGTGGGGGCCTGTCATGGTACCGCCAGAGAATTTTGGGGGAGAAGATCTGGCATCTGGGTTTATAACAGGGCCACGTCCCTGTCTCTACATCACTTCTGTGGGCCTGCAAGGCATGAGACATCGTGGGAAGTTGGAGGGCTTTCATAAATAATCACAACCCGGCTATTCAAAACCAGTGAGAGGGAACTATAGTAAGGCCCCCATATCTGTGGGAGACTGGTTCTAAGGCCCCTGCCGGCGCAGATACTGAAAACAGTGGATAATAGCTAACATTATACATAGCATGGTAAAAGTAAAAAAAATCTAGAAAGTATTTTCACATATGTTACCAGAACTGGATACTGGAGGAAGCCAGAAACCATGCTATGTGTTCTTCAGCAACAAGGATTCGGATCACAGTCTCTGGCTCTCTCTAGTGACCAGTACTGGTAATACATGTGGAAATATACCATATTTTTCCGTGTATAAGACTATACTTTTGTCTAAAGCAGTGGTTCTTAACCTTGGGTTACTCAGGTGTTTTTGAACCGCAACTCCCAGAAACCCCAGCCAGCACAGCTGGTGGTGAAGGCTTCTGGGAGTTGCAGTCCAAAAACACCTGAAAAACCCAAGGTTAAGAACCACTGGTCTAAAATCTTTAGAGGGTTGTCTTATAGATGGAAATTAGCTGAGGAGAGAACAAAAACAAGTGGAAGGGAAAGCAGGGATCAAAGCTGTCCTGCAGCGCTTTGATCCCTTTCCCCCCACCCTTGCTAAGCCCCACTTAGATTTCTTAATTTTGGATTAGAAAAGTGGGGGGTGTCTTATACATGGGGGTGTTTTATACACAGAAAAATACAGGTATATATATATATTTTTTTCCTGTTTTTTCCTTTTAATATTTTTAATCCTTGTATTTTCAGACCGTGGATAAGTGAAACAGTGGATACTTATCCTGCAGATCTGGGGGCCCTCCTATAGGAATGACGCTTGTTAACAATACAGGGATGACCTCCAAAGGGAGCGGCAGGGGGGGGCGTTCTGTCATTCTCTCTTTTGTGTCTGTCTTGTACCAGCTCTCTCCTCAGTACCACTGACGTCCTGTTCACTTCCCCCTCCCTTGCCACTCTTTTCTGCATGTGAATTACAAGAACTTTTCTTTAACAGCCCCGCTCTCTCCCCCTTCTAAACCCAAACAGAAAAGGGGCTAGACTGACCTAAATCGGATTAACTCTCCTGCACAGGATCCACAGTTTCCTTCAGGGAAAACATGGATGAAAAGAAAAGAGACAGATCCAAGCAGACCAAAGGAGCTACGGAAGTGGAGAGCGGAAGCCCAGGCAGTTCCCCCCCTACCTCACCCAGCTGCTCAGCTGCGGATCCCAGCCCACCACAAGAACTGCGACATTCTGGCCACGTCATCGGTCCGTCTCCTGTGCAGGACACAAAAGGGGGGAGAGGACAGTTATTTCCTCATCTGTCTCATTTCCCATCCAGGCTATCAACACTTGCGTAGAGGTAAGCCAAAACTTGACAACATGAGGGAGAGGAGGAAAGGGACAGAGGGCCTCGAGGAAATATTATGTAAATAAAAAAACTGAGAGGGAGGGAACCATCTCATTTGCTGGTTGGGTCAGGTTCAGGGGGAGAAACTCTTGTCTTGCAAAGAAGGAATTAAGCATTAATGCAGCTAAGATCTAAAATGGCATGTAATTGCTCCATTCATCCATCCATCCATCCATCCATCCATCCATCCATCCATCCATCCATCCATCCATCCATCCATCCTTTTCCTTCCTTCCTTCCTTCCTTCCTTCCTTCCTTCCTTCCTTCCTTCCTTCCTTCCTTCCTTCCTTCCTTCCTTCCTTCCTTCCTTCCTTCCTTCCTTCCTTCCTTCCTTCCCTCCCTCCCTCCCTCCCTCCACTGCTCCATTAGTGCACAGCATTATTCTAGGTGGTTAACAACATAATAATCCTGATCCCCCTCCCCTGCATCTGGCCTTTGGAGGTCCCTTCCTTTTAAGCTTGGAGAGTATACATCCCCATCATCATGGCTTGTCATCTGCGATGGACTTTTCCATCTAATAAAATAAGATTTTATTCCATCCTTTAAATCTAATAAAATACATTTTCTCCAGAAATCTGTCTAATCCCCCTTTCAAGGCATCTAGGACAGATGCCATCGCCACGTCCTGTGGCAAGGAGTTCCACAAGAATCTATTACTCCCCCCCCAGAGTTTACTTTCCATCAGCATTTGGCTTTGTTCTAAACTGTTGCCGTTTATCACTCTTTTCATCCTTTTTAATACAGTGGGGTCTCGACTTACGAACGGCTTGACATACGAACATTTCGACTTACGAACCGCCCTCATAGGAATATATGGACTCGACTTATGAACTTAGATTCGAATTACGAACTCTTTTTCCCCCTTTTTTTTAAAGCTAAGTCATCTTAGGTTAAAAGGAAAAAAGAAAAAAATATCCCCCTCTAGTGGCAGAAGGCGGAATAGCAGCTTCCCATTAGTTTCTATGGACGAAAAGAGCAGATACGGATTAAATGGTTTTCAGTGCATTCCTATGGGAAATGCAGATTTGACTTAAGAACTTTTCGACCTGAGAACTGCCTTCCAATACGGATTAAGTTCGTAAGTCGAGACCCCACTGTATTACTTTGTCACTTCAACATACATTGTCCTTGGGAGTGACAGTCCTGAGGTGGGCTGAGTTTTCTTCGTGCTCACCAGCCAGAGAAGCGAGTCCTCACTCAGTTGGGCAGTATAAAAATCAACCCATCAAACAAATGAAATAAAAGAAACACAGATGCTTGTCCAAGCAGACCGTATGGCTCCTAGGGAAGAGGAGAGCTTACTTTTCCATTCTTCTGTATGCTGATTTTTTTAAACTGCTTGAATTTAACTAGATTTGAGGTTTTTAAAAAATGTTTTGGATTCTCTTAATGGGATTTTATTGGTTGCAACCCACTATGCGGATTCAGCATGGAACCGTCCCATCGGCAAGGGATTCGGGAAACTGACGTTGAAAAAAGCCGGAGGGTCAAAATGCATCTGGAGCACTACGGAGAGGGAGACCAGGCTGACCAACGTCCCGTGATCCCTTACCCGGGGAATTGACACCTTCCTGCTCTTCCTGCTTGATCCATTTAGGCAGGAGCGGCTCTCTCGCTCCCTGTGAAGTCCTCCGTGCCTTTGGAATATAAGCCGCCACTTCTGAAAAGAGGTCCTGCTGCCCTCCCGGAACAATCAACGGGATATTTAAAAGAAGAAGAAGAAGAGGGTGGTTAGGAAAGAAGCACCATAGTCTTAAGGCCATTTTCTCAGAAGTCTCCAAGAATTCTCCCGGCAAAATTCTGAGATTTCCAGCCCACCGACCCACACCTGCGGACGCCTACCTTTCGCTCACCTGGGACCCAGGCCTATCTCTGTCTCAAGGCCTGTATGTCTTATTGGTCACGTGCCAAAAAAAAAAAAGAAAAAGAAAAAAGGAAGCGATTTCGGTGCTTGCTGGGAGTCATCATCTCAATGGCTTTTAGGTTCTATAAAGGGTGTTTGCCAAAAAAAACCCTACAACCCTCAGGAAGCATATTAACAGCTTCCTTTCTTGTACATCACCAACAGGAAGGAAGGCCTGAGACAGCCATTCAGCCTCAGAAACAGGCCTAGGTTCCAGGTGAGTGAAAGGTATGTGTCTGTCTGTGTAGGTCTAAGGGATGGATCCCCCAGAATTCTGCATGGGAATTCATGGACTTGAAGACAAACACATTATTGGTGGGGAGGGATTTTTTAACATAATCTTAGAATCATCTTCAGCCCCTTGGAAGTACCGTGATGAAACCTCTCACCTGCTGTTCCTCCTGCTTCTTTTGTTCCGCCTGGCTCAGGAGGAAGCCTTCGGCCAGGGCCACCGCCTGGGAACTGGTCTCTGGCCCGCATTCCCTCACCCAGCTCTCCATCTCTGGGGGAAGGATGGTCAGGAACTGCTCCAGGATCACCAGGTCCAGGATCTGTGTCTTGGTGTGTTGCTCCGGCTTCAGCCACTGACGGCACAGACGGTGGAGTTGGCTACAAATCCTTCGGGGTCCCTCAACCTCTTTGTAACGGAACTCGCTGAAGCGCTGGCCCAGTACCGCAGAGGTGGGCGCGTTCTCACTCAGACGTTTCTGCATTTTTGTCTCCCAGAATTCGCCACTGCTGTCAATTTTTACGGGATCAGGGTCTTTAGCTGCTCCGGTTCCCGCCGAATCTACATCTTCCATCTTTTGAGTTGGTCTTCGGGACAACGGATAATGAAGATCTCCTAGCCCTTAAGCCACTGTCCTCCTTAGAGCAAGGGTTGCCTTAATAGGCTGTTCTGTGAAAGACTTGCCAACACCAACGCATCTTCCTCTAAAACAATGGTTGCCTGTTGCATGCTCGAAGACACAAAGAAAAAAACAAAGAGAGTTTGGATAGCAATCCAGCTGTCTCCTCACAGGAAAGACCACCCCACTGGTTACACCTTAGGGTAAACTCCTGGGATCCCCCAAACCTCAAAATGAGGGAATGAAACAACAGAGGAAGTCAAGGGGGGGGGGGAATTTTCAACTGTGTTTTTTTTCAACCTGTGCAGTATTACCAATGGAAACCAGGTTAAATCTGCCCACATCCAAAGGATCTGGTGTGGAGCTCCCCAAACATAGGTTTCTTTTCTTAGACAACACCTCCCATAATGCCACCCTAAGTGTTGTGTTCAAAAGATGGAAGACTTGGTGTCTATAATGGATACGTGCCTTGTGAGAACTCAGTAAGCGCCTTTCAGTCTTTTTACCGGTGATTATGATTCACGGGGCTCCTTTCTAGATTTTCTAGGTAGGGGAATACTCAGAAGCAGCTTCCCCTTCCCTTCATCTTAGGGAGATTTCTGGAACTCTACAGCTCGCCCAAGGCTACACAGGCTGGCTCTTCTCCCAGGAGGCCCCGTGGGGGGGGGGGTTTCAGATCCCCAACCTCCGCCAGAGACCTCAACCACTGAGGTTGTCCGGCCAGTATATATATCCAGCCACCTCTTCTCCCCCCCCCCAACACCCCATATGCTAACCACATGCTTCTTCCTTCCCAAAAAGGGACACCCTCCCCCCAAGCCCTGCAAACAATCTGAAACAGGTTTAAATCCATCCAAGACCAAAAAGGATTTTCTAGGCAGATAGGATCTGTTTCCAGTCTCACCCTCTCTCTGTGTGTGTATGTGTGTGTGTGTGTTGTTAGACTACAACTCCCAGAATGCAGCAGCCAGCTTGAGCACTGCTATATTTGTGGGACCCCCCCCCCTTTGCCTCCCCCCACAAAATACCCTCAGTGTTTTCTACCATTCTGATTTATCACCCAGCAGGAAAGCGCGACAAGGGAGAAACTCCCCCCGCTACTTGCCCCCTAACCCTTTTTTAAATTTACAACCCCCCCCTCCGAAGAGAAGCAGCACAGGACACATATTTGGGGAGGGGGTCAATTAGGGGTATGGGTTTTTTTTGGGGGGGTTGGGGGTCTTTGTGTTTCCAGTCCCCCCCCCAACCCTCACAATGAACCTGGGCGAAGGGGCATCTTGGGAGGGGTGTCTTTCTTCCCAAGGGGGGCTTCCCCCCCCACACCTGCCTCCAGCCCCCTCCTCCCCTTACCTGATGTGTGTGTGTGTGTGAGAGAGAGAGAAAGAAAGGGTGAAGCGGGCAATTTCCAACCAAGATCCCCTATAGACGGCTCGGTGATTGGGGGGGGGCTTCCTTTCTTCACCCACCCCCCATGGAAAAAAAGATCCCACCCAATCCCGCTGCAATAGGGAAACCTAAGGCGAATCCCGTGGGGTGGGCTGGCAGAGAGGGGGCCGGAAGAGGACTCTCTAGGAACCTGGGGGGGAAAGGCTCCTTTTAACTCCTTAGATGGCGGGTCCTCTCTAGGAAGCTGGTTGGGCGCCTTTTCATCTCATCGGTGGTGAGTCCTCTCTAGGAATCTGGGAGGGGGGCGGGAACGACTCCTTTTGACCCGTTTAGACAGTGGAGTCCTTTCTAGCAACCTGGGTGAACTCTTTTTAACCCCCTTCGATGACGGATTTCTTTTAACCCTCTCGATGGCAAGTCCTCCAAAGAAAGTGATGGGGAAAGTACAGTAGTATTTATTTATTTATTTATTTATTTATTTATTTATTTATTTATTGCATTTATTGCATTTATATGCATTTATATCTAGACATAGTCTACTCTGGGCGGCTCACAACAACGTGGTGGTATTCTGCTCTCGAGCAGGGTGGCCACCTGAAATGGGTTTTCAGTGTGTGCAACAAAAATAGAGGTTTTTTTTTAAAAAATAAGTTTTTAAGGTGTGTTTTATCTCTTTCTTTGCTCCGTTTCTACGCAGAATATATACTGTATGTGGAAAGGAGGCAAGGACAACAAATGGCGGAAGAAACAAAAATTAGTTATACAGTATAAGATAAATAAGGTAAGGTAAGGAGATGACACCTTATGACCGGCAGAAGATACAGTAGCACCCACTTGAAAGCCACTAAAGAAGTTTAAAGAAGAAAGTGCAAAAGCAGGGTTACAGTTGAATGATAAGCCAGACATAATGAGAGCAAAAGAACTGCATGATTTTAATGTGGACAATGAAGAAACTGAAGTGATGACAAACCCCTTGGTTAAGTTATCAGTTCAAATAGAAACTAGAGCAGTTGTTCCTAACCTTGGATAACACAGGTCCCAGAAATCCCAGCCGGAATTGTAGTCCGAGAACATCTGGGTTACCCAAGGTTGGGAACCACTGGACTGGATCCCAAAAATTCAGACTTGAGCCTTGGAAGGGGAGCTATAAAGGAATCAGAAAAGTTCCTCAAGTGCAAGGATGTGTCACTGGAGATCAATATGAACATCGTCTACACACCATAGTATTCCCAATTAATATATATAGATGTGAAAACTGGACAGTGAAAACTGAGAGGAAAAAATATAAATTAATTTGAGATGTGGTACTGGAGGAGAACTTTCCTGATACCCTGGACTGCCAGAAAGATTAAAAATTAATCTTAGATCAAATCATGCCTGCATTCTTTTCAGAGGCAAAAATGGCTGAACAGAGGCTATTGTACTGATCATTGGGGGGGGGGGGAGACTCCCAGGAAGAGACTGTTATGATGGGAAAAGTTGAAGGCTGCAAGAGAAGAGGAAGACCCAACGTGAGCGGGAACAACTCCATAAAGGAAACCATGGCCTTTAGCCTGCAAGACCTGAGTTAAGGATAAAACTTTTTGGAGGCAATTTGGTTGCCGTAAGTCAGAAACAACTTGATGGCACTTAACAAAGGCTAGCCAATTTTGTTTCAGTGAAATATTTAGCCACAGGTTTATAGACAACAATGCATTGTGGGTGTGGAGCTCTTGTGAAGGCTCAGAAAATGACATTTCAAAGTCACAGCAATGTTTTCGACACAAGCAAAGAATTTAAAGTACTGTATATAAATATCCTGGTGAATCTCTCCCTAACACACTTTCTCTATCCCAGAAATGTTTTTTTCACCCCCATATGGGGATTCCTTAATGCAGGAACAAGCAAGATGTCACCGAGGTGGGCAAGGAGTTTTTGTTTTTTTTGTAAAAGCTATGAAAAACATATTATCTTATAATAGCACACCTTAGAAATACCATGAATGAAACCAAATGCTTCAGCTTTCCTTTATGCACCAAACCATGCTTCCCTAGATTTTCTTCGTTAAGTTGTGGGCCTCAACTTGTGTCTGACAGTTTCTACTATCCGCAGTATTTCTCCCCTGTGGGGTTTAAAAGACCACTCCAGAGTTTCTTGACTCCCATCACCTCCCACCACCGTTATTATTTTGCTTATTTGGCATAGCCTTTAACTTCAAGTTTGCAACACCATCCCGTGAGGGCCCGAGGCGAGATGGTTTGGTATGTGTAATAAATTAAAATGAATGGAGAGAGGGAGGAAGGAAGGAAGGAAGGAAGGAAGGAAGGAAGGAAGGAAGGAAGGAAGGAAGGAAGGAATAGATAGATAGATAGATAGATAGATAGATAGATAGATAGATAGATAGATAGATAGATAGATAGATAGATAGATAGATAGATAGATAGATAGATAGATAGATAGATAGATAGATAGATAGATAGATGGATGGATGGATGGATGGATGGATGGATGGATGGATGGATACATACACACACACACACACACATATACATACATACATACATACATACATACATACATACATACATACATACATACATACATACATACATACATACATACATACATAGATAAATGTCACCTTTTTGATATCGCTAATACATTAAAAATAAAGAAATAGGAATCAAGAAATTGTTGGATGAAGAGTGTTCTCTGGGAGTTTGGGGATTTTCGCCAATTCCCCCCTTGAGCAATGAAACTCTGTGGCCCAAATCCTCCTAGTTCCACCCACTGGCATAGCTCAACTGGCGTAAATCTCAGTAACGAATTGCCGCAAGTTAAAAAGCTAGCGTTAGCTGTTATTGCTGGTGCACTTCATAAAAACTTGTGTTGAATTTATGTTTTTAATTCTTTTCTTTTTAATATTGTGAACCGCCTTGGGTCCCTGTGAGGGTTCGACTTTGAGCTCCATGTTCGGTTCAAAGAAATCAGTAGATTTTTGTTGCTTCAAAACAGGTGAAAGATTTATTGGTGCATTTAACAATAAACAAGTGTCTGGAACATGATTATGAGTCTTTTCTCCTTCTGCCTACGGGTCCGGAAGGGGTTTCCATTCTTCAAACAGGAACAGGTTTCCATCACTATTGTTCCATGGTCCCGGTAGATCTGTGGGGACCCAGTCTCTCCCGGTCTGCCCTATTGGGCCTTCTGGCGGGGGCACGGTCTCTTCATCCAGGTCATCATCCCACAGGATCCGTCCATCGGGGTCTCGGCCCTCTCAGGATCCTCCCTGTTACTCCCCTGCTCTCCATTCCAATCTTTCTCTCCTCTCTCAGCTTGTCTTTCTCCTCTCTCAATCTCCTCCTCCATAATCTCGCCTCGGCTTCTCCTCAATAAGAGGATCTAGGTGAGATCTCCGCTCTTTTATAATCTGCCTCCTCCTTGGGCACTCTTAATCTCTCCCCTAATCCAGTCCAGGGATCCTGCATCCACACCCATTCCCAAAGGGGCGGTAACTGTTCCTCTTTCCTCTCAACCTCACCTGTTCCTGCTTCAAACTCCACCCTCTTTTTCTCTCTCTCTTCCCGCCTTTTCTCCCTGAACCTCTCCCCCCCCCATCATCACTTTCTGCATGTCTTCTGTCAGCTCCTCTATCTCTGTCTCTTGATGAGGTCTCGCTGTAGGTTCTGGTGTGGGTTTGGGGTCTGCTTCCTTAGCTTTGCTGTTGAGGAGGGACGGCTCTCCAGCGAGCGGGGTACCCCTCTCGCAGTCCCCTTATCGGGGGAAAGGTAGCCTATAAAACAAACAAGCCAGCAAGCGAACAAAAAATACGATAGAAACTCAATAGGAGTTTGCCCTGTTCTCTTCCTTTTCCTTAAACGGATAAGAAAAACAAGCCAAAAATAACATAGGAGTATCATAGCACTTTAAGATATTTATTGTAGTATGAAGTTCCACAGATCACAACCCACTTCCCTCAGACACACGGATGAAAACCTTTCCTCAAGAAGTGTGTTGTGAAGATTCAGCAAGAGGGCGAGAACTCATGTACAGTGGTGCCTCGCTAGATGATGATAATCCGTTGCACTGAAATTGCTGTTTAGCGAAATCATCGTCTAGCGAAATGCATTTCCCCATTGGAATACATTGAAATCTGTTTAATGCGTTCCAATGGGGAAGAATCATCGTTGTCTAGCGAAGATCGGCCATAGGAAAGCCGCTTTGCGAACCGCCAATCAGCTGTTTAAATAGCTGTCTTGCGAAGCTTTGGTCCCGAAAACACCCGTTTTGCGAGCACGGAGGGAGCTGTCAAAATCGTTGTCTAGCGAAAATTGGTTTGCGAAGCAGGGACCAAACATTGTCCAGCGAAATTCCCCTGCAGGAATCACTGTTTTGCGAATCGCTATAGCGATCGCAAAAAGTCAATGTCTAGCGAAAAAACTGTCATGCGGGGTAACTGTCTAGTGAGGCACCACTGTATAGCAACCAGGGCCTCACTGGAGAAAAGACAGGATAAAGATACACCCAATACATGAAAGATTTACATATGAATAAATACACAAAGAGAACAAAGAACCTCCATGTCTAGAGGCAGCGTACCTCTATGTATCAGCTGCAGGAGTTTGGGAACCACTGGAGGAGCGGCACCAAGATGGCATATACTGTATTTATATATAAAAATAGCTTGCTTTCTCCCTCAGAATTCTTCAGTTTATGTAACGTTCGTACACGTTCGTACCTGGCTGCCCTTTGTAATTTCGTATGTCATGAGCCCTGATGTGCTTCTGACAACCTTTCTCCAACTAGGGGAATTGACTTGGGTGCCATTTGTGGCCTTCCAGGAGTTTTTAGGACTACAGTGCCCATCAGCTGTACCCAGGTTGAGGGATGGTGGGAGACTTAGCCCAATAGCACTTGGAGACCAACGAATTCCCCCATCCCTGCATTAACGAGGGTGGAGACACCCCTCCAACAGTCTGTCCTAATCAGCCACAAAAGGGCTGCTAGAAAGACAATAACCAGTCCCAGTAAGGTCCCTATCACAAGGGAGATGATTAGTGCCTGGACTACCAAAAAGATGAATATGTGGGTCCAAGAGCAAATCAAGTGTCTCTGGACGCAAAAACACTCAGTTTGTCCTACGATGGGCACCTCAGGATTCTCTGGAAAAGACACTAATGCTTGGAAAGCTGGAAGGCAACAGGAAAAGAGGAAGGCCAAATACGAGATGGATTGATTTCCTAAAGGAAGCCACAGGCTTAAGTTTTCAAGAGCCGAGCAGGACTGTGGCGGACAGGATATTTTGGAGATCACTCATTAATGGAGTCGCCATAAATCAGAGGCAACGTGATGGCACGTCATAACAACAAAGCCCAGTCATTTCCCAAATTCGGAAGATAACTCCACTTTGGTCTCCCAGCCTCTGTGCTCCTGCCCTTAAATTCTCCAGACAGCCAAAGCTGTTCAGCCGTTGCCCGGGGAGGTGTCGGGCTCTTAAAAAACGAAGGGAAGAGGGTGTGGGATCCATGGGGCTGTCGGCAGCCTCAAAGACATTTTCGGTCTGCCAGGATTCCACAACCAATATTAATCAGCCACTGAAAAATCACGGTGAGAGTTAAGGTTTGAATTGTCTCTTCCCATGAAAATGCTCTGATCTATGAGAACTGGGGGAAAAAAATCTTCCATTCTGTGCTAAGACTTGTGTGTTGCCAAGCCTGGAGGGTGCTTCTCATGGGGACTAAGAACGGACCCTGCTGGATTCTACTCAACAATGACCATGACAGGCACAGGTTTACTTCTGATAAAGGAAATATCCGATAAGCTAAACCTTTTACTGAAAAGTGTGGGCTTTCTTGGGCCACAAATCCCAGAATCACGCCTGCCAAAGTATCTTCACCCCGGGTAGATACGCTTCCCCATTCTACAGGGTGCGTAAAAAAAACCCTCCCGGATTTCACTGGGCTATTGGTCCGGTGCTAATGAATTGGGCTGGGTTGTATTGGGGGTTTTTGGTAGCATATGCCTTATCATTTTTAATCGCCACTGTGGCCTGTACGGGTATGCACTGCAAACTCGTCACCGAAGCACTTCTCAAAAAACAACAGATCTGTGATCACGACATGGAGCTTTTCATAGCCTCTTTGCACTCGGTCGAAATGCTGCTCCTCCAGACCGAATACCAAATTGTGATGGGTTGCAAATTTCAAGGCCATAGGTTCAGCATCAGAGCCGTGGTGGCAACTCAAAACAGTATATACTCCCCCGGATTTTACTTAGCTGTTGTTCTGGTTCTAGTGAAGTGGGGCCGGTTGTCAGGGAGGGCTTCCTATAATCACATATGCTTTACTGTTTTGAGTTGCCACCACGGCTCTGATGCTGAACCTATGGCCTTGAAATTTGCAACCCATCACAATTTGGTATTCGGTCTGGAGGAGCAGCATTTCGACCGAGTGCCAAACCCTGTATAAGATAGCAGGGAGAGTTCTCTTCTGATCAGTTTCCCCACACTGATGTAACAAAACAAACAAACAAAAAACGAAACATCACTCAAATTGTGTGCTGCAGGCGGAAATTTTCTGGATCCCATGTACCGCCTGAAAGAAAAATTAGAGGTGTTCTAGATCAAATCAAGTCTGAACACTTGCTTTGAACTTAAAATAACTCAACTGAGGCTGTTGTACTTTGAGCCTATCAAGAGAAGACAATAGTCAGTGGAAAAGACCATAATGCGACCGTAGGAAAAGTGGCAGGCAGTATGAAAAGAGGAAGACCGTATACGAGATGAATTAACTCAATTAAAGAAACCACAACTTTGCATTTACAAAAGTGGATCAGCACTGCGATTGAGATCACGGACCGACAGGGCCACGGCAAGTCAGAAGTGACCAGATGCCAGTCAAAAAAACACACACACACACACACACACACAGAGAGAGAGAGAGAGAGAGAGAGAGAGATAGAGAGAGAGAGAGAGAGTTTTCTCGGTGAAACATCTTTGATGCACCCAGGGTTCCAAACTGAAGCTCTTTTTGAAACCGAGAGCAATAAAAAAACAACTTCTTCCTTTTGCTGATTCTTTAATGTGTACTTAAATGTGTGCCCTTGGACCAAACTGTAGCCCACAAACCGGACAATATTATTGCACCCCTCGTCCCCTTTACACCTTTAAAAAAATGGTACAATTCCATGCAAAGCAAACAGAAGTGGCGGGTGGGGGAAATGGAGAAGGAATTACGCTTAGTGCCACTACCAAAAATAACAGAAAACTGTGTCAGTTCACAATAAAGGCAGAAAAATAAAATAAAAAAGCAACAGCTAGGTATACAGACTGGTATACAGAGACCAGATGTGCAACCCCATTTAAGGTTCTTAGTTCTTGGCCTATTAAATGACAGACAGCATATATTAACCATTCCCAGTACCGTCTCTTTGCAACCACAAGGCCTCACAAGACCCCGGATAATCTCTTAACGTCAAACAGGTTCAAGATGGAGGTCAGCAAATTTCAGAAAAAAAAGAGAGACATAATAGAGACTGAAGTTATACCACAGAATACAGCAGGAACCCCGCATTCATGGGGGATTGGTTCCAAGCACCACCCCCCAATGGTGAAAAATGTGGAACACCATTTTAATAGTGAACACCATACACAGCATGTCTGGCTCCATCTAGTGGCCCGTTCTGGTAATGACATCATGAAAATCTGTTTCTGGAGCAAGAAATAGCATGGTCTCTGGCTCCCTCTAGTGTCCAGTTCTGGTAATTTCATTATTAAAAATATTTGGGGAGGATTTTTCTTTTAGTATTTTTAATATTTTCAGACTACGGAGAAAGTGAATCAGCGGAGACTGATCCCGTGAATAAGGGGGTCCTACTGTATGTTCATATCCTATGAACCAGCAATACGAAGGATAGCATCACACAGTCATGGCCAAGTGAAATCTGCCAGGTGCAAAAGTCTACCAAGGAGTCCAAGAGACGGAAATGACAAGAAATTTCCACCAGATCAGTTGCAAGCGAACGGGAGAACGACATAAAACAGGTACGACGGTTTTGCCGCCGCCGCCGGCTTCTCTCCCGCGTGAATGATCTGATGTCTGTTGAGGTGCGATCGGTGACGGAAGCTTTTCTCGCACGTGGGGCATTTGTAGGGTTTCTCTCCCGTGTGGATCCTCTGGTGGCTGGTGAGGTTCTGCCTCTGGCTGAAACTCTTGCCGCACTCCAGGCATTTGTACGGCTTCTCTCCGGTGTGCTTCCTCTGATGGACGGTGAGGTTTCCCTTCTCGGTAAAGCTCTTCCCACACTCCAGGCATTTGTACGGCTTCTCTGCAGCGTGGATGATCTGGTGCCTATTGAAGGCCGAGCTCCGTGTGAAGATCTTCCCACAGTCCAAACATTTGTACAGTTTCTCGCCAGTGTGGATCCTCTGGTGTGTATAAAGGCTCGACCTTTGACAGTAGCTCTTCCCGCACACCATACATTTATAAGGCTTGGCTTCCCTGTGGATTCTAGGAGGGTCCATACGAGGCATGATCGGGGGCTCTCTGGCATCTGTCCCGCCTTCTGGGTTTTGAGACGGGGCTTCCTCTGTGGAAAGCCTTTGACCTGAAACAATAGCACAATCACAATTACTGCACTTTCCATTCTGTTCCCGTAAACAGCCTTTCAACCTTTTGCTTTGGGCTTTCTCAGAGATCATTTTGCACAGGGCTGTTTTATTCACCTTTACTCACCCATCATCACTCAAAAGCCTCAACATCAGGGGTCTCAAACATGCGGCCTGGGGGCCATTTGCGGCCCACCGGATGATAATTTGTGGCCCCCACCTTGCCTGGCCCCCGAAGCATCCACGCGTCCTCTGCTGTCAAGAGTCAAAAAAATCCTTGCCTTTCTTGCGGGCTCTCCCCCAAGACAGCGCCTCTTGCACCCTCCATCCAGAACTGCAGCCTGCCAGCCAGCCCGCCTGTCATGGTGGGGGTAGTTGCTGCTGCTGAGTGCGCCTTTTTTAAAGGTGGGGCCCTCAGAGGAAGGTCGCCGAACCTCTTTCTCTCTCTGTGTGTTTGCATGTGTGCATGCGCACGAACCTGTAGGGCCCCCCGCCCCATTCTGTTTAATTTTGCGGGTACCGGTGGGGGCTTTTCTCCTTTGGCAAGGCGAATTCTGTGAGGGGTTTTTTATGTTGTGCCCTCCTCTCCCTGGCTAGGCGGTCACTGGCACTCCCTCCCTTCTCTGCTTCTTCGTCCTGCTGCTGGTGGTAGTAGTGAAGAAGGAGCTGGAGGAGGTTGTGGCCAGCAACGAGAGCTCACGTGCCCCTCCTCCTCCTTGGAGCCCCAGCTGGGCTAAGGAAACTCCTGGGCAGCTCCCTTGGGCTCTTGCTCCTCTTGGCGGAAAATCTGATGCGGCCCAGCCTCACCCAGACTCTGCCTCCAGCGGCCCCCAGGTAAATTGAGTTTGAGACCCCTGCTCAACATTGTGGATTGCGATTTTCTAGTCACTGCTGGGCTACAATGCCCCATCGGACCCAGACACATTTGGCCAAGGGTGTTCATCCATGGCTAGTGCCTGTTTTATTATTTTACTTGTCTTAGGTTGAAAGCAAGTCACCTCCTATCTTCCTTACAAATGCAAAGGGCCACTGAAGCCTGAAAAAAAAATAACACGAAACCCTAACTCCTCCGGAATTAAATAATGATTCAGGCACAGACATCCAGACAGTCTGCTCTGGTTTGCCAAAGAAAGAATTCTTGTGCAGAATGCCAAAAAACCCACAAGGTTGGACGAGAGTGAACTCACAGGAGCTGAGCAGAAATGCAAATGAATGAACGAATGATAGAATGAATGAATAAATGAAAGAATAATTTTTTAAAAAATTACAAATACCCTGGACCACCAGAAAGATATATAAATGGATTCTTGAGCAAATCACACCTGAACTCTTCCTAGAAGAAAACTGATTAATCTGAGGCTATCATACTTTGAGCACATCACGAGGAGGCAAGAGTGGCTGGAAAAGACAATAACGCTGGGAAAAGTTGAAGGCAGCAGGAAAACAGAAAGAGCAAACATGAGATGGATTGATTTCCTAAAGGAAGCCACAGGCTTGAGTTTGCAAGGGTCACTGAGGATGGGACCTTTTGGAGATGACCCATTTATAGTCACCGTAAGTTTAAAAAAAAATTGGCACCACATAACGATCCTTACCGAGACTGGCTACCAGCCCGTAGACCTCCTCCATGACTTCCTTGTACAAGGCCCTTTGGTCTGGATCCAGCAGAGCCCATTCTTCCTCCGTGAAAGACACAGCCACCTCTTCAAAGGTCACCTGAAAGAATACATTTTCAGCTCCCAGGTTTGTCGCAACTAAAGAAAAATACTACGTGGAAGAGGTGGAGGATTTAAGAGAATATTTGGACCTTCACAACTGGCATTTTTTGCCTTCTTAGCAGAAAACCCATGTGATAGATGATGACTGATCCCTTCAGAACAGGGTAGTTGTGCTGAAAATAATTTCTTGGCTAACCTTTTCTTTTCCCCCTAACAGTCCCTTTCATACCTGGTCCAGTTGCCCAGAAGCTGCTTTGTTTCCATTGTGTGAAACAGACGAGCTGGGATGTCCTGGCAGCATCCTGGGTCCACCTCCTGTGATGGGGAAAAGAAAAGAGAGAGAGAGAGTGTGTGAAGATTGTTTTTTTTCAGACTCTGCATTTAAATCAAAGCCACTTCTAAACTGGCTTGTGATTTACACCCAATAACATACAGTGGTGCCCCGCATAGCAACGATAATCAGTTCCGGATAAATCGTCGCTATCCGGAAACGTCGCTATGCGGGGGAAAAAACCCATAAGAACGCATTAAACGGAATTTAATGCGTTCCTATGGGGGATAAACTCCACTGCTAAGTGGGAATCCTCCATAGGGCTGCCATTTTCGCCGCCTCAGTAAGTGAGGGCAGGGCGCGAAAACGGAACGGGCGGCCATTTTTTCTTTCGGCGGCCATTTTGGAACCGCCAATCAGCTGTTTTTAGAACATCGCAATGCGAAGATTGTTAAGCAAAACGCTTACCTATCATCGCAATGCGAGTTCTTGCCTATGTAAACATCGCAATGCGATCGCTTTTGCAATAGCTAAAGGAACATTGCTATGCGGATTCGTCATTAAATGGTGCGCTCGCTATGCAAGGCACCACTATATATAAAACCCAAGGACGTGGGTGGGAAAGCCACAAGATGAAGGAAGATAAGTGTTCAGCCAGAGTTTTTTTCAAGCCCTGCCTGCACTGACTCTGAGATTTTGACCCACAAAACCCACTTCCTAGGTGAAATCTAAGGCTGGCTATACTTGTTGGCATCAGAATGTTTAGTTTCCCCATCATGTTTGCTGGCATATTCTTGTTAAGATTCAGTCTCCATAGCTTGGAATGGTCCTACTTGTATCCTACCTACTCCTGGTGATTTATTTCTTACAAATGCTTTGAGAGCAGCTTTCACTTCACTTTCTGAAACTATACATTCTTCTTCCCTGAAGGAATCTCATTCTTGATTTTTTGCATACTTCTTTAGTAATTTGTTTCTATTTTATATTTATTTTATCATGCTTTAATATGTGCTCCTTTTCATCTTCCAGCATTCCTAGCCTTGGTTTAAACTTTTCTTTTTATTTCTTGGATCTTACAGAAGAGGCTTCTTGATTTCTTTTGTTATTCTGTTCCTTTGCAACAGTTATTGGCATCGTTCTCTTAGTCCCTCTGTAGAAGCTGCTGAAAATGACTTTTAGGATTCTGAGTGAATTTCTGACACCTTTCATTTCTGTGTCTCAGCTGATTTTAAAGTGCTAGCTTAGCTATGTAGGTCAGAATTGAACCAAAAATTTACGCTGCCTTTTCAGCAACGGCCCCCAAACTATGGAACGCCATCCTGAGTGGGATTTGTCTGGTGCTGACGCTGATGACGTTTTGGCGCCAGGTCAAAAAACCTTCCTGTTCCAGAAGATTTTTAATTGAAATAATATCAACTGTGGGTCCTGATGGCAATTTTTAGAGTACTGTATTTTTTATTGTATTTTAATTGTTTTATCTTTATACATTTATTGTATTTACCATATTTTTCCATTTATAAGACTATACTTTTGTCTAAAATCTTTAGACTAAAAATTGAGTGTTGTCTTATACATGGAAGTAAGCTGGGGAGAGAAAAACAAGTGGAGGAGAAAGCAGGAATCATAGTAATCCTGCAACACTTTGATTCCTTTTCCCCTACACTTACTAAGTCCCACTTAGTTTAATCCTGGATTACAAAAGTGAGGGGCGTCTTATACATGGGGGCATCTTATACCTGGAAAAATATGGTAAATTGTTGTAAGCCACCCAGAAATTTTTGGGTAGTGCGGGTGGCATATAAATTAAACAAACAAACAAATAAACAAGTAAGTGCACTGGTTTAACTTGAAGTGGAAGATACTAGCTAACAAGTTCCCAATTGAATTCTTAGGCACGTGCCAAGTTGTGCAACCAGCATGAGACTAGGAATTCCATCAGGGACAAATATTCAATTGAATTCCAGCCATACATTCTTAAATTAATAAAAATAAACATTTTCTGGAGCTATAAAGGCAACCCACAAATTTCAAATCTAGTTTTGGGAGATCTAAACAACGTCCCACGAATCATTTACCTAGAGAGGTGTTGCCTCCGTCACCCTCCTGCATGGTCCACCTGGACTGCAGGCTCTGTCTCGCGCCCAAGGAAGGCTCCTTTCAGTAACTTCCTTCTCTGGAGAGATCCTGCATTGGAAAAGGCAAAAGGAATTGCAACAGGGGTTGAGTGGAGGCTAAAGAACGAAGAGTGGGAGGCCAAAATAAGTTACCCAATGTGGTGTAGTGAATAGAGTGACAGACTAGGACTCAGGAGGCCTGGGTTCAAATCCCTTCTCAGCCACAGAAGCTCACTGGGGGTGTAGAACTGGTAAAACAACTCCTTAAATATTAAAAAAAGTGATGGCACCTTATCGACAAACTTTATATTTTTTTAATGATCCATAATAATACAGGCAGTACATCACGGCCTCTCCCAATTTGAAGAGACCCTTGTCCAGCAGGCTGAGGCAAAGAGGAAGTCACAAAGGAAGCAAAACCAGGGAGCTGGACAGGGGACAGATTGGATTTGTCTCCAGTGTGGAAGGATTGTCACTCTCGAATTGGCCTTCTCAGCCACACTAGACGCTGTTCCAAGTCCTCCATACAGAGCACGCTACCATAGTCTTTCGAGACTGAAGGATGCCTACAATGAATAATACATAACCAAAATAAAGCTAAAAACAGTGAATATACAAATAATTAACACAGTAAAAAAGAGTAAACAAAAAAACCCACACTCAAGCAGCCAGTCACTGAGGCAAGGCTTGTCTGAAGAGAAAGGTCTTGGCCTGCTTGCCAAAGAACAGCAAAGATGGGGCCAGCCCGGCCTCCAGTGGCAAGGAGTTCCAGAGTCATCTGAGACTTCCAGGATGAAATCCGCTCACCCGCTGCTCTTCCTGGTTTGGGTCTTTGACCTGATTCAGGAGGAAACGTTCTTCCAGGGCCACTGTTTGGGAATAGATCTCCCCTCCACATTCTTTTGACCACCTCTCCATCCTGGGTGTTCAGACTGCTCTCTGGGGTCACCGGGTCCAGGATCTGAGCCTTTTTGTGTCACTCGGCTGTCAGCCCCCAAGAGCAGAGAGGACCAATTTGGCTACCAACCTCATGGGGCCCTTTGAACCTTGCAGAAGTTGAATTCTTTCTGCCACCTTACATCGGAGCGTAGCGTTTCACGTTAAGGATCCCTGCGTAGTACTTCTCCGGAATTCCCGGGTACTCCCGATCTGGATTCTGTCTAAGCTTATTCCTGCTTCTGAGCTGCCAGGCTTGTTCTAGCTTCAGATCCCAAAGACACTGACAAAACTCCTTCCTGCCCCCCAACAAATTCTGTCATAAACCAAAGGCTTTGTAATGGGTGGGTGGGACACCAAACCCTTGAAAACCAAATAGAAAGAGTTACAGATCAGCTGTTATTGCCTCTCTCACAGCAGGAAGACAATTACATTCCAAGCTGCTTCTACTTGCTTTTCCTTAGGACGCTGGCGGGATAGTTCAATGGTTTATGTCTCTGGCTGTGGAGCCAAAGGTTGGGAGTTCGATTCCCCACTTGTGCCTCCTGGGAGAAGAGCCAGCCTGGGTGGCCTTGGGCCAGCTGTGCACAGTCCCAGAGCACCCCCAGAAGGAGGGAATGGTAAACCACTTCTGAGCACTCTCTACCTAGAAAGTCCTGGAAAAGGTCACTGTACGTCAGAACTAACCTGACAGCAAAAAAGACCAAAAGGCAACGAATGTAGAATTTACTGAGCACTCACAAGGCGCACATCCACTATAGATAGCAAAAGTTTCAATCCTTTGAACAGCACACGTAGGGTGGCATTATTAGCATTGTTATTATTATTGTTATTGTTATTGTTGTTGTTGTTGTCGTAGGGTGGCATTATTAGCATTGTTGTTATTATTGTTATTGTTATTGTTATTGTTATTGTTATTGTTGTTGTTATTGTTGTTGTTATTGTTGTTGTTGTTGTTATTATTATTATTATTATTATTATTATTATTATTATTATTATTATTATTATTATTATTATTATTTATTAGGAAAAAGCACTGTTGAGTCAAAAAGAAGCTAGATTCAATCAGCCCTCCTTCATCATGCTTCTTGACCCACTGTGGTTCCGAGTCAGAAAAAGCTCATTTTTCTTCCTTGCATTTATTTATTTTTCATTACATTTCTATCCCGCCCATCATTTACCGTATTTTTCGCTCCATAAGACGCACCTTTCCACAAGACGCACCAAATTTTTAGGAGAAGAAAACAGGAAAAAAAATTGTTTTCTTTTCCTAAAAATTGGTGAACCTTATGGAGAGGTCCATCTTATGGAACACATCCTAGGACCCTTTGGAGGCTCGCCCTGCCCCCCCGGGGGTCAGAGGGGGCAAAATCACCAGCTTCTGGGACTTGAGACTTGGGAAGCTTCAGAAGAGTCCCAGAAGCTGGCGATGTCCCCTCCCCCCGAAGGCCTCTTGATAACAAGTGAGGTCTTTTTCAGAAATCAACCAACAGGAAGCTGCATTGACTACCGGCAGAAGCAACTGGCAGGATCCCCTTTAAAAGGTTGCAATACGCCATTCTGCATATCATCCTCTGGAAAGTCCATTTCACAGCTACAGCCAACGTTTTCTCATTTTTCTTCTTTCTGTTGTTGTTCTGTGCAGTCAAGTCAAAACTGATTTATAGCGCCTTATATGCTATAAATGAGATATTTATGGAGTGGTTTCCCCAGTCTCATTCGCCCAGAGTGTTTTCATGGCTCAGCAAGGATTTGAACCCTGATCCTAGTCCATTGCTCCATCCTGGACACCACACTGAGTTTCTCTTTCTAGGTCATTGAAACTTTACCATTCCTCGATTCTTTTGTACCTGCACGGACCTGACCTACATCATCCTTACCTGGGAAGGACGGTACACCTTTCAGAGTTTCTCCACTGGGTTCTGCGGGATCTGAACCCATCAGCCAGCCATCATCCTAATACAGTGGTGCCTCACTAGACAGTTATCCCACATGACAATTTTTTTTGCTAGACATTGGCTTTTTGTGATCGCTATAGCGATTCGAAAAACAGTGATTCCTATGGGGGAATTTCGCTGGACAATGTTTGGTCCCTGCTTCGCAAACCGATTTTCGCTAGACAATGATTTTGAAAGCTGTCTCCATACTCGCAAAATGGGTGTTTTTGGGACCTAAGCTTCGCAAGACAGCTATTTAAACAGCTAATCGGCAGTTAGCAAAGCAGCTTTCCTCTGGCCGATCTTCGCTAGACGACGATTCTTCCCCATTGGAACGCATTAAACAGGTTTCAATGCCTTCCAATGGGGAAATGCTTTTTGCTAGACAATGATTTCGCTAAACAGCGATTTCAGTGGAACAGATTATCATCGTCTAGCGAGGCACCACTGTAAAAAGCAGGCACAGCCGGGAAGGCCTCTGTGTATGAACTCTGTGGGAACCCCTCACCCATCCAAGCCGCTTTTCTGGCCCCATTATGACCTCCCCCCCCCAGAAGCCCATTGGACATTAGCTGCAAAATGCATCCACTATGGGAGAGAGGTGTGTGTGTGTGTTTGTGTGTGTGTCTGTCTGTCTGTCTCTCTGTGTGTATATGGCTTACCCAGAGCTGAGCACCACTGGGTGGGGTCCTACCCCCACTTTCTTTCTTTCCTGCCTCCCCCTCCCCTGCCATGCATCAACCCCCCTTCCCCTGGAGCTAGGAGGCTTCCCTACACCCCCACGGGGGCAAAAGTGTGGAGGGGGTAGGAAGAGGCATAAGGTCCCCTTGGATGTGGGTGTGGGTAAACCACAGATCATCCCCCCCCCTCCCAGGAAGAGAGGGCTGAATACTGGAGGTGGTGGTGGTGCTGGGGCTCACCTGATCTTCTCCTGGGTAGGAAAAACAAAGGCGCTTCCCTTCCCTCCCTCCACCAAAGCAAGGCTCGGCCGCAGAGGTGGGTCAAAAGCCCCCTTCTTTATCCAGGTCGCCCCATGGGGGGGGGGAAGGAGGAAATAGGGACGCCCTCGTTGCAACCCCTCTTTCTTTCCCCCCACCGGACCCGAAGCTCCGACCGACCTCTCCCAGGAACCTTCGAATAGGGCAGGGCGGGGGAGGTGGGCGGCCTCTGGAGGACGCACCTCCACTTCCGGCTCCTCGCCTTTTTTTTCCTGCCTCTCTAGGAATCCGCCCTCCCGCAAGCCTTCCATTTAACCCTTAGAAGACCGTCTTGGGCTGAGGTAGCAAGTCGGAGAGAGAAAACTGCAAAATCGTGGGGGGAAGGGGGGGGAGGGACATGGAAACACCTATTCAGCAATAAATGCTGGTCAAGCCATACTGTCCCAAGGTGCAAGCGTTAAGCCATTGATTGACGTACAGGCTGGATTGCTCAGTGGTTAAGGTTGGGAGTTCAATTCTCCACTTGGGTCTCCTACAAGAAAAGCCAGCCTGTGTGGCCTTGGGAAAGCTGCACAGCCCCAGAAGGGAATGGTGGACATGATGATGATGATGACTGAGTCGTTGATTACGAAATCGTTGCAGAAATAAGGGAGGTTTCTATGCCAGCTCTGTGGTCATGCTGGAAGTGTATGGGGAATTTGGGTATTGTAGTCCCCCAAAAGTAAGTTTGCCCAGCTCTGTAGAACGAGCCACCACATTGCCTTATCCATGCAAAGGATGGAAATCTGCCATCAAGAAATGGGGTGTGAAAGGAGCTAAAGTGGGGCCTCCTACCAGGCAGGCATGATGCTTCTGGGCCCAGGGAATCATCAACTCCAACACCCATCTCTTTAAAGGCAGTGTGCGGAGCCTGGGCGTCCCCCTACAGATATTAGTGTGCTCCAGCTCCTATGATAATAATGATCATGATGACGATGGCAATCCTCGAAAGTGGTTCCCCAATCCCTTTCTCTAGAGAGCGCCCTGGGACTGTGCAGCTTGCCCAAGGCTACCCAGGCTGATTTTTCTCCTAGAGGATAGTGGAAATTGAACTCACAGCCTTTGCTTAATCCACTGAACTATCCAGCCAGTCCAAATAGCGTTACCATGTTCCCCATTCAGCTGATTTTCATCCAGAATCTAGACATGGCGCTTGATGTTTATCGGGTCATTCAGCTCTCTGATTTTCAGGTTTAATTTTTTAAAAAGACATTTTTAAAATCCCTGTGAAAGACCATTTGAATCTCTACTTTCTGGATAGCAGGAAGAGTTTTAGATTTCTCTATTTCGATCCTTTCTCCTGCTCCAAGGCTGCCTTGCAAGATGGCAACAAGTTGACTAGTGGAAAAGAGGTCAGATTTTCCATCTATACCTTATATAATTGCATGGAAGAAATTTAGCAGGTGTAGCCAGAGCTGGACAGGGGACAGATTGTATTTGTCTTCAGTGTGGAAGGGATTGTCACTCTGGAATTGGCCTTCTCAGCCACACTAGACACTGTTCCAAGACCTCTTTTCAGAGCACATCACCATAGTCTCTTGAGACTGAAGGATGCCTACACACATAAAGGTATAAGAACTCTGTCCTCTTCACCCTCGATGAGAGGGAGATGACAGATTTCATGGGGCCGTGGCAAGTCTATCTATTCAAACCCCGGTGAACGGGTATTTCGTCTTTATTTCTGGTCAATAGGTTTTATAGGGATTCCACCATGGCAGATTTCGGGCAGTACAGAGATCATGGAATGAATAATGCAGTTCATAAACCCAGACATTTTGTTAAAGTCATGGCTGGCTAGCTCAGTGGCTTGGGTATCTGGCTGTGGAGCCAGAGATTGGGAGTTTGATTCCCCACTGGGTCTCCTACAATAGAGCCAGCCTGTGTGGCCTTGGGCAAGCTGCAGAGTCTCAGGGCATCTGCACAAGAAACCACTTCCAAATATTCTCTACTTGGAAAACCCTAAAAAGGGTTGCCATATGTCAGAACTGACTTGATGGCACATGGTTATAGGAGGTGGATGTCTATGACATTTCACATTTTCTCTGCAACTGACACCTGGACCCTCAAGCAAGTTTAAATGTGTTCGAGTAATCTGGCTGCAGAAAAAAATGTGACATGTCATAGAACAGCTTGCCTCCAGATATTGTGGATGCCCCATTGCTGGAGGTTTTCAAGAAAAGCTTGGACAGCCATCTGTCCGGGATCGGATGAGGTCTCCTGCCTTGGGCAGGGGGTTGGACTAGAAGACCTCCAAGGTCCCTTCCAACCCTATGCCGATTCTGTGCTGAAATCCTCCTCTAATTATTACAAAAACAAAACAAAGACACATTAACGAGTAAGAAATGTATTTGCTCAGATGCACAGAGTACAAGATTGAGGCCACAGGTTTATTAATACTTAGCGTAGTTGCAGGGGTCGGGGACCAAGTGAAACAGGAAAAGGAGGGTGGCGATCACATTTATTTACTCAGGTAATGAACAATCCAAGAAGGAGCGGCACAGGTCACATGCATTCCGAAAACTGACAGCATAACATCCTGGTGTTGCCAGAAAACTGAGTTGCGCCCTCTTAAGTCTTCAAGCGAGGAAAAGGTCAGAAGCCTGGGAAACATGAGCGAGGGAGGTCGTCCAAAGCTTTGTAACATTGACAAAAGGCATCGGCAGGCAAACAGAGCAAGTAGCAGTTACAAAACTGTTACCCCGTTACATCACCTAATACACCTGTTTCAAAATACTATCGAACTGAACAAACGTTATCACCTTATACGGATGTCAGACTGCATATATGGGTACATCAAATTTGTGAGAGGCCTTTTTTATGTGCAGGGTTGGTATGAGAGGGGTGATTATGCGCCTATTTTTAAAGTCATTTTCTTTCCTGTCTCAGCAGCTTAATTTAGAACCCGAGAGCGGCAGCCATTTTTGTTACTGTTGCTCGGCTTGCGACAGCTGGAAATCCCAGGGAACCGACGGCAAATTACTGAGAGATCATGTACAGTTTATTCAAGACACACAACATTATTCTGATGCATGAGATGATGTATTCAATCACGATCACTTCTTTCTGGCCCACTCCCATTGATTTTTCTCAGGGTCTGTATCCTCAGTCCTTCACATGGATTCTCTGTCGTTTTTCCATGTTTGTTTGGCCGTAAGAACTCAGGTCTCTTTCATTTATGTACTTTGTCCCCTGAGAGGGTGATTAGGATTCCCCCCCCCCAACTTTCCCTTGCTTAGGTTAGTTTGAAGTCATACTCTTCTGGATGGGCAAGGGAGGAAAATGAGAATTTACCGCAATCGGAGAGAGGAAATGCACCAGATTAGATGGGCAACAGGGAAAAAATATTGCCTTTACAGGTGGGTCAATGAAAGGAAAAAGGCAGTCGAGAGACAATGACGAATCATGTATCTGAGAAAACAACTCTAAATGTGTTACTGAAACCTAAATATGAAAAGTCTTCCAGACGGCTAAATATGAAGTGACTTTTATACACTATTCAACATTTTTACGCATTCATTATTGACTCTCAATTTTAAAGCAAAATTTCCCCTTTGTGATAGAATGAAGTTCTATATCCAAACATCTCTGGATAAATCTTGACACCAGCATCCTGTTGTGTGGTTACGCCTACAGAATGCAAATGATATCGGCTCAACAGCAATTGACACATCACCGCTTGGACTTCTGGACATGTGCCAGTCTGATGGGTTGCTGCATGCTCAAAAATCCAAGTGGGGACTCATTAATTGCCAGAAACCACTGAAAGCCACGTCATCTGCCTGTCTTCTGCAGGCATAACTACAGACGGCTTTTTGCTCAGAAATTATGCAGACCATATTGCCAACCAATTACTGACAGCTGTTACTGTCTAGAATCCTATCGGTGTTCCCATGCTTAATTTACCACAGCTAATTGCTGCTAATTCACAAAGTGTCAGAACTTTTGACCACGTATTTGACTGACACAGTCCTGCACCTTGATTAGCGACAACAAGCTACATAAAAGTTACATGAACACCAGTAGGATTCCAGCTGATATATATTACCTCAAAATGATTTGTGAACTTGTTTGCTTCCATTCAATATACACATTACTTCTCAGCTGCTTCCAAATCGAAAATGTTATCTACTATCAAATTATTTTCAGCTCCACCTGACTAGCCATTTCTCAGAAGCTAGTGTCATTTTAAGAGGTGAACAATCTGAACATTTTCTGTAAAGCAAGAATGAATTCTCAGTTTAAAAAAATCTCTTCCAATTTTCTTACTGACAAAAAACTCATTCTTATTAGTTAGATGGGTATCCTAACTCGTGTGAATTCCTGGACATCAGCTCAGCCCTCTGTGAAACTCTGCTCTCATTTCACACTTTTAAACAATCTCTCCCACCATCTTATGCATCATTTGATGGGAAATAAGGTTCTCTTTCCTAATAAATCTGTTTCCGCACTCCATGCACCGAAATGGTTTCTCCCCTGTGTGGATTCTTTGATGCAAAGTAAGATAATCCTTCCGAGCAAAACTTTTTCCACACACCAAGCATGAAAATGGTTTCTCCCCTGTGTGGATTCTTTGGTGGCTCCTAAAGTGTGAGGGATGACTAAAGCTCTTTCCGCACTCCAAGCACTGATACGGCTTCTCCCCAGTGTGAACTCGCCTGTGAGTTATAAGATGTGAGGACCGACTGAAGCTTTTCCCACAGTCCGGGCACTGAAACGGTCTTTCTCCCGTGTGCACCGCTTGATGGTTAGTGAGGTGGATCTTCCGACTGAAATTTTTCCCACATTCCAAACACTGAAATGATTTCTCTCCTGTACGAGTTGCTGGGTGTGAACTCGGACCAAAGCTACTTCCGCAAGCCGAGTGTTTCCTTCGATGCATTGTTAAGCTTCTCTTCTTGGTAAAACATTTCTCGCACTCTTGGCATTTGTATATCTGTTCGCCTCTGTGAACAACTTGGTGTCTAGTGAGGATGGAGCTCCGACTGAAGCTTTTACCACACTCCAGGCATTTATAGGGTGTCTCCTCCATATGAACGATTTGGTGGGACTTCAGGTGTGCCTTCTGACGGAAACTCTTTCCACATACCAAGCAACTGTATGGTTTCTCCTCAGTGTGGCTTCTTTGATGGCATATCAGACCTTTTTTCATGGTGAAGCTCTTTCCACACTCCAGGCACGAATATGGCTTCTCGCCAGTGTGGATTCTTTGGTGTGACGTAAGAGTTGAGTTTTGACTAAAGCTCTTTCCACACTCCAAGCATGGAAACGGTTTCAGACCGGTGTGGGTTCTTTGGTGGTACATTAGTTTTGAGCTGTAATAGAAGCCTTTCCCGCATTCTAAGCACTTGAACGGCTTTTCCCCTCGATGAATTCTTTTATGCATCATCAGGTATGAGCTCTGACTGAAGCTCTTTCCACACTCTGAACACTTAAATGGCTTCTCTCCCGTATGAATTCTTTGGTGTGCTATCAGTTGTGACCTCCAATTGAAGCGCTTCCCACAGTCCAAGCAAGTAAAGGAGTCCTGCCTGGTTTGAGCTGCTTGACGGTAAATCAAGTGCATCATCTCATTGAATCCCTTCGAACATTCCACAGATTTGAATGGTTGCTCGCTTGTGTGCGCTTTTTTATGGAGAGTGAGATAATCATGCCGGGCAAACCTTTTCCCGCACTCTAGGCACGGAAAGGGTTTCTCCCCCGTGTGGATTCTTTGGTGGCTCGTAAGATGTGAGGAGCGAATGAAGCTCTTCCCACAATCAAAGCACTGAAACGGCTTCTCCCCAGTATGAATTCTTTGATGAGAAATCAGGCATTTCTTCAACCTGAAGGTTTTTCCACATTCGCCGCATTCAAAATTTTTCCCCTCTGTGTGTATTCTTTCATGGAGAGCAAGACTTGCATTACAGTTGAAGATTTCCCCACACACAAAGCACATGCTCAACTCCTTGGCTTCGTAGATCATTTCTGGAGTTGGGACCTCAAAAATCACACCGTCTTGAGAAACAGATGGCTGCTGCCTCGTATCCTCTTCCACCTCAGTTTTTGTCTGCTGTTCTTCCTTCTGTTCCCACATGGCATTTTCCAACATATATGTACTCATATTTGACATCTGACTGAAAATATTTCCACATCCCAAGGATCTGAATAGTTTCTCCTCTGTGTGAGTTACTTGATGACAAACGAGGTGTGCCTTCTGACTGAAAGTTTTTCCACATTCCCAGCATTTCAAGCCTTTATCCCCTGTGTGAATTGCTTCATGACAAGGGAACTGAATTTTCCAACTGAAATCTTCCTCACATTTTAAGCTTTCAAATGGTTCTTCCCCTGTGTGTGTTGCTGGATAATGAGGGAGATGCATCCTGTGAGGGTAGATTTCTCCACACTCTTCATCCACACTTTCTTGCCCAGCACCTTCTAGAAAAGAGAAGGAGAGAAAAACATTTAGTCAGGGTTGAAGAGAGAAGTGGAGACGGAGGTCCACTTAGCTAGTTTATTCTCCCTGAAATAAATGAAGGAATACCTGCACCTTTACATAGAAAAAACTCAGAACTCATCAGGGTTCAAGCACTGGCCAAAAAAAAGGCTGGGAGGCATTAAAAAGGATTATCTGAAGCCTGGGGATAAGCCCCCAACTCTAAAATTCTTTGAAAAACAGTGGTTTAAGATTTAAATACTCATGGGCTTAAGGCTCTAGAGCAGGGGTCTCCAAACTTTTCAGCAGGAGGGTCAGATCATATATTTTACAAATTTTCAAGGGTCCAAGGAACACATGCATACACACATGGGCTAAAGGAAACGGACCTGAACCTGCGGACCTGAGTCTGCGTCATTCACCGGGCTGGATAACAAGGCAAGGCAGGCCAGATGTGCCCCCTTGGCTATAGTTTGGAGACCGTCAGCTCTAGAGTAAACTTTAAAGCTGGAAGGGGAGCCCTGGTATTTCTGTCATCAAGATAGGAGGAGAAGCAGCAGTCCTCCATTCATGTTCCCTATTCCCTTGCCTTGTCACTCTGCTTTTCTCCCTCTTTTTGGGAAAGGCGGGAAGAATGATGATAGCCATTTCTTCGAAAGGCTCACCTTCCCTCTCCTTTCTGCATCTACAAGTGATTCAGGAGGAACAGCAGTTCTTGTCATCCTGTGGGAATGGGAAAGCAAAAGGAAGGGAGCTGCTTTACAGAGGAGGAATCGTGACCCATCTTGGCCTTGTCCTGGCAGCTTTCCATCTTTCATGTTTGATGGCAACTGGAAGGCAGCCACCAGGGCTTAGGTGGAAGCAAAGCAGACCCTCTTGGGGGGGGCAGGGAGGAAGGATACAGCTGGGGATCCCTCCTGTGTTGAGGACAGGGTGGGGCCCCAATCCTCCCCACTATGGGTCAGCCTCTAAACTTGACACCAGCCACTGTCACCTTGACGAAGGTCAACCACAGACGGTCACCCTGTGAAGGGACCCCAAAAACCAGCCAGGACGGACAAAAGATAAAGCAGCCGACTTAAGTCTACCAAAGGGACAGGAGGAGACTATACTTTCATTTTACTCTACAGAATGTGAGCTGATTTCATTCACGGTGAGAAAAGGGGAGCCTTACCCAGAGAGGCCACCGTCCCCAAATTCTCCTCCATGACTTCCGTGTGCAGGGACCTTTGGTCCGGATCCAGCAGGGCCCATTCCTCTTCTGTGAAGGAGACAGCCACCTCCTCGAAGGCCACCTGAAAGAAGAGACATTGCAGCGTCAACACAAGGCGAGCTCCAACCAGAAACGAAGGCTACGTAGCTCAGAACTACCAGGCTGGATATCAATTTTTTTGCAGGGATTTTTCCAATGGGCACCAGCAGTCCAAAGGAAAAGCCAGAGGCATGAGAACGTGGCATGGGCGGTGAGAGACGGGACACCCAGCCTGTCTCCCTTTTATCGTTAATCATTCATCCCTTCACCTCTTCCAGATTCCTGGAAGCTGTTTCCAGGGCTTCCGAATGAAAAGAGGAGCTTGCACACATTTCCAATGTCCACCTTCCGTCACCTGAAAGAGACACAACAGGCAAAAATAAATAATTCACTACTATTGAATTAAAAAAACCTCAAGGGTGAAATATAGTCACTGAAACAAAAATAGGGATGAGCAGACTCAAGTAATTTGAAATCTGGCTGTGGTACAAAGTCATTTTTTTAAAATGTATACTGAGGGGAAAACAAAAGGAAAGAAAACAGAAACAGCTGACTGAGTGGCTTGAAGCGCTTTGATGAAGAGCTGTGGGATGATCAGCTGCGTCAGCAGCTTGTGACTAAGAACCAAATAGACTAAAGATTTCATTAGTCTTGTAAAGGTAAAGGTTCCCCTTGACAATTTTTGTCCAGTCGTGTCCAACTCTAGGAGGCGGTGCTCATCCCCGTTTCCAAGCCATACAGCCAGCGTTTTGTCCGAAGACAATCTTTCCGTGGTCACATGGCCAGTGCGACTTAGACACAGAATGCTGTTACCTTCCCACCGAGGTGGTCCCTATTTATCTACCCGCATTTACATGCTTTCGAACCGCTAGGTTGGCAGGAGCTGGGACAAGCGACGGGAGCTCACTCTGTCACGTGGATTCGATCTTACAACTGCTTGGTCTTCTGACCCTGCAGCACAGGCTTCTGCGGTTTAGCCCGCAGTGCCACCACGTCCCTCTTGTAGAGGGTTAGTCTTGTAACCTGTGCATTAATGGGGGAATGAGGAGTTGTTGGAGGTAACTTCTGGGCTCTGGGATCTTCCTTGCACAAGGAATGAACAGGAGTTTTCACTGGGTTCTGAGGTTGGTTCATGGGGCCGGATACCAACCACAGAAGAGGCCCATTCCGCTCCTCTTCCTATCCCTTACAGGAGGGATGAGAAACCTCCAAACATTTAAGGACCACACCTCTGACTTAGAGACATGCCCTTTCAAAGTGCATCTTAGAAGACATAAAAGCGGTTTAACCTTCAGGCAAGAGGAGCAGCCCAAGCGGGGAAAGGCCCTCGTGATCCTCACCCATTGAAGTGGGCCTTCTCTCCCCATTTTGTGTGATCCACGTGGGCTGCAGCTTTCGACCAGAGTCCAAAAGAATCTTCTCTGCCTCAGGAGTCTGCTCGGCATACAAGTCCTGTACCAACAAGGGGAATGAGAATCAGGGATCGAAAAAGAGAGGGTGAATTGGAAAAGGAACAGAGCAGGAGAAGATCTGAAGCAAAGCGCTGTTGTGATTAGTGTCCCTCAAACAGTTTTCCTTAAAAAGAACCCTTAGTATGAATTTTTCATACCCTGAAGATTTCCTTATCCAGACTTCCGTGATTAAATCATGTCATTGTGAGTATATCTACTCACGCCTGTTATCAACAGCCAGGGGCCATGCTTTAAACAGAGAACAAGAATGTTCTCAAGAAGTTGGAGAAATAATAGAATCACAGGGAAGTCTGCATGACAATCAATTGGAAACAGTTAATCCCAGCACTGGATATTGCTTTCAAAGTGGTTGCTATGGGTGCTGTGGCACAGCATTCCTATTCTGGCTGTTGTGGGTTTTTCGGGCTCTTTGGACGTGTTCTGAAGATTGTTCTTCTTAACGTTTCGCCAGTCTCTGTGGCCAGCATTTTCAGAGGACAGTATTCTGCAGAACACGGCCAAAGAGCCCAAAAAACCCACAACAACCATTAGATCCCAGCCATGAAAGCCTTCGAGAATACATACTCCTATTTCTGTTTCCCCCTAATGAGATGCTTGTGTGTAAAATTAAAAACAAACGAACACAGGTGTAAGGAACTACATTCAACTTGAAAGCGTATTGATTAGAGCAAAAGATACAGTCAGTTATTAACCTGTGGAGACCATTCCATTGTCGAATCTGGCTAAATAAACATGCATTTGCTGTTAAGAGTTATTTGGAATTTTGCGGCATTTTAAAGTTTCATTAATCTTTCCACAATTTTCTGAGGAACCTCTGACAATCTTCTAAGCAGTCGTAAGGTCCCACAAAAGCTCTCTTGGGAACTATGAATCCAAATAGCTCATTCCTACTCTGGATGATTTTAAAGAAAAGTAGGCATATGCTGATTTTTATAAAATCCTTGAAAAAAAATATTTTTCACACTCTGAAGCTATCAAGATCATGCACTCACTTGGTCCTTGCTTTCTTCTGCTTGACTCAGGAGGAAGCCTTCCGCCACGGCTACAGCCTGAGAACTGGTCTCCGCTCCACATTCCCTCACCCAGCTTTCCATCTCCGGGGGAAGAATGGTTAGGAACTGCTCCAGGATCACCAGGTCCAGGATCTGAGCCTTTGTGTGCTTTTCTGGTTTCAGCCACTGACAGCAAAGATCATGGAGTCGGGAGCAAGCCTCTCGGGCCCCCTTGGCCTCTTTGTAGCAGAACTTCCTAAAACTCTGGCGCTGTCTGTCTGAGCCATGAGGGGACTCGTCCTGGAATTGCTGCACGATTCCCTTAAACAACTCCCCAGTCCCCTCAAGAGGGACAATGTTGGGACATCTTCCTGCTTGAAAGCCAGAATCTTCCTCTTCCTTGTTTGGAATATAATTCAAGCCAGGTTCAAACATGGCGGCAAGATCACTTTTCCTTCCCAGCAGACTATAGGCAATACAGGGAGAACTACTGAAGGTGTCACAACCTTAAACAAACCAAAACCACAACATTATTAAAAAAACAACACAAAGGTTCTCTCCTTTGATTTGTCCCCCTTAGAAAAAAAACACCTCTTTGCCTTCTTTTACCTTTTTGGCATAACTATTAGATTGCATGCATCTGCTTTGCTTGTGAAGTTCTTAAACAAAAACGGAAGCAGGTTTGGTCTACAAGGGAAGGCAGGTGGACAAAATCTGCAAGTCGAGAGCACCTTTATCAGGAGCCGTCAAAGTGTCAATTTCCACAATTTTGTATCTCTGATTGTCTTGCCCTGAATAGTTTGTACACTAACAAAGTTGCCCATGGATAAAACTGCAGACAGCCAATACCTTCATTAGGGCAGATCAAATAAAGGGCCCCTAAAACATGCAACCCACTTTTCGATGGATACCTGAACATGGGGGCGGGGGGGTGTCAGTGGCTGAGAATGTCTGAGAAGTTGAGGACAATATCATCACAAGGCCGGACTTCCTTACAGGTCAAGATCCTAGCAGAGTCATTAAGGTAGAGTGGAAGATACCAGATTACAAGGCACTCCCTCTTTTCAGGTACAACTCTCTAACTAGCAGAAGAGAACGGAGAATTTCAATGGTGATGGGAATGGATAAACCTCTGGAGGGCAACGGCATTAATGGAAGGTGACGTTGGTGGCAGATATTTTACAGACCATGGGAGTGTCATGCAGGCTAACTCTTGTTAGTACTGTGCACATGAAGGTGATGGTAAACTAGTACTGAAAACTCGATACTTCAAAGACCCGACAATCCCAACTGAAAGACCTGGATGATGAGACTGCCAGGTTGGAAAGCCCTCAGCTGGCTGTTTTTATATGTATACATACACATCCATATAAACTAGGCAGACACCCACCCACCCACATTTTGCTACAAATAATATTTGCTGTTGGGGTGAGAAGGCTTCTCTTTGCTCCTTCCTCTTCTCTGCCCCTCCGCACAGAGATCCCAGACTCTCCCATTCTTCCCCCCCCCGATCCCACTTATAGGGCAGGGTCTTCCCCCCCTCCCATTGCTTGCTTGCCTGACTTTTCCCAGTGGCCCCTCCACAAGCCCCACCCCCACCCCATTCCACCTGCTCCGCCAATCTCCTTCGACCCACAAGTAGACAAGGAAAACAATGTGGGCAGGAAGTGTGTGTTGGGGGGGGAGAACCGACCCGTTCAGCCCCTCCGCAGCTCTGGGAAGGCGCTCCACCCAACTGGAGGGTTGGCGGCGGGGGGAGCAATTCATGAAACCGCCTCTGGGGAGGATGAGCAGGAGTGGCTCTTCTTCCCCGGAAGTACAAACGACTGCCTTCAGCTGGAAACCACGCCCCCCCTTGGAAGCCGGAAACTGGGTTGGCCGGGCATTCTTTGGTTCTTTTCCTTCAGGCAGGAAGGGGCGGGGAAGAGTCTCGTCCCGCCTCCTAACCAACCATTCTTTCTCTCTAGGAAGCCCATCTCTTTGGGTTTAACCCTTAGATGGACACAGAGGACGCTTTCAGTCTTCTACCTTCGCAACCCCTTTGCTGTGCAGGAGTCGTGTGGATGCTGTGCTACAGCAACGGGCCTTCCTCCTGGTTAATGACAGGCTTGACAGACCAGGATCCAACGAATCCTTAAGTTCCCTGGAAATCCTATTTTTGGGGGTTCTCCTGGAATCCATTTGCCTTTTTTTCCTGCCCAGATTAAACTAGTAGGGAGCTTGGGCAGATGTGTTGCTTTGTACCTGGGTTCCCCCAGCAAAATCATTGTCTAGTTTCCAGAATTATTCTGTGGGTTTATCATAGGAACCTATGAATCTCCCCAATCCAGAGAGGGTGGCCAACAAAGAAAGATTAAAAGAAAATACAGTAACTATAAAAGGGAAATACAGTATTTTACTTAAGACCATAGGCTTCTGCTGCGTAATATGTGATGGGTGGGAAACTATGAAGAGACTGGTTCATCTGCCAAGGTGTTTTTTTAAAAAATATGAGCCAGGCTCAAACTGCCCCACGGCTTATATGTAGTTATTCTGAACATTGATCTGGGTCTGACAGTCTCTACACACAAGCCATAGTATTTCTCGCCATGTGGATTCTTCAAAAAGAATAAAGGGTTTCTCTCGTGTTAAAGGCCTAAATATGAAAGTTGCCTGAGATTTTTGGGCCATTGGGAGAAGTGACCTGAGTATGGTCACAAAACGGCTGCCAGGGAGGGGGAGATGACCATAAAATGGCTGCCAAAAAGGTATGACATTCCCAAAACAGCTACTGGGAAGAGGAAACTGTTCATAAAACGGCTGCCAGAAAGATATGATGTTCACAAAATGGCTGCCACAAAGAGGGAAGTGTTCACAAAATGACTGCCTGAATTATGTTCACAAAATGGCTGCCAGAGATGTTGAGGAAGTCACAAAATGGCTGCCATAAAAGTATGCCATTCACAAAATGGTTGCCACAGTAGGACCACCTACTGTGGAAAAAATGTGGCATTTTTGCAAGAGGCCCTGAATATAAGACTGAAGTGAGGCTGCAGATCCTCTCTTTTGAATCCATGGCCCCCTTTCAAGAACATTCTGCTCTGATCATCCACTCTGATCCATCCATACACATAAGCAATCCCTAACTTTTATGCCAGTTGCTCCCCTGAGACACTGAATTTCTGACATAAACTTTTTACCTTTGCTATTCTGGATGTCCAAATAAGGCTTCCACGCAGGCAGGGGAAAAGCGGTGCCGGGGAAAGCCGAACGAGGCAGCCTCCCCTCCCCCAAGGGTCATAAATTCAAGGCTGGGGAGTGTGGGAGTTGGTGTCCCCAAAAGGGACTTTGAACACACACACAGTCCAGGTGCTCCCCTTTCCTTTTTTATTATTATTTATCTAAAACATAAACATAAACTACACAAATCAAAATACAATATAACTGTGTTCCCCACCACTGTAGATGGGACATCTTGCTATAATCTTTTTCCTCCATTTATATTCTTCCTCTTCTTTAATTATTCCCTTCTCCAGAACTGCATTGATTCTTGATTTGGAGCTTTTCCCTTTCCACTTGTTAATACATACTCGCCTTTCCATCGGTGCGTTCGTGCGCTGCTTGCTCCTGCCTGGCTCAGCGGGTGGCGCTTCACATGGGCTGGACAGGTATGATGGATCAGCGAGCAGCCGCCGCCACGGTGGCAGGGGGCAAGGGCTGTGCTCTGGCGCCGGCAGCAGGTAACAGCACAGGCAGGTGGGTCTGGGGAAGGATGGGGTGGGGGGGTCCTTCCACCTCACCCCTTCCCAACTAAAATTATAACATAACATATACAAGAGCCGGACATTTTAAAGATTTTTATCTTCGCCTGCTGGATGAAGGACATTAAATTAAAAAGAAGGACATGTCCTCCTTTTGCTGGATGTTTGGCAACCCTAACCTTGCAGCGTCTGAAACACTCTCTGGATGGTTTACACACTTTACAGCTTAATTATGCAGGCTACACATTGCCTCCCCAACTAGCTGCGCACTCCATTTACCGACCTTGGAAGGATGGAAGGCTGAGTAAACCTTGAGCCAGCTACCTAAGCCTGTAAAAAATTTTTGTCATTGTAAGTATATACATAGTATACCCATACAACGAAATTCACACTGACACCCAGAGACCAGACCCACATGAACACACATAAAAAATCGTCAAACACTCCCCACCCACTAAAAATCCCCCACTAAGAATCTACACCACAGGCCAAGTAACACTGTCCAACTATTCATTATTGGTGGTCTTTAACTTCATTATTAAATGCAGTTATAGCTCTGGGATAAAAACTATTCAGAAAACGTGTGGTCCGAGTCTTAATTGTTCTATATATTCTGCCAGATGGCAACAGTTCAAAAAAGTTGTAAGCAGGATAGGAAGAGTCTCTCAGGATGTTCTGTGACTTCCTCAGACAGCGGGATGTGAAGATGTCATCCAGGGTTGGTAGCTGGAGCCTGATGATATTCTGGGTAATTGTAATGGTTCTCTGTAGAGCTTTTTTGTTTGCTACAGAGCTACTCCCAAACCATGCCAGAATGCCATAAGTCAGGACACTCTCAATGGTGATACGATAGTAGGACAGAAGTAAATGCTGTGATAAATTTAACTTCCCGAGCATTTTCAGGAAATATAGCCTCTTCTGTGCCTTCACTAGCATGTTGGCATTTTATAGTTCATGAGAAGTCCTTTGAAGTGTAAGTGCCCAGAAACTTAAAACTACCAACTCTCTCCACTTCTTCGCCATTTATGTACAGTGGTAAATGTACATTTCTCTTCCTCCTAAAATCAGTTATGAGTTCTTCAGTTTTTTTGATGTTAAGTGTAAGCTTATTTTCTTAACACCAGAGTATCAACCCTTGTACTTCCTTTTTGTAAGCAGACTCATTGTTCTTATTTATGAGCCCCACCACTGTCGCAGGTGATGGTGGTTGCCCATAGTCAACTGGGAGGTGACCTTGAGTCCCAGATTTGCTTTGCCCTCCTCCTTCCTACCGAGAGACCCCCACCATCCCACTCGATCCCATTTTTGGTATTTTTTTGGGGGGGCTTTATTCCTCTGTCCTGATCCAGCTTGACCCCCATGGTCAGATCCTTTCCTACTGAAATTTAGACTCTACACAGCAGTACCCCCTCGGCAGAGAGGAAGGACCTATTATTAGGCTTGTCCCCTGAAGACTGAGGGATCCCTATTGGTTTCCAAAATGTCCCTAGCAGTTGTTCTAGCTGATGCTCCTGTTGGGGGAAGCCTTTGAAAGAGATCAGAACGAACCTAAAAGCCATTAAAAGACTTCCCAACTGGTTGAGGCTGCTTCGATTGAACAGGCAGTGATTTTCCCCGTGTTAAACTGGATGAGTTTCACTTGCTACCACCCCCACTCCCTGCCTTGGAGTCCACGCAGGGCATGGGGGGGGAAGAGACTCTGCTTGCCAGCTCTCTTCCCCCCCTCTCCCCTTTCCATCCAGTCCTTCGCCCCCTTTAATGGCGGGGGGGGGTCGCTGCTCCTCCTCGCTTCCTTTTCTGAGGAGTCGCCCCGGCCGCCATCCTCCTCCGCCTCCTCCTCCTCAACGGCCGACCGACCCAGACCCCCCCCCCCCGGAACTTCTGCGGTCTCAAGAGGACAAGGCTGAAGGGGGGGGGGGGGACTCCGAGTCCGTCTGCAAGGCTCTGGCTCCGCCCAGGGAAGGACAATGGAGACCAATGAGAACCCGCTCCTCCTGTGCGTCACCCGTTGCTGGGCAGACGCGCTCCAGGACTGGTCTCCTTGGGCGTCCACCCTGCCGTTTTATGGCGGCTGTGAGGGGGTTGCCTGGCAACCCAGCCACGCGCAGGGGAGAGGTTCTGTTTCCGCCCAGAAGACAATAGACACCCAATGAGAGTTCGCTCCTCCTCCCGCTCCTTCAGGTCACCTGTCTCCGGGCGGAAGCCCATCCTTTTGGAAGGCTGGCTGGGCAAGAACCACCGCTTCCCCTTCCTTTCTTCCCGGTCCACTGACCGGCCGTCCTCCAACACGCCCCACCCCCCGCGGCTCCTCTTCGCGCACGAGCGCGGGCCCCTCCTTCTCCTCAACGGCTGCTCTGCTTGCTCTCCGTCCCTCCAGTGCGCGTGCGCCCCACCATCCCCATGGAAATAAAAATCCACCCCCATTGAAGAAACTTCACTCTTGCTCCAGACTCGACCGGTAACACCCGTTGGGGGTCACGCCGTGGGGCAGGAAGGGAGAGGCTCCGGCTTTCTCCCTTAAACACTTGCTGGTGGGGTGAAACATTGTGAGCGTTGGCAACCCAACTGGGAGAGAGTGGAGCAAGCAATGGTGGTTGCCCAAAGTCAATTGGGAGGTGTCCTTGCACCCCAGATTTCTGTTTTGCCCCCCTCCTTCCTACTGAAAGACCCCCACCATCCCACTCCTGATCCTCTTTTTGGTATTTCTTGGGGGGGGGGTGCTTCCTCTGGCCTGATCCTGCTTGGCCCCCATGGTCAGATCCTCTCCTACTGAAATTTGGACTCTACACAGCGGTACCCCCTCGTCAGGGAGGAAGGGCCTATTATTAGGGTTGTCCCCTGAAGACTGAGGGATCCCCGTTGGTTTCCAAAATGTCCCAGCAGGTGTTCTAGTTGATGCTCCTGTCGGGGAAGCCTTTAAAAGCGATCAGAACGAACATAAAGGCCATTAAAAGAATTCCCAACTGATAGAGGCTGCTTTGATTGAACAGGCAGGGATTTTTCCTGTGTTAAACTGGATGCATTTCACTTGGTACCGCCTGAGGAGGTGGACAGGGCTCTGGCTCCCTGCAAAGCCGCCACCTCCTCTCCACATCCTTACCCAGCATGGCTCTTAAAATCAGCAAAGGAGTCGAACGGGTGACACTCGTCATTAAGGCACCTCTACATGAATAAATGGATATTTATCTCCTATTACTCAAAAACACCAAGCACAGTCAATCAAAATTGTAAAAATTGTCTGTGAATTTCGTTGTATGTGTATATACTTACAATGACAATAAATTATTATTATTATTATTATTATTATTATTATTATTATTATTATTATTATTATTATTATTATTATTATTATTAAAAATATTGACTGGTACAGTGGTGCCCCGTTGACGACGATAATCCGTTCCAGCAAAATCGCTGTACAGCGAAATCATCGTCAAGCAAAAAAAAAAAAACCACCATTGGAATGCACTGAAAACCAGTCGATGCGTTCCAATGAGGGAAATACCTGCTCGTGCAGCGAAAATCCTCCATATGGCGGCCACTTTCCGCTCCCTGTCTTGCAAAATGAGGTCAGCAAAACAGCGAGGAGCCATTTTGAGAGCCGCCAATCAGCTGTTTTTAGATCATTTTGCAAAAAATCGGTTCACGAAGCAGGGAACTAATCATCAAGTGGATTTTCCCCATACAAACATTGTTTTGCGATCGCTATAGCAATCGCAAAATACTCATCGTCAACAATTTCGTCGTCTAAGGAGGTAATCGTCAAGCAGGGCACCACTGTATTATATAACAGATACAAGTTAACCCAAAACCTAAGTATCTGTTAAATGTCAACACACTATATATGATGTTTTGTAGCTGTTATTTATTATATTATTATTATTATTATTATTATTAGTAGTAGTAGTAGTAGTAGTAGTAGTATATTATTTTATTATTAAATACATTTGTAACCTTTTACAACAACAAAAAAAGCAAAAATGGAAAACAGTGTCAATTTACAATGATAGAACAAATATCTAATACAGTCAGATTTATAAATTGGTCTTTGTCAGTCACATATAAGACCAAATTGAAAGTCAAAATACATGTATTCAGATGCAAACCGGAAGTGTAATTGTGTAAATCACTGTGACAAATTGCCAGTACAGTAGGGCCACCATATCCACAGGATCAGTACTGTACCTGCAATTTCACTTACCCGCTACCTGGAAATCTTCCCTGCCTCCAGGAAACACACATTTCCAAGGTGTATTACCAGAACCGGCCACTAAATGGAGCCAGAGACTATTCTATACAGTAAGAGCCCCATATCTGTTGGGGGTTGGTTCCAAGCACCCGCAGATACTGAAAACCATGGATAACACTGAATCAAGGGGATGGCAGCAGTTGCTGGTTTCAGGGAAGGCTCCCTTGTGAACAGGACGGCAAGAAACCCAGTCTTGTGGCAAGTCTGGACCAGGGCTCCTTCTCTCAATTATGCACAGATGCCAAAGAAACTAGTAATAAGTGCTTCACTTATCTGCTATTTCCAGCATCCAAGGAGGGAGGGCTAGGAACCAATGCTGTGGGGATACCACAGTCCTATTGTAATTGCTAAATAGCTCAGTGGTTCAGACATCTGACCCCAGATGGGAGTTCGATTCCCCCCACTGTACCTCCTTGACAGGGGCTGGACTTGATGATCTATGGGGTTCCTAACAGCTCTGCTGTTCTAAGATGATGATGATTGACAGCTTGCCACTTGCATTTCCAGTTTCATGCCAAATAATGTGACTAGCAAATGTGACCAGAAATGGAATCAGCAACTGGTTCATAAGTGGCAATTTCCTGCCATGATTTAGACATGTCTAATGAATGACAGATGGGGGGATCTATTCTTTCAGATTTATGAGTATGAGTCTTTCTGCAATGGAAAGGCTTCCAAAGCCACTGGTTTCTCTGCTAACCTCCTCACCACAGGTATAAAATGGAAATCTACGCATTCCTATGGGCTTTTCAAAAACAAAATACATGATATAACTTCCAGCCAAGTCATGTCTAAACCGCATGAATCAGCAGTTAGTGTCACTGAGCAAATCCTCCCTAAATCCACTTAGGAGTCCAGTAGGAATAAATCTGAATTATTTTATTGAACCAATGGCTGTTTTAGATTTTTTTTAAGGCAATCCTCATGGTCTCTTAATCTGTAGATTTTGCCACTGTTTGAATAATTTGATGTCTGGCTGAAGCTCTTCCTGCATCTGAGACACTGATAAGGTTCCTCCCATGGGTCAGTAATTTGATGTCTGTATTTGCGAAGGCTTTCACGGCCGGGATCTAATGGTTGCTGTGGGTTTTTCGGCTCTTTGGCCTTGTTCTGAAGGTTGTTCTTCCTAATGTTTCGCCAGTCTCTGTGGCCGGCATCTTCAGAGGAGAGCAACAACCAATTTGATGTCTGTTGAAGCATATGATCTTTGAAGCTTTTAAACAAAGCCAGATGTTTATATAGTTTCTCTCCTGTATGATTACCCTGATATATATTGAAGACTGATTTCTGATTTTTTTTCCCTCACACTCCGAGCTTCTCCCCTTTGTGAATAATCTGGTGTCTGCTGAAGCTTGTTCGGTAAGAGAAGCTCATTTCACACACCAGGCATTTATACGGTTTCTCTCCTGTGTGGATCCTTCGATGAACATTAAGATTTTGTTTCTGACTAAACCTCTTCCCACACTGCGGGCACGTATATGGTTGTTCTCCTGTGTGCTTCCTCTGATGTATCCTTAGGTTTCCCTTCTCAGTAAAGCTTCTTCCACACTCCTGGCATTTATATGGTTTTTCACCTGTATGAATAATTTGATGTTTCGTGAGGACTGAGCTCCGTATGAAGCTTTTCCCACACTCCAGACATTTATATGGATTCTCCCGTGCGTGCATCATTTGGTGTCTCTTGAGATACGATTGCTGACTGAACATCTTCCCGCACTCTGGACATTTATATGGTTTTCCTCCTGTGTGAGTTTTCTGATGGGCAGTGAGCTTTTTCTTCTGACTGAAACTCTTTCCACACTCAAGGCATTTATACTGTTTTCCCCACGTGTGAAGAGTTTGGTGACTCTTGACATGTGCTTTCTGACCGAAGCTCTTTTCACCTTCTAGGGATTTAACCAGTTGCTCACCTACGATTTTGTCATGGCTTGTGGGCTGTGTATCCCACCGAATGTTTTCTCCCTTCCGGCATTTATGTGTTATTTCCTCTTTGTGGTCGTGAGCACGAAGACCGGATTGCCACTCAATCTGTTCTCCACCTGCAAGGCCTCCTCTGTCTTGATCTATTTTTTCTTGTCCTGGAATTTCAATGGCCTCACCAGCTGGAAAAGCAGGTGATGTCTTCTTCCTTTTCTCTTCAACACATATTTTTTCATTCCGCTCTCCCCTCTCTTTAGATCTCGGCCTTTCCAGCAGCACTTTGTACAGTTTTCCTTCATTTTTATTCTCCCATTCATCACCGCCTTGGAAGGAAAGAAAAAACTGACATGAGAAGACAGAAAAGAGAATCGAACTTAGAGAGAAAGTGTCATTTCACTGAACTTTTAACTACTTCTTTATTACACTGTTAAATCACTCAGGAGCACACATTCTCTAGGCAGTGTACAAAGAGTGAAAAGTGTAAAATAAACCATTTGGAAAAGGTGGAGACAACTGATGAGAAAACCCAGAGAACATCAGCAGAAAATATAAAAACACTATGGTATAAAATTATGGTATAAAAGAAAGCTGACCGCCGAAGAATTGATGGTTGTTCTGGGTTTTTCGGGCTCTTTGGCCGTGTTCTGAAGGTTGTTCTTCCTGACGTTTCGCCATTCTCTGTGGCCGGCATCTTCAGAGGACAGCAACCTGTCTGAATTGATGCATTTGAATTGTGGTGCTGGAGGAGGCTCTTGAGAGTCCCCTGGACTGCAAGAACAAACCTATCCATTCTTAAGGAAATCAAGCCTGAGTGCTCACTGGAAGGACAGATCCTGAAGCTGAGGCTCCAGTACTTTGGCCTTCTCATGAGAAGAGAAGACTCCCTGGAAAAGACCCTGATGTTGGGAAAGTGTGAAGGCAGGAGGAGAAGGGGACGACAGAGGACGAGATGGCTGGACAGTGTCATCGAAGCAACCAGCATGAATTTAACCCAACTCTGGGAGGCAGTGGAAGACAGGAGGGCCTGGCGTGCTCTGGTCCATGGGGTCATGAAGAGTCGGACACGACTAAACGACAACATAAAATCACTAGACAGAGCATATCAAAACTAGATAGAGCAAGGAGTAAAAAATGGAAGAAGAAAAAACAACTATAAGAAAAACAACTCGGAGCATAAAAAAGCAGTTCTTGAAATGTTCTTGTTTCCTTGGCTGCCCACAGGACAGTTAAGGATCCTTGCACATATCCTACCTCAGCAGGTTATTGAACACCTAAGCAGAACCCAGTGCATGCTACTCTGATTTCCTTGCAAATGGCATTAAAGAAGCAATGCAATGGAGAAATACAGACAGAGTTCTGACTCCTATCCTCTGAAGATGCTGGCCACAGAGACCGGCGAAACATTAGGAAGAAAAACCTCCAGAACACAGCGAAACAGCCCGAAAAACCTATGACAACCAAAGGAGAAATAGTTCAGTGCTTTTGGTTTTATGTTGAAGAGAGAGATAAGCAGGTGATGTAGCCTGATTTTTCAGTTAAGTCTCTTTCTCAACACAGCACCGCAAGAGGGGAGAGCCAGAATCAGTAAGAAAAGCCCTATAGAGCACAACCCTACACCATCATGATTTCCTGGAGCGGAGGTCTCCATGTTCAGAGGAATTATGCCTGTGATCCCCAGTTGCTCAGAAGCAAGTTACTAGAGAATAATAAGATATTCACACCCTGTGGCAGTAGTAGTGGTGGTCGGTCAGTTTCCAAAGGCTTCTGACTGGGTAATGTGGGAATGGGAGTACAGAACAAGCTGGCTCAAGAAAGCAAGGCACCTATTTTCTTCCCATTTATGTACACGGAACTGCAATCCCAGAGCATACCAGTTCTGTCACAAAATACGCAATGATTCAGGAACAGACATCCCATAGAATCATAGAGGCACAAAGCTGGAAGTGACCCCAAAGGTCATCAAGACCAACACCTTGCTAAAAGAGAAAATCTATATTTAGAGCATGCCTAGCAGGGGAGCCATCAAAATGCCTGTTTAAAAACTACCAATGAAACAGTGTCCATCATTTTGTCCATCAATCTAGTCTCGCTGTCAAACTGCTCTTACGGGTCAAGAAGTTCTTCCTCATGTTTAGATGAAATCTTCCCATAATTTGAATTCATCACTTCAGTTCCTCTCCTCTGGAGCTACAAAAAAAAACTTGCTCCGTCTTTCAAGGGGCAGCCTTTCAAATATTTGACCATGGATCTCTTACTGTGTCTCCATCTTCTCTTCTCTAGGCTAAACATGGCTCCCTCACCCTTTCCTCTTAGTTTCCACACTTTAACCATCCTGGTTGCCCACCTCTGGCTAGGTTATTGAATCCTTCCTTAGCTCGGATACCCAGAACTGGACATAGGATTCCAGGTGAATTCTGACCGAAGCAGAACAGAGTGGAACTGTGATTTCCCTTCATCTGGACACAATAAATACAAGGTACTGCTGACTTATGTTAAGCTTGTGCTCCATTATAACCCTTAGTATAGGATGGGGATGACATTTCCTTGCCTCCAGATCCTTCACTTGTTTCGAAGAAATCTCTGAGTTTATAAACAAAGGCTCTGAGATTATACTGTACACCTTCATGGACCTTTAATATCATTCTGAATGTGGTCCGTCTGTGGCCCAGGAGACTAAAATTCACTTACCATTGTTAGGAGTTCTCATACCATCTCTAACTATTCTGGGCAGTCTACTGCTGTTTTAACACTTGCCAAAGAAGCTGTTCCTGAAAAGAAAGCCTATAAACCAAAAAATGCTGGAAGATAAACTAGAACAAAAAAAGGAGAGGTGATTATTTCCTGCCAGTTATAAACTGATTTTAGAGGGCAAGGAGAATCCTTACTGAGAGAGGCCACCATCCCATAATTCTCTAGCATGACTTCCCTGTGCAAGGATCGCTGGTCCCAATCCAGCTGGGCCCACTCCCCCTTGGTGAAATGCACAGCCAGCTCCTCAAAGGTCACCTGAAAGAAGAAAACATCATTTTTTCTTAGATCAATTGGGGCTTCTCCAAATCTCTGCAGCATTAAAATAACTAAACATTAAATCGACACAGTCTCGGCGGAGGTTCAAACAGGGACTGGGTCCATCCAGAATAGCCCTATCAGTGGGCAGAGTAAAGGAGGTGGATTGGGAGCAGAAAATAATCAGCCTCAGCTCTCTTAATTCTCTGCTTGGATGTCTAGTGAGTCTTCCCATACCTGAGCCAGTTGCACAGAAACTTCTCCTGTTGAACAGCAAAGAAGAGATGTGTGGCTAAGTTGTGCCGGCATTTGAGGTCCATCTCCTGTGAGAAACACAAAAAATGCAGAGAGCATCTATTTTTGATTTTGGCACTGTCATTAAATCAACTATTAGTGGGGATGCTGGCTGGAGGATTCTGGAGATGTGCAAAAAAGGTAACTTTTCCAAGTTCTTTGCAACATGGGCAGTGTAAACTGGAGATGCTCACTAGCTGTAGAATCCTGATTCTTGGGAGGACAAAGGAGGACTGGGAATGATCAAAATTCACCCTGATATATTTGTCTAATATCCAGTTCTAGTATTGTATCTTGGAAACCTGTATTTTTTTTGGGGGGGGGGGTTATTTAATATTTTTAGGCAGTGGATAAGTGAAACTGTTCCTACTGATTCCGTGGATATGGGGGTGGTGGTACCTACCATATTGGATATATTTCAGTGTTTCTCCAAATTTCTCTATTTTCCTAGAAAAATTAATGGAGCTAAATTAATGCATTTGTCTCCAGGGCTTCGGAATTTATGGAAATGTTAAATTTCTGCCAAAAACCTGCGCTCTTCCTGAGCTCAGGAGAACAAAAAGCCCACCCATAGATTTTAAGTGTTCTTGAGATATGAATACCAAGCTGAAATAATGCACCCCAAATCCTTACCGAGTGAAGTGCCACCTCCGTCTTCTTCCAACACGATCCGCCTGGACAGTGGCTTCTCTGTGGTGTCATGTGCGGCCTTCCGTAGTTTCCAAGTGTCAGTGGTCTCCTCTGCAGACAAGTCCTGCATAGAGATAAACTTTTTCAAAAGGCACCGAGGATTGCAGGGGAAGAGAACAGTAAAAAAAGAATAATACAGAACAAGATCTTGATGTGGAGTATCCCTTCCTAGCAACTTGAACAAATTCCTGAGAATAAGTAGGTAAGGGGTGGGAAAATACAGTGGTGCCTCGCATAACGAGCGCACCGTACAACAACGAATTCGCATAGCGATCCCTTTTTTGGGATCGCTAATGCGAAGGCACACCGGCAGCCCCAATGGTCAAAACTCGCATTGCGAAGATCGGTAAGCGTTTCGCTTACCGATCTTCGCATTGTGATGTCGGGAAATCAGCTGATCGGCGGCTCAAAAATGGCCGCCGCACGACCCAAAATGGCTGCGCGCAGTGTTTTCACGCCCTGCCCTCGCTTACTGAGGGCGCGAAAATGGCTGCCAGATGGGGGAAACTTCGCTAAATGGTGAGTACAGAAGCCATTGGAACGCATTAAACTAAGTTTAATGCATTCCAATGGCATTTTTTGTTCCGTTTAGCGATGTTTCCCCATAGCAACGGTTAATCTGGAACGGATTAACCTCACTATGCGGGGCACCACTGTATTTGAAACTCCTGGAAATGCAGTCACTAGGAACAAACGCTATTGAATATCCTCACCTGCCGCTCTTCCTGCTGTCTCAGAAGAAAGCCTTCGGCCAGGGCCACCGCCTGGAAACTCGTTTCTGCTCCACAGTCTCTCACCCAGCTGGATATCTCGGAGGGAAGGATGGTCAGGAGCTTCTCCAGGATCACCAGGTCTAGGATCTGAGCTTTTGTGTTCTGTTCGGGCTTCAACCACTGACGGCAAAGATCGTGGAGTCGGGAGCAAGCTTCTCGGGGGCCCTCGGCTTCTTCGTAGCAGAACTGCCTGAAACACTGGCATCGTCTGCCTGAGCTGTGAGAGGACTCGTCCTGAACGTGCTCCACAGTTCCCTTCAACAATCCCCCATTTCTCACAGGAGGGAGGGTGCTGGGACTTCTTCCTGCCTGAAGACCTGCCAAGGTTTGCCCCTCCTTATTTGGAATATAATTCAAGTCAGGTTCCAGCATGGCCACAAGATCCCTTTCCGACAGATTCTGTCCGTAGGCAATGCAGAGAGAACTGCTGGGGGGAGTACCACAACCTAGAAAGTGAAGACAACGTTCTGTGAATCAGGTATTACAATTCGCGAAGTAGGATGACCTTTTACAATAAGATTCAATCTGGCAACGGGTTCCTTCCACTACAGGAAGGACACATTTGATGAATCAAAGAGCCAGTCATGTTGGGAAAGATCTTTTGTTGTTTGTTAGTAGACGTACAAGGCAAGATCCTCTCGTTTGGTTTGTCCTCCTCGGGGGGGGGGGGAGCACCTCTTTGCCTTCTCTTCAGCACTCCGCTGTGACACTCTTCATCCTCTCTCAACAGGGTTGCAACATCATCTCCTTTAATTCATCTTGGGGGAGGAAAAAATCCTGGTTTGCTTTCCTGTGACCCACTCCCCAGGTTCCCCCTTTTTGCAGATGTCCAAGATTGCATGGTTCTGCTTTGCTTTTGAAGTTGTCTGGATAGCTCGAGTATCTGGCAGCAGAAGGAGAGGTTGAGAGTTCAATTCCCCCACTGTGCTTCCGGGGAGAAGAGCCAGCCTGGGTAGCCTTGGGCAAGCGGAGCCGTCCCAGAAGAAGGGGATGGGAAACCACTTCAGAGTACTCTCTACTGGGAAAACTCTGGAAAAGGTCGCCATTAAATCAAACTGACTCGATGGCGTAGAGTTATTATTTATTTTAAAGTGTGTTGAGTCCCTTATAAACGGTTATCATAGAATCATAGAAATGTGAAGTTGGAAGGGGCCTACAAGGCCATCAAGTCCAACCCTGCTGCTCAATGCAGGAATACCATCAAAGCATATCTGTTATACAAATCTTTCTCCTTATAGATTTAGAATATGCTAACAAATATGGAAAACAAAACAATGGCCAACTGATTTGCATACCTTACAGGCTTGAAGACACTCAACACCAAGGACTGCAGTAAGTATCGGACCACCGCAGGAATTTCCCATGCAAGCAAAACAATACTCAAGATTTTGCAACAAAGACTGGAGACCAAGAGCAACTTTCCTACAATTTTCCTGACTGATGTGGACAAGAGGAAAAACTGCATACAGTAATTCAACAGATGTACACCGCCCAGAGTAGCAGTTTGCTAAATGGGCAGTACATAAATACATAAATAAATGCAAAATGTCATGTTGGAAGACAGCTTCTAACAAACGAGAAAGCACGAGAGATCACATGAAGGCTCCAACTGTCTCCGGAAGCAAAAAAAATGACTGAATTGAATCACTTCCTAAGAAGGCAGGACATACTGCTAGAGGCATTGATCCTAAGAAGGGCAGAAGGCAGGAGAAAAGAAGAGGACCAAACGTGGTCTTCAGTCTGCAAGACCTGACTGAGCAGGGCTGCTAAGGACAGGATCTTTCAGAGCTCACTGATTCCTGGGCACCACAAGCCAGAAAGAGCTGACCGCACGTCATGACAACCAAGCATGCAAGGTTTTGAGCTCTGCAGAATTCTTCACTAGATGGTTGAAAAAAAATTATACAGTGGCGCTTCGCTAGACAGTTACCCCGCTTGACAGTTTTTTCAGTAGACATTGGCTTTCTGCGACCGCTATAGCGATTCACAAAACAGTGATTCCTATGGGGGAATTTCGCTGGACAATGTTTGGTCCCTGCTTCGCAAACCGATTTTCGCTAGACGACGATTTTGACAGCTCCCTCTGCGCTCGCAAACAGGTGTTTTCGGGACCTAAGCTTCACAAGACAGCGATTTAAACAGCTGATCGGTGGTTCGCAAAGCGGCTTTCCTATGGCTGATCTTTGCTAGACAACGACAATTCTTCCCCATTGGAACGCATTAAACAGGTTGCAATGCATTCCAATGGGGAAATGCTTTTCGCTAGATGATGATTTCGCTAAACAGTGATTTCAGTGGAACGGATTATCATTGTCTAGCGAGGCACCACTGTACTAGTCAAGGAGATGCAGGGAATTATACAGATGTAGCTGTAAAGAACATTTGCTCATGGAGTGAAGAGGGGAAGAGAAGGTTCTTGCTTGTTCTTTCTCATCCCCCTCCCCACAGTGATGCCAGCCTCTCCCCATTCCTCCCCACCATCCCAGTTACAGGCTGGGGTCTCTCCCTTCCACCCCCACCCTATTGGGCCCATATGTACCACAAGGGAATGGGTGGGACTCACCACTTTAGCTCCTCCACAGCTGGGGGGGGGGTCTCCTTCCTTCAGCTGGAGGGTCGGTGGGGGGAAACGATGCTCCTCTCCCTGGACAGAAACGGGGCTGCACTAAATTGGGGCCCTCCTGTCTCTCTTCATTTCGGCTGCCCCACTCACTCCCTGCAAGGCACCCACTTCCAGACTCTCTAGGAGGAACTTTCAATCCAAAGGCAGGAATGTAAGGGGGAAAAGTTTGTGCGACGCACACTTCCTGCTTCACCTGTTTCTCCGAACTCCTTTCCTCTCTAGGAATTCTACCTCTTTCGATTTAACCCTTAAGGAATGTCTTTCTTTAGCCAGCCAAAGGCTCCTTCAGGCCCTATTCTGTCTCAGTATTCAGCCCCCATAAAGAGGACTTCTATTGAGTAAGGACGTGGCTGTCAGTATAGGATCCAATTACAAAAGTCCTTTTTTGGTAGTTTCTCCTGGAATCTAACTTGCCTTTTTCCTTTCCCGATTCTTTTGTTTTTACTCTGGTCTTTTCCCAGGAAAATGATTATCTTGCTTCCGTAATTACAAGAGACTGATCAAGACAGTGATCAATGAAGAAGTACTAAAGTGGAATACATAATAAAACACAACAGCAAGAAGTGAAATATTTTACTCAGATCTTGAAAAATTGAGGCCATGTCCCAAGTCCTTTATAGGGACGCGGTGGCGCTGTGGGCTAAACTGCAGAAGCCTGTGCTGCAGGGTCAGAAGACCAGCAGTCGTAAGATCGAATCCACGCGACGGAGTGAGCGCCCGTTGCTTGTCCCAGCTCCCGCCAACCTAGCGGTTCGAAAGCGTGCAAATGCGAGTAGATAAATAGGGACCACCTCGGTGGGAAGGTAAACAGCGTTCCGTGTCTAAGTCGCACTGGCCATGTGACCACGGAAAGATTGTCTTCGGACAAACGCTGGCTCTATGGCTTGAAGAGCGGGATGAGCGCCGCCCCCTAGAGTCGGACACGACTGGACAAAAAAATTGTCAAGGGGAACCTTTACCTTTACCTTTACCCAAGTCCTTTAGTTTTTATAATTTAATTTTCTATGCAAAGGAGGTATGACAACACTATGAGAGAAGATATGACAACACTCTTCTAATAGGGGAAAAATTCTCATTCAAAGGATGGGCAGGATCTGTTCTCAGTCATTCCAGACTGCAGGACACCTAGGAATGGGCTCAAGCTAAAAGAAGGCAGATTTTGGTTCAACATCAGGAGGAAAAAATCTCTAACTGTTAAGAGGAGTATGACAGTGGAACAAATTATTTTGGGAGGTGGTGAGTGCTCCCAATGCTGGAGGCCTTCAAGAAAAAGTCAAGGCTTGTCCACACCGTCAGGTTCAAGCAGGCTAAATAGGTTCGCCATGAGTTTCCTTGCATCTAAATGGCATATACTACAGGCTTCAAGTAACCCAAATTGCTCTGCACCAGCCGGCTGTCAATTTACCAGTACTGTATTGCGAAGAGGCTTATGAAGAGAGCAGAGAAAGTGTCTAATTTGCCAATATCTTCAAGTGGCTCTCTTATTAAGCCATATCACAATACAGGGAAATTAAATGGAAGGATTGCTTTTGATTCATTTCCAGGGATCACATGCAATGGGAACAAACCAAAGCAGAGCAATCAAACTCACACTAAAAAAGGTAGAAGGCGTTCGTGGGGCCAGAAAGCTGCAATTCGGAATGCTCTAGCAGCTGGCTGCTACTCCAGAAAAATACATCATCTGATCCCTATCTAAAGGCGCAAACCATCCAATCCCATCAACGCCAGTATAGTTACCCCTTTAGAAGAATACCCAACATACTTTAATTAGGATTCCTGCATTGAGCAGGGATCTGGACTTGATCCTATTGCTATTTGGTCACCGACGCAGAAAGCTGTTCTCTTGCAAGTGTCACCCTTCCTAAATGGAGAGTGATAGAAGGGTGTTGTGACACTATTCTTATCTCCTTCTTCACTCCTTTGCATTCATTCCTTGCAGAAGAAAGAACACCATGGTGCGTAAAAGGGAAGAAAGGGCAACAAAGTATTTGGGGTGAAATAAGAGACAAACCATCTATATATAGGCAGTTGGAGACGGGAGAGACAGATAAATGGGATGATGACGACTTGTTTATTTGAGAAAACAACTGAAAATGTATTTCTGACACCTAAGAATGTAAACATTTTAATCTGAATGCGGAAGATATTCTACATGTTTACACATTGTTTAGTTTCTCTGCCCACTGAGTATCATCCCGTCATTGATAAGAAAAAGGTTTAAACATATCTTATTTTTTTTGGGGGGGGAGGAATATGAAATTTTACTTTCCAGTGTTCTTCAATTAAGCCTCGACACTAAACATCACATTTTGTAACTCTCTTGATCCCACAAATCACCTTTGACAAATAGTGATGGGTTTTATCCAGACTATTACACAACTTGTTCATATCTAGTGCCAAAAATAGTGATCCTATTTGTGTCTGATTGTATTCTGTTTAATATAGTGGTCACTTCATCTCAAAAAAAAAATATTTATTATGAAGCATCCTTGATTCTCATTAACTATACGTTTTATTATTATTTTGAGAAATCAGAATCCCAACAATTGCTTTAAATAGCTGTTTTTGTGATAAAACTTTGGACTGAGTACTATTAAATAATTTCTCCCATTTTCTTGTGGATTTTTTGATGTGCAATAAGATAATCTTTCCTAACAAATCTATTTCCACACTCCAAGCATTGAAATGGTTTCTCCCCTGTGTGGGTTCTCTGATGGTACGTGAGGTGTATCATTTGGCTGAAGCTTTTCCCACACTCCAGGCATTTAAAGGGTTTCTCTCGTGTGTGAGTCCTTTGATGAGAAGTGAGGTAATCCTTCCGAGCAAAACATTTTCCACACTCCAGGCATGGAAAGGGTTTCTCCCCTGTGTGGATTCTTTGGTGGTTTATAAGGTGTGAGGGATGACCAAAATTCTTTCCACACTCCAAGCATTTATATGGTTTCTCTCCAGTGTGAATCTGCTTGTGAGTTGTAAGGTGCGAGGAACGACTGAATCTCTTTCCACACTCAGAGCATTGAAATGGTTTCTCCCCTGTGTGAACAGCTTGATGACAAGTGAGGTGGATCTTCCGACGAAATTTTTTTCCACAGTCCAAACATTTAAAGGGGTTCTCCTCCGTATGAGTGATTTGGTGTAACATGAGTTGTGAACTTCGACCGAAGCTCATTCCGCACTCCAAGCATTTAAATGGTGTCTCTCCAGTGTGAATTATTTGGTGTGACTTCAGGTGTGGCCTCTGACTGAAGCTTTTCCCACACTCTAAGCATTTGAAGGGTTTCTCCCCAGTGTGGCTTCTCTGATGACACAAGAGGCTTTTCTTGATACTGAAGCTCTTTCCACACTCCAAACATGTAAACGGCTTCTCCCCTGTGTGGATCCTTTGGTGTAAGGTCAGAGTTGAGCTCTGACTGAAGCTCTTACCACACTCCAAGCATGGAAAGGGTTTCTCCCCTGTGTGGATCCTTTGGTGGTTCATGAAGTGTGAGGAACGACTGAAGCTCTTCCCACACTCCGAGCATTTAAAGGGCTTCTCCCCTGTATGGCTTATTTGATGGGAAAGTAGAGATTTCCTAAAGCGGAAGGCCTTTCCGCACTCAGCACACTTGAAAGATTTCTCTTCTTGTTGGGCTCCCTCAGGGAGACCAAGACTTCTGTGACAACGGACACTTTCACCACAATCTAGGCAGGAACCTTTTTTCTTTTCTTCATCTATTGATTCTGAGACTTGGAATCCAAAGACTTTACCAGCCTGTGAGGTAGAGCCTTCGTTCTTCTCTTTTGTCTCAGAGGTCGTTTGCTGCTCTTCCTTCTCTTCCCACGTGACTCTTTCCAATAAGGCAGCCTTGCTTGCTTCTCCTCCCTTTTCACTCTCCTGCTCCCCTCCTTCTGGAAGAGACAGAAATTTGGTTAAAATACCCAAGAGAGAAAAGAAGCCAAATAATTTCTACCATTCTTTGGTTGACACCTAGCAGCACTATCCCAGAAGACATGGGGGATACAGTGGTACTTTGACTTACGAACTTAATCAGTTTTGGAATGGCATTCGTATGTTGAAAAGTTCGTAAGTTGAAGCACCATTTCCCATTGAAATGCATGGGAATGGAATTAATCTGTTCCAGCATTTCAAAAGGCAAAAAAGCAGGGGGAAAGGGCTGGAAATTCCAATTTCCTGCCTTTCTCCCTGCCTTTTTGGCTTCGGAGGTCTCAAACGGCTTCCTCCGATGTTGGGGGGAAATCCCTTTGAGACCTCCGAAGGCTCCCAGCAGTGGTGGCAGGGACCCCCAGGGAGGTTTCCCAGGGCATGCCTGCCACCATGGGAGACCTCCCTGGGGGTCCCTGCCACCGCGATCGGCACCTTCGGAGCTCTCAAAGGGCTTTCCTCCCCCCAACATCGGAGGAAGCCCTTTGAGAGATCTGAAGGCAAAAAGGCAGGGAGAAAGGGCTGGAAATTTGAATTTCCCGCCCTTTCTTCCTGCCTTTTTGACTTCAGAGCTCTCAAAGGGCTTCTCCCCCCCAACATCGGAGGAAGCCCTTTGAGACCTCCAAAGCCAAACAGGGAGAAAGGGCGGGAAATCTGAATTTCCAGCCCTTTCTCCCTGCCTTTTTGCAGCGAGCCATTTGCGAACAGAGCCTCGACCTTGTTTGTAGGTCGAGCTCCATTCACAAGTCGATGCCAATTTTTGCCAACGGAGCCGTTCATAAACCGAAGAGTTCATATCTAGGGACGTTCGTAAGTCGAGGGTTGACGGTAGTTCTGCTGTGATACCAACTCCACTTAACCCTTCTCTGAAATCTTTCCTGGGGGAAAAATGCCACCGAATAAAGATTTTTGTAACTGTAAGAACTGGTAATAAGTTTGTTTGGTATGTTTTGGGTATGTGTATGTCTTCTTTCACAGATCACAACCCAGTCAGCAGAGGATGTGGTTTGTCATTAATCCACATGTAATGGGATGATGATCAATATCTGCTGATTCATTTACCCGCTGCCTGAAAATACTAAATAAAAACCCCTCAGAAATACGTATTTACATGTATTTCCGAGGTGTATTTACCAGAACTGGCCACTAGAGGAAGTCAGAGATCGTGCAATGTATAGCATTATTGTTGTTGTTGTTATTATTATTATTATGCCGCATTTCTCCCAACAAAAGGACCAAAGGTGGCTCACAGCATTAAAATTCACACAATTAAAACATAATAAGTTAAATATTAAAAGATAAATTAAACAATATATAATATTAAACAAAATTAGAAGATTAAAACATGGAAAAGATTAAAATTATCTGCTAAACAAACTGATTTGTGGATCCTTTCCGCATTCTGGGATATTCGTGGGGGTGGGGAGCCAATCCCCCACAGAGACCACAGCCCTCCTACACAACTCTCACCGTTCCTGGCTCGCACAGCTAGCGGCGGTGATGGTGCAGAGAGTTGGGTTTGGATTTTGGATTCTGGGCTCCAGTTCCAGCTTTTGACTGCCGCGGAAAGCTGGGATGCAGATTAAAATGCTGAGCAGCCTAAGACGGTGGGTGGGAGACCTCTCCCCGTCCCTTATTTATCACCCCCGTCTTGTGTGGAATGCAGGGTTGCTTCCTCCTTCATGCTGACCGTCTTCTGAGGCGGCACGCAATGGCCCAGCTTTCCCTTCTCTTTGTGGGAAGGACCGGGGCATACAATGACACCCCCCTCCAAAAAAACACTCACTTGCCACCTTTTTTAAAAAAATACTCCCTTGTATATGTTTGTGTCATTTGGTGGCAGAAATTAAGAGCGATCAAAAGAAAGGATGCTGCTCAATTGTGTAAGAATTTATCCACCATACCTTTAAGGCACTCCTTCACCGAAGTTGGCTGGGTTATTACAAATGTAAAAATTAAACAGCTGCGCAATGAAGAAACGAACAAAGAAGCAGGATATAAGACGAAGAGAATAAGAGAGATACGTCCGTCATTGGGGTCAGTGAACAGTACAAGCTGCAATAGAGTAGGGCTGCAAAAGACCCAGATGAAGACCGACATCTCCTTAGGAAAGAAAATTCACCCATGGGGAGTCATTACCAGGAATCGCTTCCAGTCACCGGCCTCTTATCCCCTTATCTGGCTGGTGGAGGAGGGCCTCAGGCCATGACCTTAAAATTCAGGTGGAAATTACCTCTCTCCCCCCCCCCCCGTGTTCCCAGATTATTCAATCAGTTGTTTTTAAGGGTGATTAGAGAATGACAGTGCTGTGAAGAGAAGCAGGACATGAAGGGGGGAGTGTGCTAAGAAGAGCCCCGCTGGATCAGGCCAAGGGCCCATCTAGTCCATCTCCCTGGATCTCACAGGGGCCCCCACCAGATGCCTCTGGGAGCACATAAGATGTAACTGTCTCCTGACCCACCTCCCCTGCATCTGGCCTTTGGAGGGACCTTCCTTCGAAGCCTGGAGATTGTACACCCCCATCATCGTGGCTTGTCACTTGCAATGGACTTTTCCTCCAGGAGTCTGCCCAATCCCCTTTTCAAGGCATCTAAGCCAGATGCCCTCACCACATGCTGTGGCAAGGAATTCCACAGACTAACAACACGCTGGGTCAAGAAATCTTTTCTTTGGTCTGTTCTCACTCTCCCCACATTCCATTGGAGTGGGCGTCCCCTAGCTCTGGTATGGCCCGAGAAGAAAAAAAGAGCTCCCCTCTGTCCACTTGATCCATCCCTTGCAGAATTTGATACCTCTCAATCATGTCTCCCCCTCAGGTGCTTTTTCTCTAGACTCAAGAGCCCCAAACGCTGCAGCCTTTCCTTAGAAGGGAGGGGCCCCAGCCCAGTCACCCTTTGAGTCACTCTCTTCTGCACCTTTTCCAGGTCCACTCTGTATTTTTTTGAGGTGCGGCGACCAGAACTGTACACAATACTGCAGGTGCGGCCTTACCAGATAGACCTTTGGGGGGCTGTTGCCCACTGAAGATGTGGTTCATCACTTTGAAGCCCATCCTTAGTACCGTATTTGCCGGTGTATAAGGCGACTGGGTGTATAAGACGGCCCCCCAACATTCCCACTCAGAATGTAGAGTTTGTTATATACTTGCTGTATAAGACTACCCCCTTCCAATTGCGTGATTCTGCTTTGGCTGCATCATGTGGAGTGTTCCTTTTGCCCCTTTTGGTTCCTTTTCGGAGAGAGCCAGGGTTTGCTGGAAGAAGGAACAGCAGAGAGGCGGCAGCCATTTTGGAGAGGCGGGAGCCATTTTCAGAGGCAGCAGCCATGTGGTCGCATCTCAAAATGGCTGCCGCCTCTCTGCTGTTCCGACAGTCAGCTGTTTGGTGCTAGAGTCAGACTGTTCCCAGGCTAGGAGCGGGGCTCTACTGGGTCTTACTACCAGGTCAGTGACTTCGCTGGGAGAGAGGGAGGGTTTGCTAGACATGCACCCGGCGTACAAGACGACTACCCCACTTGGAGGCATGTTTTTCAGGGCCAAAAAGTCATCTTGTACGCCGGCAAATACGGTAGTACCTCCTGACGTGACACGGTAGCTTTGAGAAAGATCTGCCAGCTTAGAACTTCCAATGGACCAAGAGCCAGGCATTCTGGAAGAAGAGAATGACATAGCCCCTCCAGGATTGGAGAAAGAGACAACAGAGGTAATATTCTACCTCAGTCTGACTCTTCCTGCTTGCAGCTGCCATCTTGGGACATCAGATTCCATGGCGATAGCATCTGGTGAAGAGGGCTTTGTATAGTTGCTTTTACCCTTCACCCCTACCTTCATCATCAAACTCAGATGAAGAGTCTAGAAAACTTGCCCTTTGGATGGCACTTCAATAGGCCAATAAAACTAGGATCCAATTTGTGTATTTTATTTGACTTGTGGACCACATTGCTAAGTTTCCTTTCTACTGTAATCAGCATCATCTGAACTGATCAACTGGGACGGAGAGAACCTTACCCAATGAAAAGACAGTCACCAAATTCTCCTCCATGACTTCCCAATATAAGGCCTTTTGGTTCCGATCAAGCAAGGCCCATTCCTCCTCAGTGAAATACACAGCCACGTCCTCAAAGGCCACCTGAAACAAAAAAAAAGTGTAACCTGTGAACCGGAAACATGGGGATAAGGATGTTGCTTGGGGTTGCCAAGCAGCACTAAAATCTTCAGGCAAGGTATTCATAGATGTCTTAAGGCATCTATGAATGGAAGCAAGGAGATGCAGCCCCAGAAAAACATCAAAGAGACAGGGACACTCAACCAGCCTTCCTCTTCAACCTTCAATGGTCCTCCCTTGACATATAGTCTCACAGAGATTGTTCTCAGAACATGAGATTGAAAAGTTGAGCTACTTCATACTCTCCGCCCTCCTCCAGTGGTTTCATATGGGTGTTAAATAGCTGAGGAGAAAAGACAGCACCTTGCAGGACCTTTTGCTGTCAAGGGTAAGCATCACAGAGCTCAGCAGTTCTCCCAGCGATACCGTCGGAGATGGGATTCAGTCTATTCTAAGGCAGGGTCCTTTCCCCTCCAACCTACTCAGCATCTCCAGGAAAAGAAGAAGCCACTGAGAGAGAGGTCTTGATGCATTCCAAGGGTACCATTGCATTATGCTAGTTATTTTCTACATTGTTTTAATGTGTTTTAATTTTTGTAAGCCGCCCTGAGTAGACGTTGTCTAGAGGGGCGGGCTAAAAATTGAATAAATAAATAAATAAATAATACCGTTTCCCACAACTCTCTCCCAAAGAAAACAGTCTCCTAGAGCAGTGGTCCCCAACGTTTTTGGCACCGTGGACCAGTTTAGTGTGTGTGTGGGGGGGTGCATCTGTGCATTCGTGTATGTGTGTGGGAGTACATCTGTGCATGGGGGCATGGGGGGAGCCATGCGTGCATGCAGGGGTATCCATGGGGGGCATGCGTGCATGTGGGGGGCATGCGTGCATGTGGGGGGCATGCATCTGTGTGTGCATGTGGGGGGGTTGTCCGTGAGGGAGTGGGCATATGGGTGTCTGTGTGGGCATGTGGTGGGGGCAGGAGATCTGTCCCCATGGCGCGGTCCTGCCAAGGCCACAACCTGGTCCCGGGCTACGGACCAGGGGTTGGGGGACCCTTTCCTAGAGTGTTGAAGGCTGTCCATGTTTATAGCCAGGCTGGAATGGGTCAAGATAGGTAGCTTCATCCTGAAACACCTACAACCAACAGTAATGGCGCTAACAAATAGGTCATCATGCTCCGGCCCCTCCAGGGTGTTCTGCAGGTGCCTTCAAAACAGGAGACATGATTTCCTTTCTTCAAATCCACTGACCCAGCGCCCGCGGGGATGACGGATTTGCCATTCCTTCGGTCCACACCGTCAGCCCTCCCCTGACAGGCTTCAGCCGCCAAGGGGGCTAGAGATGAGCCATGAGCAATAAGCATCTAGGTAGCTCATGGCTGCCCAACAAGATTGAAACTTTTAACACACGGAATTCACAGGCAACGAGGTCAACAACCTTGACAAAAGCATGAAGACAGGGCCAGTCTTTCAGGCTCGGGGCTGCATGCAGGAAACAGAAAGACCCAGCCTGATCCCTTCTTTCCCCTCTACAGATGATTCCCCCCCACCTGCTTCAGTCTTTCAGAGGCAGGTCCCGGGGTGTCACCATGAAGAGATGGGCTAGGAAGTGCCGGCTGTACCTGTGTTCCATCTCCTGGAAGGGAAACAAAAAGTGATATTGCCGTTCAGTCCTAGAACTGCCTACCTATTCACTGTTACAGTATCTGTTTTTCAATCATCTGTGAGCGGTTTTGGCTCTCTATGGTGAGAGAATGGTGGCACAGGAGGGACATACAGGGGTGCCTCGCTAGACAGTTACCCCGCATGACACTTTTTCGCTAGACATTGACTTTTTGCGATCGCTATAGCAATTCGCAAAACAGTGATTCCTATGGGGGAATTTCACTGGACAATGTTTGGTCCCTGCTTCACAAACCGATTTTCGCTAGACGACGATTTTGACAGCTCCCTCTGTGCTCACAAAACGGGCGTTTTCGGGACCTAAGCTTCGCAAGACAGCGATTTAAAGAGCTGATCGGCGGTTCGCAAAGCGGCTATCCTAAGGCCGATCTTCGCTAGACAACGACGATTCTTCCCCATTGGAACGCATTAAACAGGTTTCAGTGCATTCCAATGGGGAAACGCTTTTCGGTAGACAATGATTTCGCTAAACAGCAATTTCAGTGGAACGGATTATCATCGTCTAGCGAGGCACCCCTGTATGTAGTAAAAAAAAACACCCCACCCCACCACACACAGACCCCTGTTAAATGGCAGCAAACTCCGATTCATCCCTGGGTCGGCTGAGGTTCAAGCCGGTACTAAACCACTGAAGAAAAGGCGGCCCCCCAAACACCCCGAGAGAACCAGAAGGCCACCAAATATTCATTGACTGAGAAGGGAACAAATAGTGATGCCTCCGAGAGTGGAGTGGAACGGAGCTGCTGTCGGAGGAAAAATGGAGGAAGTGCCTTCTAAACAGACAAAAGCAGAAGCCTCTTCGTTGTCTGGATTCATCGTTTCCCAACGGGCAGCTATTTTTAAATGTCCCCATGGTCAGAAGACACTCTGGAAAAGACCGTTCTAAAGCCCATTCTCATGCAGCTCCCTCTTCAAAAAAACTACCGGAAAAGATAATAAACCTCAGAAAGACTGGAGGCTGCAAGAAAAAAAAGCGATTGTCGTTGTTGTTTAGTCGTTTACTCGTGTCCGACTCTTCGTGACCCCACGGACCAGAGCATGCCAGGCCCTCCTATCTTCCACTGCCTTCCGGAGTTGGGTCAGATTCATGTTGTTGGCTTCGAGGACACTGTCCAACCATCTCGTCCTCTGTCGTCCCCTTCTCCTCTTGCCTTCACACTTTCCCAACATCAGGGTCTTTTCCAAGGACGGATTCAACCCAAACAAACAATGGATTGACTTGATAAAGGAAGCCATGGCCTTGAGCCTGTGACGCCTGAGCAGGGCTTTTAAGAACCGGGTGCTTTTTCTCGGGAATATTCCCCAGAGGATAGAGAAGACTTGTTAGCATTCGCTTCCTTTGAAAAAATATCCTATAGGTGCCAATTTCACAAGGACATCTATCTGGACCTCTTGAACGCCTCCTACACTGATTCATATGTGTAATATGAGATCTATGTAGTGATGGCTACAACTCTATTGTAAATTGATAAGGGTGGTTTACAGTTAGTCCTAATATTTATTTATTGATTGATTGATTGATTGATTGATTGATTGATTGATTGATTGATTGATTGATTGATTGATTGATTGATTCATTCATTCATTCATTCATTCATTCATTCATTCATTCATTCATTCATTTTATTTGTATCCCGCCTATCTGGTCAAAACGACCAATCTAGGCAGCTATAGTGCTGTAGTTACCTTTCTTTTTTCTCCTTTTTCGGTTCAATTTATTTTGGGGGTTTTTTAAATGTTAAAAAAATAAAAATTATGGGGGGGGAAGGAAGGGGAGAGAGAAGACAATCAGCAAAGTGTTTATCTCTCTCTCTCTCTCTCTCTCTCAGAGTAGCTGCTCTTTAGACACCTGGGCGTTCAGTCCCACTACAGAACCACAGTAGAACAGGAGCAGCAGTTAAAGAAACAAAACAAAGGAACGGGTCCATTCCAGAAAGAAAACAAACAAACTCTAAGCCTGATGAGATGAGATGTGCACCAAGGAGCCCATAGTAGAGGAGGAATGGTCCCTTGAGAAAAAGGAAACAGAAGTAAGGCTGATAAGCAGGCCCTAAGGCTCTCAGCCTCCTTAATATTAGGTGCTGGAAGAAGTAAAGGTTAGGGAGTCAAAGGGAACCGAGGAGCCTCCCTACCATCTACTCTCAAGGTGATTCCTTCCCACCCACCCCAAGCCATTTGCGCTGGAGAGGTGCCAACAAGGACGCCAACAAACTGGAGAAAGTGCAGAGGAGGGCCACAAGGAGGATCCGGGGACTGAAGACCAAGCCCTAAGGAGGAAAGACTGAAAGAACTGGGCAGGTTGAGCCTTGAGAAAAGAAGACAGAGGGGAGATCGATCGGACAGTGCTTTTGAAAGGCAGTCATACAGAGGAGGGGCAGGATTTGTTTTCTCCATCATCCCAGAGTGCAGGGCACGTAACAAGAGGCTTAAGTTAAAAGGAAGCCAGATTTCAGTTAAATATCAGGAAAAAGTTCTTAACTGTTAGAGCAGTACGACAATGGGACCCATGACCTCGGGAGGTGGTGAGCACTCTAACCCTGGAGGCATTCAAGAGACAATTTATTAGTTATTTATTAAACGTACTGTATACCCTGCCCATCTAGACCGAAGACTACTCTGAGCGGCTAACACTAATAGGTAAAAGTAAAAACAATATAATACTATAAAAAACAACAGTAAGATGGCAAAAAAATAACCAAGTGATGACAGGAGGGAAAGCCTGCCTAAAGAGCCAGGCCTTAAGATTGCTCTTAAAAACACCCCTGGACAATCATCTGTCAGATCTGCTTTGACTTGGATTTCTGCACTGAGTAGGGGATTGAACTCAATGACCTTCGAGGCTCCTTCCAGCTCCATAATTCTGTGAGCCTATGAATCAGCAACGGTGCCAGGCCAAGAATTTTGGGAGTTGCTCCTTTGTCGGTCCTTAGTCTGTCAGAAGTGACTCAAACGCACACAGCAACGGCAAAGGTTGGAAACTTAGAGCTCCCAAAATAAATCAGTGGAGAAGTCCTAGATTTAGTGTTTAGTGAATCTAAACCTATTTGCAAAAAATAATTTTTTTTAAAAAAATTAAAATTAAAAAAAAAACCTCCCTCAAATGGAGAAAGAAAGTCAATGCAGGACATGCTGACAGGGACCAAGAAGAAAAGTTAAAGGAGACAGAAAGAAGAAGAATGGAACGGAATAGTCCCTCTGTTAAATTTTAAAATCCTCCATATATATTTTTTTATTAGGCCATGCCTCTTTTTATATACATGTAAATGTAACATTCAAATTCCCTTGTGTACAATCTTCAGAACGCTGGTATCTGGAAGTATAAATTGTAATCTCTTCCCACAGAACATCTGGATTGAAATCTGAAGCCTCTCACCGGGTGATGGTTAGGGGAACCTACACACAGCCCGTACATTTAAATTGTACTTAAATGGAAGGCACCAGGCTGAAAACGCCTGGGGCATGGTTACCCATTGAGGTGGCACTTCTGTCGCTCGTCGGCCCGATCCGCCTTGGACAAGGCCTTCTGCCTTGTGTCAGATTAACTGGGCCGTCTCCACCCCGGGGATGCTGGTGGACGCCTCCAAAAACAGGTCCTGTACTGGAGACAATAGTGAGAAAGAATTGCAGAGGATCGATCGATCGATCGATAGATAGACCGACTGATTGATTGAGTGATTGAGTGATAGATCGATCGATCGATCCAAAAAAAAGAGATTCTCTGGCTGAGCAGGGAACATGGAGGCTTGGGCTGGTAAATATATCTAATCAGCCTTTAACTAAAAATGTTTAGGAGGACGGGGCATTTAAGAAGAAAATAGGCAAACCACACGCACTGATATAGCTACTGGTGAATGGCAGGAAAGACAGGGCAGGGAAAGTGAATTCTGTATGAACTTCAGACATTAGATCCATCCCAGGAGTGGCCATTCTGAAAGTACTGTCCAGACCATGACTCTGAAATCAAAGATTTTTTTTTTTTTGCCTAGCTAGAGATTTTCAACAGAACTGTTTGTTTGTTTGTTTGAACAACGGTAATTTCTAGGAACCAGGCTTCCACAGCAGTCTTTTACGAGGGAGGAGAGATTACTAAAGGCAGCCATCTCATCTCCATGTAGGAAATTGAGAGGAGTAAATACTGACGTATTTGGGACGTGGTGGCGCAGTTGGGACGTGGTGGCGCTGCGGGCTAAACCGCAGAAGCCTGTGCTGCAGGGTCAGAAGACCAAGCAGTCGTAAGATCAAATCCACGTGACAGAGTGAGCTCCCATCGCTTGTCCCAGCTCCCGCCAACCTAGCGGTTCGAAAGCATGCAAATGCAAGTAGATAAATAGGGACCACCTCGGTGGGAAGGTAACAGCGTTCCGTGTCTAAGTCGCACTGGCCATGTGACCACGGAAGATTGTCTTCGGACAAAACGCTGGCTCTATGGCTTGGAAACGGGGATGAGCACCGCCCCCTAGAGTCGAACACGACTGGACAAAAATTGTCAAGGGGAACCTTTACCTAAATACTGACAGGGAGTGAAAAACTAGGGAATGCATCTGGTGTGGGAGGCACTGAACCTTCCTCTGGTTCAGAAGATACAGAGTATGACCAACCTCTTTTAAGCATCCACTCCCACAACAATTGTGTTTTTTCCCCTCTACATGTATCTCTCCCAGCCACTCAGTCAAAGCTCATGCCCTTTAGTATACTGTTGTTCGAATGTCCAGCATGTTAAAAATAGCTTCTCTCTATCCCTAAGACAGAAGGATCTAATCTTAGGATGCTGCTTGGAAGGGCCAGCATCAGAGGTTGAATTCCTTTTAAGATAAATGGGGTGGGGGCTTTGTTTTATCACTCTCCGATCTGACCCAAAATTCAAGATAAAGTGCAACTTCTTTAATATCACCACCACTCCCAGGCCCTTCTGGTTTTTCAAAGAGCAGGGAAGTGGCTTTCTGCGTGGGTCAGCCGGCATAGGCAACTTGCTTTGAGGAAATAAACTAGTTGGGGCGTCACATTCTCATGCCTATAAAAATTGTCATTGTAGCTTTCGAGCTGGTTGAAGGAATACAAGACATGTCGCCCATTTGGGAATCAGATTTTATAGGAATTAGATTTTTTTTTAAATTGAATCTGACCTACTATCATACAATGAAATATAGTAAAAACTCTTCCTTACGTATAAAAACATATGAAATCAAGAAGAAGAAGAAAAAACACATCACCAAAAACCCCATAAAGAAAAGACAATCACATCATTAGGAAATAAAACAATCAAATATTTTAAAAATTACAACATCACAATAGCGAAACACATACAGTAAAATCAAATGAACAACTAGGGATCTAAGAGAGCCACTCCATCCTTGCCTGCTGGCAGGGCATTTTCACCAAGTCAGCCCCATTCCAGGCGGAGTATATCAAACAAACTTGAGAGCCGTACCTTAAAGAGAATCGGCTGCTAGCAGGGTCACCGAAGGCGGAATGGTCAAAGCTGGAGGCATCGGACTAAGATGCATCCACCGTCATCCAGAATTGACCATCACATCAGCAGAGGAGAATCGATTGTTCCAAAGGGTGAGAGAGGCAGAGAAATTCTAGAAGGGCATCTCTTCAGCAACAGTAGCCGTGGAAGGTGACACCGGTAGAGGAGCTCTCGCTTTCAACAGCACGGACACTTGAGCTAACTCTTGGTAGTACTGCGCAGATGGCAACGGGAAACCGATTTTGAATATTTTATACCTTGAAAGCCCTGCAACGAGACTGTCGAAAAAGAAAAAGAAATAAGGCTGAGAGATGAGACTTCCAGGCTGGAAGGTTACTCGATCAGTTACTGGGGAAGAGCAGAGGAGAAGTATGAAAAGCACTTTCTCTAATAAAGCACCTGGATTAAAACCAAAAGGAAAGTATAATTGGAACATGGAATATGACAGTATATTGTATATCAAGATCTTTCAGGCACAGTGTAATCCACATTCAACGAAGGTTAAAGTACTATTCCCCGATCTGCATATTGACTGAACAGGAGCATCTATTTTATGTGGATTCAGCTCCAATTTGTTCATTGTCATCTCTTCTCCTACAGATGCCAGACTCTGGTTTATAAGCCATTTGTTTTTTAGAATTCTATGGTCGACACTCTTACGGAGGGGGCGGGGGGAAACAGTGAAAGAAAGTTTTGGTGCTAGGTCAGGTAAATGATGTTGTGGCCATTCAAAAGTGGTGTGTCTTGCCAATTCAGCGCTATGTTACTTTGTAAACTGAACCAAAAAAGAAATGGAAGGGACAATGGTAGAAACGGATATGAGCCTGAAGGAATAGTATTGAACCATCACCACCCGTCCCACTGATGATGTGGCCCTCAGTGTGATCAGGATATACCCTATTGTTGCTCTAAATAAGCCAGAAAGGGAGACAAAATACTGCTCTAAAAATGCTCTGGGGGAAAAAAATCAAGCTCAGTTGATTAAACAACGTGTACTGAATACCCATGGAAAAAGACCAGGTCGACTCGTGATTAGGTTCCTGTTGTGTAGTTGAGACAAAAAACATTGAAATTTACAGCAATACCTGTAGACAAACAGTGGGATAATTACCATCCTAGATGTATCCTAATGGAGAGACATTCTTTCCTGTCCGATGCTCAGCACAAGCTGTCCACCATGGAGATGAAAGCTATTTCTGATCCACATCTGGACCTGATATCAGACTGAAATGGATCTCAGTAATTCCTTTCATGGTGGAATCCCTGGAGCTGGGAAGCCATGCCGTGTTTAGGCACTTCTATATTGGAGACTAGCTGGTAATTCCCCTTCATGGATTGCTGCCTTGTTGTGAAGAAGGGGCTTGAGTAATTCAGAAAAGCTATGGGCTCTGCCATGCAGGGACACCCAAGACGGACAGGTTATAGTGGAGAGTTCTGTCTAAACCCGATGCACCTGGAGCAGGAACTGGCAAGCCACTCCAGTATCTTTGCCAAGAAACCCCCATGAACAGAAACAAAAGGCTAAAAGATATGACGCTGGAAGATGAGCCCCTCTGGTCGGAAGGTGTCCAACATGCTTCTAAGGAAGAGCAGAGGACAAGGACAAGTAAGTAGCTTCAGAGTTAATGAAGTGGTTGAGCCAAAGCCGAAAGGACACTTAGCTGTGGACGTGCCTGGGAGTGAAAGGAAAGTCCAATGTTGCAAAGAAAAATACTGCATAGGAACCTGGAATGTAAGATCTAAGAACCTTGGGAAGCTGGAGGTGGTCAAACAGGAGATGGCAAGAATAAATATTGACATCCTGGACGTCAGTGAACTAAAATGGACAGGAATGGACAAATTCAATTCAGATGACTACCATATCTACTATTGTGGGCAAGAATCCCGTAGAAGGAATGGAGTAGCCCTCATAGTCAACAAAAGAGTGGGAAAAGCTGTACTGGGATACAATCTCAAAAATGATAGAATAATTTCAATACGAATCCAAGGCAGACCTTTCAACATCACAGTAATCCAAGTTTATGCACCAACACCGATGCCGAAGAGGCTGAAATTGACCAATTCTATGTTGAAAAGCAACTGGGAATCTTCACAGATATATTGAAAAGCAATGTTGATCACCCACCCCACTGAAACCATTTGTCCCATCACCCTTTCACATTTCTACGAGCCAAGGGAGGGCTAGAGGTGCACATACACACAAAGGCCTTCGCCTTTCCAAGGATCAGGCTACACAAACACAAGTACAGTGGTGCCCCGCATAGCGAGGTTAATCCGTTCCGGATTAACTGTCGCTATGGTGAAACATCGCTGTATGGAACGGAAAAACCCATTGGAACGCATTAAACTTCGTTAATGCGTTCCAATGGGCCCCAAACTCACTGTTCAGCAAAGTTCCTCCATAGCGCAGGCATTTTCGCGCCCTCGGTAAGCGAGGGCAGGGCGTGAAAATGCTGTGCACGGCCATTTTGGGTGTTCCGGTGGCCATTTTGGAACCGCCGAACAGCTGATTCCCGGCATCGCTTTGCGAAAAATCAGTAAGCGAAACGCTTACTGATCATCGCAAAGCGATTTTTGCCCATAGGGGCCATTGGTATGCGATTGCATTTGCGATTGCAAAATCCGCATCGGTATGCGGATTCGTCGTTCAACGGTGCGCTCATTATGCGAGGCACCACTGTATATTCATTATCACTGGACAAGTGGGATCCCACATTCTATCTCCTGGGTCTGCATCAATGACAACATCACAGCTGGAACGGATTCAAGTTCTTTTAATTGCAAAGTGGCAGACAGATGGTTAACAATATTTCCTCCCGTGAAGCCGAACACGATTGGCTGCTGAGCACTTGAAACAGCCCTGCTAGGTGACTATAAGTAGATGCAAGGCTGGCACAGAAAACGCATTTCTTCCCTGCTGTCACAGCACAACGGTCTCTTGATTGTGTGTCATCGGACCCACTCTGAGTTGTCTCCCATCCTCACTCTAACCACTAAAAGTGATACATGCCATCTTTTGCTAACATCTTTTGCCCCGCTGCATTTTATAGTGGTGGCCAAATAGACCAAGCACCACTTAAGAGACTGAATGGGCACAAAACAGATATCAAAAATACGAATATCCAGAAACCAGTGGGTGAATGCTTCACCCCAGTCACTTTTTCTCTGACCTCAGAATTGCAATCCTTGAACAGAGAAATTTCAAGAACAGATTCCTAAAGGATCCAACTTAGCAGATATACAGTACATCAAGAAATTCAACACACTGCTTCTAAGCCTTAATAGAAACAATGGTTTCCTGTGTCATTATATATTATAAACTATATACAGTAGGACCCCTGTATCTGTGGGGTCAGTATCCACTGATTCACACATCCATGATCTGAAAATATTAAATTTTAAAAGAAAAATCCTAGAAATATATTTTTCTAAAGATGAAGTTTCCAGAACTGGACACTTGAGGGAGCCAGAAACCGTGGTACAGTGGACCCTTGACTTACGAAGGTCTCTACTTATGGAAATTTCGAGGTACAAAAAGGTCCAGCTGCAAAATTTTAGTTCGACTTGCGGCCGGAGCTTCTACCTACAAAAGGCGGGGGAAAGGGCAGGAAATTCAAAGCAGTCCCCGCTGCCCCCTTGTCTCCTGTCCTCGGTGCCCTCTGCCTCCGCGCCGCTCTGCACCCGCTGTCAGCTTTCAGCTTTCGGGGCTTAGAAGCTGGACCCACTGGCCTCTTGTGTCCTGTCCCTGGTGCCCTCTGCCTCCAGTCCCTGCGTGGATGGGAGGCAGAGGACAGCGGGGACAGAAGGCAGTGGGTGCAGCTTTGGAAGCCCGGGATTCTTTTTCTTTGGCTGGAACAGATTACAGTAGTGCCCCGCATAGCGACGTTAATCCGTTCCAGGATTAATGTCGCTGTCCGGATTCGTCGCTATGCAGGGGGGAAAACCCATAGGAACACATTAAACTTAGTTTAATGCATTCCTGTTTGGGAAAAACTCACCGGTAAGCGAAGATTCCCCCATCTGGCTGCCATTTTTGCTGCCCGGTAAGCGAGGGCAGGGCGCGAAAACACTGCGGGCGGCCATTTTCTGCACCCAGTGGCCATTTTGGAACCGCTGATCAGCTGTTTTCTAAACATCGCAATACGAAGATCGGTAAGCGAAACGCTTACCAATCATCGCAATGCGATGTTTAGCCTATCTAAACATCGCAATGCAATCGCATTAGCGATAGCAAAGAACGTGTTGCTATGCGGATTCGTCATTAAACGGTGCGCTCGTTAAGCGAGGCACCACTGTAATTGGTTTTTAATGCATTCCTATGGGAAATGGACCCTCAACCTACGGAATTTTCGACCTGCGGCCATAGTTCCAATACGGATTAGTTCCGTAAGTCGAGAGTCCACTGTATGTCTAGTGTTCACTATTAAAATAGGGCTGATACTGTTTAATATCTATGTTAAGCCCTTGCGGGAGGTCATCAGGCGGTCTGGAGTACAGAACCCTATCTCTCCATTACCACCTCTGCAGTGGATGCCATCCAGATGCTGGAATGGACCAGGTTTAACTGAACCCGGACATAACAGAGATTTTGCTCCTGGTGGGGATGGACCTCCGATAAGTTAGGAGGTGGATGATCCCTAGGCTGGATGGTCCTCCCCTCCAGTTTAGAGACCAATGCCATAATTTGAGCGTTCTTCGGGACCCGGCTCTCTCTTCAGAGTGCCAGTTTGCAGCCGTGTCTAGATCAACCTTTAACCAGCTTAGGTGAATCGTCCAACTTCACCCCTACCTAGATTAGGACACCCTCAGGACTTTGGTGCAGACCATGGTCATATCCCAGTTTGACTACTGCAATGGCATCTATGTGGGGCTTCCCTTGAACCTGATCCAGAGACCTTCAGCAGGTCCAGAATGCTAGACTGGTGGTGGGGGCAAGTAAATTTGACTACGTCACTCCAGTTCTGGCTCACCTCCACTGGTTGCACGTGGCGTCCCGGATCAGGTTCAAGGTTTTGACACTTACAAATAAAGCCCTCCATGGTTTGGGCCCATGTTACTTTTCGGAACATCTCTCCTTAATGTCATCCCAGTCGTGGCCACCGCAAGGGAGCCCCATAAATCCTCTGCAAGATGCAGGGACTTCTTTGTGGTGGCTCCAACCTTATGGAAGCAGCTTCTGGAGGAGCTCTGACTAGCCCCTCTGTGTGGACTTTAAAGAAGCAATTAAAGATATTGCTTTTCGGGGAGGCTTTCCATACCAGTCCCAGCTGTCCACCTTATTCCCCACATGTCTTCCCTCCTCCTCTTCCCTCCCCTCCTTTCCACCATTCACTCTGAGATTAGTCCGTGCCATCTGGTTTTCTTTCTTTTTTTCCCTTTCTTTTTTTCTGGTTTTTTGTTATCAGTTTTTACTACTATTTCTATCTTCATTTGTGCTTTCTCATTTATGAGGTTGCAACCCGCCCAGAGTAGTGCTGCGACACTAATGGCAGCAGGACACAAATGGATAACTCAATAATAAATAAATAAGTGACAGGGCCTCTTGCTTTTAATTAACTGATAAACCTGAAAGCAACTTCGACTGTCCAGAAGAATTCGCCATCATTTCCACGTTTGCCCAAAATGTACAACGAAGCAACGTGAACAGCCCCCCCTCCGGAAGAGATCACGCAGCCACATGATTACAAAAATAACACCAACATACACAATGCTAACGACGACAAAATATAATGAAATCATTTTCAGGTTGCTTCTAGACTCATCGGCCTTAGCGGGCCATTTCCCTCAAGATTCCCCTGCCATTTCAGCCTGCAATTTCCATTTTTCCCTCCAAAAGGAAAACACTGCCGCCTCACCAGCTGTTGCTTGCAATGGGGAATACCTATGGCTGCCTGCCTCCAGGCTGGGATTCCAAGGGGGCTGAAGGAGAAGTGACGCCCCCCCCTCCCTTCTTTATTTGCCATTGTTATGATGGGCCATTCAGTCGGAACTGAGTGATAGTAACCCTAACAGGACTTTCAAGGTAAATGTAATATTTAAGGAAGCATTAGTTTCCCCGTGGCTGAGCGGGAATTTGAAAACGGGCCACTTGAGTTCTAGTCTGTCCGTCTATCCACTACACACCACAGTTTGCTTATCTATTTTTTAAATTACTGATGCCATTGTCTTTTTACTACCAGGTATAGGGAAGGGTTGTGATAGATCAGTGATTTAGGCTATCTGGTCGGGAGTTCGATTCTCCACTGGGCTTCCTTGACAGGGGCTGGACTTGATAGCCTCATAGCTCTGCAGTTCTAAGGTAATGTGCCAAAAAACAAAAAAACAACAACAAAACAAAAACAATCTGGCCAGCTTTTGGTATGCTGCCTATTGACTTGGGAGTGAGGCGGAGTGGGTGGCCTCAGGCGGCAAAATTTCTTAGGCTGCCCTGCAAACCAGGAACTGTCAAACGTATATAAGGAGGTTCTGCTGATGCTGTGGGGGGAGGGAGCTTTTTTTGCCCTATTTTAAAATGCGATCTTGCAACTGGAAGGTGAAAAGAAACAGAGAATATCATGAACTCTTTGGAAAAAAAAAATTAAAGATGGGTTGGGGGAGTCGTGTTGATCGGTTTTCCAGCCCCAATCAGACCACAGTAAAAAAAACAAAAATTAAAAAAAACATTCGGAGATCTTTAAGCCTAGCTTTTGGGCTTTTTTCCTTGGCCAACAACCCTGCTCTTCTAGCAAATGCACCATCCTGTTCGATCTGATTCCAACGACTAAATTAAAATTACATTTAAAATGGTGAAAAGAAAATTGAACGTTGAATTGAAATTAAATTGCATTGTTGTTTTTTTTTTAAAGATCACCTAATTCTCCTTGCTTTTGGGCACGAGCAGCCCTTGCATACACTCACCTTCCTTTAGTTCTCTTTATTCAAGATTCCTCCAAAGCAGGTCCCCGTGACGCTCAATGGAGGGTTTTAAGCAAAGGAAAGATGATAGCTGGGCGAGACTGAGATTTTTGACGCCTGCCCTGGTAAGGGTTAAATCGAACGAGGCATCTTCCTAGAGGGGCAGGAAGTTTGGAGAACAAGGAGCAGATGCACCTTCCTCAGAGGAAGCACCTCCCTCTTCCGGCTATGTGCAGGAATTAGTATTCGGGTCGGTGGGAGGGGATTGGACTACAACTCCCAGAGTAACCCGCGCAGATTCGCAGGCAGGCTACGCTGCCAAGGGAATTCTGGGAGTTGTGGTCCAAGAAAGGCTAAGCGTCGGTAGTTCAAGCACATGGCACGAAGTGGAGGTGCTTCGACTGCATGGATATTTAAAAGGAGGTGGAGGGAAGTTGATGTGAAAATTTAATCGGGAGATAAACCCATTCTCATCTCCCGATTAAATTTTCATATCAACTTCCCTTCACCTCCTTTTAAATATCCATGCAAAAATCTCAATCTCAGTACCCTGGAAAAAGAGAGGGAGCGAATCGAGCCTTTAATCACTCCCTTTTTGTTTTTCCACTCAGGAGGATCTGATGAGTCTTCCTTCCTCTCACTGAATTTGGGTAAAAAATTAGCAAAGGATGGGGGACTGGCATGTGGCAAGCAGGGAAATGTTGGATTGAGCGGACCCCTATTCCACCTGTAGTGCTGGAGGAAGGCTTTGTAAATACCATGGACTATTTATTTATTTATTTATTTATTTATTTATTTATTTATTTATTTATTTATTTATTTATTTATTTATTTATTGGACTTATATACCGCCCCATAGTGCTACAAACACTCTCCAGGTGGTTTACAATTTTAATTATACAGGCTACACATTGCCCCCCCAGCAAGCTGGGTACTCATTTTACCGACCTCGGAAGGATGGAAGGCTGAGTCAACCTTGAGCCAGCTACCTGGGATTTGAACCCCAGGTCGTGAGCACAGTTTTAGCTGCAGTACAGCGTTTTAACCACTGCGCCACGAGACTACAGGAACAACGCCCAAGTGGGTTCTAGATCGAATCAAGCCAGAACATTTTCTAGAACAAGTAATGACCAAATGGAAGCTCTTGTACAATTGTGCATTGTCGTGTGAATATAACCTCCTCCAAAACTGTGTAAGCAATGCCTTTGACAGGGGAGCAAAGTGGGGAAAAAATCAATCAATCAATCAATCAATCAATCAATCAATCAAACAAACAAACAAACAAACAAACAAACAAACAAACAAACAAACAAATAAATAAATAAATAAAGAGGACATGATGGCTGGCATCAGAATCCTCAATCCAGCATGATCTTTGCTGGGTTTTTTAAAATACTGTATACCAATCAGCATTAGGCTGGCTGATTGTTGCCAAACTAAAACAGTGCTTTACCAAACCCTTCAAGGTATAAAGATCTGGCTTTGGTATTACTTTGTGGCATTCAGTTGTGAGTGTGTGGTTTTATACAAGTCTGAACTTTTAAGCACTTTAATAGGTTTTACATTGTTTCAAAAGGTTAAATTGCTTCCTATGGGCTAAACTACTTTCCTATGGGCTAAACCTTTTTGTAAACCTGCCCTGCCCTTTATGTTGGGGATATAAAGAGATTCTGAATAAATAAGTTTGTTAACAGCCAGAGTCTTCCCGGATATTGGATGTGTAGCTTGAGAACTCAAAATAAAACAAGATAAACAAGAAACATTACGAGATGAATTATATAGGACATTTCATGCAGTAGGTGAAAAAACTATTTATGGAGGTACAGTGCATAAGGTTGATGATACCAGCCACAGCATTTTTTTCAAAATAAAATGATTCTGGCCTGCAGTAGTCTTCTGTGAGATCTCCTGCATTGTGAGGAAGCTGATGGGGGAAATATTAAATTCTCGAACGTCACTGCCACTAGTAAAATCATCCTAGCAGTTGCAATTATTGGAAATTAAAGACTTCCTTCTCATACTGTGCCCCCTCCTGTGTTTTTCCCAGAATGAAAGGGATCCTATGGAAGTCTTGGGATTCTTTCTGGGGAGAATCCCCAGAATCTGTCATCATCACCCTATCTCCTGAAAAGGACATAAGCTGTTCCCACAGCTATAAATACTCAACTATCCAATAAACAGCAACAGAGCATGGACAGAGTTCCTACTCCAGTCCTCTGAAGATTCCGGCCACAGAGATTGGTGAAACGTCAGGAAGAACAACCTTCAGAGTACGGCCAAAGAGCCCAAAAAATCCACAACAACCATCAGCTCCCGGGCGTGAAATCCTTCGAGGAAATCAGAATGTTTTTTATTTTGGAAAAATCTCCAAGGCATTAAGTGTTCAGGCTTGGTGTGGTGAGAACTTCACTCTTATTAAATGTCAACTGACTACAGGTTCTGAGGAGGTGCATCAACCAGAACACAAGATTGTCCAGCAGTCCAGACAGTGAGAGGCAAAGAACCGGCTTCTTGCTATGTGGACTGCCACTGCATGGTATATTTTCTGTATGAAGGATGAGCTGTCTCCTGGGGATTTTCTGCCCCATCAAATCTTGGCGACCAACAAAACCTCCGCATGATGATTCAAACGCTCGGCGATCGTGCCAGCGGTTAAGTGGCCTTCCATGCGCATGCGGGAAAATAATTTTACACTGGGTGGTTTTCAACCGAGCGAATCTGGGGCAGGAAACCTCAGGGTGGCTGCCGCCCGAGCCTATGGCCTCTGGGTGCTTTTCCGAAAGAGCTTTAAATGGCCTCTGGGTCACCTACAGGAGATGTGAAGCATTCTCTCATTGCCGTCGCCCTGGTAACGGCAGTGACCCCTTATCCGCTTCTGGATGAAGCTGCTGAGACCGAAATCGTGCACAGACACCCTCATCATGTCTTAGAAAGAGAGAGAGAGGAAAAGCAAGAGAACAGTGCTCCTTTGCTAGCTGATGATTGTGCTCTGATCTTTGCCCAGCAGCATGCTGATTGCCGTGTTTTGCACTCATACCCCAGCCCCCTCATATACCCAGATCTCATGGCATGCACAAAGAGAAGGATGAAGAAGGACAGGAGTCAAGGTCTCCAGGATGCCTGCTCTTTCCTGAGTCTTAGCTCGGTCTCAAGATCTCCATTGTTATGTGTCTGTAATCCTTTTATGGTACCCAGTGCAGTGCTGTGGATGGTTTGAAGGACTGACTAGACCCGAGTTCAAATCCCTGCTCAGCCACCCCTTAACTCTCTCACGTTTCTCAAAAGTCCTATTAGGGTTTCCATAAGTGAGGCACTTTTACAATTAGAATCAGAGATCTGAAAGAGAGGTTCAGCTGTGGATCCATCTCATACGTGGTCTTCCTCTTTTCCTGCTGCCTTCATCTTATTTTCTTAGGCTTCAATTCTTTCCCCACTGAGTCTGTCATCTTGCGATGTTTCCAAAGTACGACAGCTTCTCGGTTTCCTCAAATAATACCCAACGGCAAATTCACATTTTAAACAACAGCTGCTCTCCTAAAGAGGCATTTAAAAATATGAATGCAAAGGGGCTTCATAATCATGCAAACAGGCTTTAAAAAATCTTAATTTTAAGTAATTCAGCATAATTCTGTTGAAATACAGAAATATCATAAAACACATATTTCCAGACCGGCTTTTAACCATCATGACTGAGTCCATGAATGCTTTTTTTTTAAAGTCAAGATAGTTTTTTAGTGTGTTATGTGCTTTTAATCATTCAATGAAGTTTAATCAGCTTTATAGTCTAATCATTTTTAAATTATTGTGGTTTTAATTCTGCCTTTTTAGTACTGTGAGCTACCTTGAGTTCCCTGACCAAGAGAAAGGCAACCAAATAAATAAATAAATAAATAAATAAACAAACAAACAAACAAACAAACAAACAAACAAACAAACATTTTAATGTTAAAAGAATGCAGTTAAAAGCTACTTGATTAGTAACTATAAGGACTAAAGTTCCTGCAGGCTGGTTTTGTTCACTAGCTCCAAATCTAACCTAAGGCCATTTTTTAAAAAGAGGCTGCTGAGGCCTTCAAAGGCAGCAATATTTCAATGTTTATCTCCTGCTCTGCTGCCTTCTTGGAAACATTGTGCTGTCTGGGTATATTTGCCATTTTATTTGTGTCTTGTGCCACGTTAAAATGTTGACTAAAACTGCGATCACCTCTGATTTCTCCCTCATAACTCAGTAAACAGGCTAAGGTGGATGAAATTTGTAGTACAACATCTGGAGGGACGTAACTTTCCCACTCCTGACCTGCATCCAGATTTCAAGATTTTCAATAATTCTGTTTTCTAGAAACCTCCTTGTACATAGCTATTTCAGAAAGACAAAAAAAAAAAGTGGGTCCTAGGTGAAATCAAGCCTGAACTATCTCTGGAAACAAAAATGTTGAAATGGAGGCCTGTCCTACTTTGGGCACATCATGAGAGGGCAGGATTATGTATAGAAAAGACAATAATATTAGGAAAAATGGAAGGCAGCAGGAAAAGAGGAAGGCCAAATATGAGATGGACTGACTCCCTCAAGGAAACCACAGCCTTGACTTTGCAAGAGCCAAGCAGGACAGTTAAGCACAGGACATTCTGGAAATTGCTCATTTGTAGGGTCACCATAAGTAGGAGGCAGCCTGACTGGCAGATAACACATCAGCACCAGGTTAACCCTGAACGAGGCTTTGAAGGTTAATCTTGAGGTTCCTAATATTCCTGCTGTTTCTATGGCAGACAGGGGCCTAAAGAGTTAAAGTGAGGAAGTCTGGCTTCCTAGAGAAGCCACTTCCTCTTCAGCCCCCCCTATGCAGGGGGAGCATCCCTGGGTCTTCCCCACTGCAGCTGCTGGTGAGGTCTCTTTGCATGGGGGGGGAAGGATGCACGAGAAGGAAATATCCTGATGCAAAAGGGAGGGTGGGTGCCTCATTGCAACTGGATAGGCAAGGGAGGGGCGGTCCTTGTGACCCCTTTCTCAGATGGGGAGATGCTTCAGCCCCCCCCTCCTCTTGACTGATCAGCTTCAGATCATATAATTTTTATGCGACTGAGAATACAAACCTTACCCACCCTCCCTCCCATTTATTCACCGTAAGGGAGGGATCCTGTGTTGGTAACCCCATTCAAATCCTACCTGATTGTCCTTTGAAATAATGTCTTTTGGGGGGATATTAAGTGAGGTTGGTGGGGAATCATCCTGGGGTTGGATAATTGGATGTTTTGTCAGTTCTGGTGACCCTCATTGGGGTTTTTAAGGTACTTGAGATCTTCCACTCACTCACTCACTCACTCACTCACTCACTCACTCTCTCTCTCTCTCTCTCTCTCTCTCTCTCTCTCTCTCTCTCTCACACACACACACACACACACACACACACACACACACACACACACACACACACACACACACACACACACACACACACACACACACACACACACGGGAGTTTCCAAGTCTTCATTGGGATTTGAACCCGGGTCTCCTGAGTCTGAGGCCAAATGGGAAAAAAAATACCCAGCTCCATTTATTCTCAAAACAAGAAAACGTCTGAGTCTGGATCCTTCCAAGTAGCATCGTAAAACTAAAACTGGATCCTTCCGGATTTTGATGGAGTGAAACCATTTCCAATTGTAGCAAAATCCAGGTTCCTAGAATGAAATGTCGTTAGCTTTTTAATAACTACAGGGAATTATCCCTTATTGGTGTTACAGTCTGCAGTACTATATTACACCCATGTGGGTTTTTGGGGGTGGGTTGGTTCCTCCCCCTTTTTGGTAAATCATATGGCCAGTAAATTAAATCAAGCAAAATCACGGGTTCTGCTCAACAGAGCAACGTTTACAGGCATTTTTCAGTAAAAGAAATGTAACGGTAAAATCCAGACAATAAATAAGAGGAGATCAGCTTCTCTAACATTGCTTGCAGGGTAACAGGGATTCATTTTATAGCCTGAGTTTCTCCCAGTACGGGACCCAAAGTGTATGAATTAAAAACAGATAGAGTAAAATTGGGAAATGTTATGTTTCAATCACCCTAAGGGATGGGAAATGTCTCATTACAGGAGGGCACTGTGCCAGCCAATGTGAAAAAGAGCAAATTGTCCTGTTTTTGAAGACACCCTCTATAGCTGGTGGGGTTGACCAGTGTGGAGCAGTGGGTCTCAAAACTATTCTAACCTGGCTTCAGAAATGAGCATCACACAGACACAGCCCCCATCACACAGACACAGCCCCCATACAAAAACTATAGGACAGTGGTTCCCAACCTTGTGTCCCCAGATGTTCTTGGACGACAACTTCCAGATAGTGGTGAAGGCTTCTGGAAGTTCTAGGGACCCAAAGTTGGGAACCATTGCCCTCGGAGATGACTATCCTTGTAGAAGAGACGTGAGGAATGGTGAGGACGTCTCGTTGACCTCCTGGTGCCTTTCAAGTCTACCTTCCTGGAGCAGCTCAGTGGGGGGTGATAAGAAGACCTTGCCATAGAGTAGACCCGGTCCCATCTTCAGGGATGTTTATCAGAAGGTATGACTGGGAGAACTGCTTAGCTCTGTGATGCTTACACTTGGCAATAGTGGGTTGTCCAAGGTGCCATCTTGTCTCCTCAGCTATTGATTATCTATATGAAACTACTGGAAGGGGAAACTATGCTCATCTTTTCATTGTGGTGTGCTAAGAAAAGCCTCTAAGAGAAATGGATGGTGGGAGGGTTGGCATTGAAGGGCCAAGAAGAAGACTGGTTTGGGGGGGGTGTCCCTGTCTCTCATTGCTTCCAACAAAATTGTCCATTATTTCTATGAATACCGTGCAGGAAGATTTCAATTTTGTAGGGAACTTCAAGCACCGTTGTTTTCATAATGTTTTCAGTTCACAACTCACACTTTTTCTTTCAGGTGATCCTTGAGGAGGTGGCTGTGTATTTCACCACAGAGTAGTGGGCCCTGCTGGATCAGGACCAAAGGGAAGTTGTGGAGGAGAATTTTGCCATCATGGCCTCACTAGGTAAGGTCTTTCCCTTGTTGATCAGTTCAATTCCTCTCTGTTAAAATCCAGAAAAGGATAAAGAGAAGATAACTACGCAGCATTTAGCCTGCTGTTTGGTTCACTGCAGAGATGGACTAGCTCACTCTAAAGATGGTGATCAGGCAGCATCTTTGCTGGAGCGAACCATCTCCTCCTCAGATTATTTCTACCAACACCTTTCTGGCTGCTTTCAAAGGCTTCTACTTTTTTTGGTACAGATAATAGCATTTGCTTTTGGTCCATTTCCAGTGCATGTGATTACTGGGAACAAACCAAAAGCTTTCCTTTTTTGATTTGGCAATATCGTGAAATGGCTTAATAAAGCCACTTCAGGCTATTGTCTAATTAAACACTTCCTCTGCTCCTTGGTGGAGGAGCAGAGGAAGTGAAAAAAATTATAATCTCCATTTGTTGTTGTTTAGTCGTTAAGTGGTGTCTGACTCTTCATGACCCCATGGACCAGAGCACGCCAGGCCCTCCTATCTTCCACTGCCTCCTGGAGTTTGGTCAAATTCATGTTGGTAGCTTTGATAACACTGTCCAACCATCTCGTCCTCTGTCGTCCCCTTCTCCTCTTGCCTTCACACTTTCCCAACATCATGGTCTTTTCCAGGGAGTCTTCTCTTCTCATGAGACGGCCAAAGTATTGGAGCTTCAGCCTCAGGATCTGTCCTTCCAGTGAGCACTCAGGGTTGATTTCCTTCAGAATGGAATAGTCTCCATTAGGGCAGCAAAAATAAGCTACATAATTTATAATTTTAATTTTTTTTTATTTCCCTTGTTTTGAAAGGGCCAGTTGAGAAACTGCCCACAGCTAAATACTCTCCTGTTGCAGTTTCTTGGCTGGCTCTTTAAGACAAGAGAAGGAAGAAATGTGTTTGTGTATTTGGCCTGTGTATTGGGCTGCCACAGGGTTTCAATTGGACCTTTGAGAGAAGCGTATTAGGAATAGTAAAGGTAAAGGTTCCCCTTGACATTTAGTCCAGTTGTGTCCAACTCTAAGGGGCGGTACTCATCCCCATCTCCAAACTGAAGAGCCAGTATTTGTCCGTAGACAGTTGCTGTGGTCACGTGGCCAGCATGATTAGACATGGAACACTGTTACCTTCCCACCAAGGTGGGACCTATTTATCTACTTATGTTTTTCACATCCTTTTGAACTGCTAGGTTGGCAGGAGCTGGGACAAAGCGACAGGAGCTCACTCCGTCGCGTGGATTTGATCTTACAACGACTGTTCTTCTGACCTTGCAGCACAGAGGCTTCTGCAGTTTAACCTGCAGCACCACCACATCCCATATTAGGAATACAAATACCTTAAAGAAAACTTATATAATACACATACCTAATAAACATATACTTTTAAAAATAGGATTGCTTAAGGTCTGTACGCCTCTTGGATGTGAATGCCATTTGGATGTGAATGGGATATAGATAACACCAACTAGTATATTGAACCACCTAATGACCGACCCTATTTAGCTGCTTACTAAAGTGTAAGGTAAACAAGGCGCAAGAAAGCCAGTACCTGAATCAGTTTAAGTCAAGCCAGTCCCAGAGTCATACAAGGGACCGGGGAGAATCCAAAGAAGTAGTCAGGCAGTCCCAAGGGTTACACATGGCAAGGATTCAATAGCAAGGTCACGTCCAAGGCAAGTGGGATCAGGAACCCACAGCTTGAAGCCACCAGCTTTTTAAAAACTGGTGGGGCCCTAGATGGCACTTGACTGCAGGTCTCTGGCCAGCTGGGAGAAGAACCTAACAGTAGGGTTTGGCCCAAGGCTTGCCGTAGGGAGATGAACCTTTCTCCTGTTGCTGCTTTTAATAAGATTTTCTAGTCTACCATGTTCAATTCCTTACTCTCAATATTAACATAGTGTTCCATTCTATTTCCTTTCATTCTTGTGTTATCAGATTACTATTTAATGCTCTGTCTCTGGATTAGTAGGTGGTTTAACGACGGGAAAAATAAGGCCATAACTAATCAGCGTCTCTCCTCTCAACAGAAAAATATGGAATATTCCAGAGGGAGACAGAAAGCTATGAATTGTACTCCTGAAGCCTCATGTTTTAACCCACATACCAGCTGAATCCTCACTCTCTGGGAACCCAACACAGTGCTCCAGGCACCACCATCACTGGCTCTACTGGCTGGGGCTGATGAGAGTTGTAGTCCAACTACAGATAGATTGATAGTCTTTTGTGCTCCCAAAATTTCCCCTTCATAAGTTCCAGAAGGTCCTGTCATAAACTGCCCTGTTCAAGTCTTGTAAACAAAAGGCCATGGTTGCTTTTATTGAGGGAATCCATCTCATGTTAGCCCTTCCATTTTCCTGGCATTATTGTCCTTCCCAGAGTGTCTTGTCTTCTCAGGATCTGCTCAAAGGGCAACAGACTCAGTTTAGTTGTATTCACTCCTAGTGAGGATTCAGATCAGAAATTATCTCAGACCCACTCATTTGTCTTTAAGGCGGTCTCTAGAGTATCTGCAAAGCTATCTTTAGACACCACCTTTTGAATATATTGATTACTTTTCCCGTCAGCTTTCTTAATTGTCCAACTTTCACATCCATACACATCAACTGGGAATAAAACAGTAGTCCCTTTCAAGTCTCAGTCTTTTCATTTCTTTTATGGCGGTCTCAATTTTGATTATTGATTGAACCCAAGTGTAGAAATTCCTTAACAATTATGATTTTTTCATTGTACACTTCAAATTTATGTAGTTTTTCTGCAGTAATGATTGTTGCCTATTTAATATTCATGTGTAGTCCTACTTTTCCACTTTTTCTCACTTTCCCCAGCTGTAACATAGGGTCATAAATGCATCTTAAATTATTCAATGTCATTCCTTCTTTATCTGAATTTGATCCACCTTTCTGTGTGATATTTTCTACATATAGATTGAACAGGTCTGGACTTACACATTTCTCTCTGACAGCTTTGTTTATGGGAAACCTCCTGTTTCTCCTTATTGTGTTCTGACAATATGGAGAAAGAGGACAATTAAACATATCAGGACAATTAAATTTTGAGACATACTCATTTGTTTTAGGACAATCCATAGTTTTCCAATATCCATACAGTCTGTATTCTGAAAAGTACAGTCTGGTCTTTGTCTGATTTTATTTGATTTTATTGTATACTCCATGAGCCGATGTATATTTGTGATAAGATTTCTGATGCCTCTTTCTTTTCTGAGTCTAGCCTGAACATCTGGCATTTTTTTCTCCACTGTTGCCATGCCCTCAGTATAATTTTGCTTGCATGGCAAATTGATGCAGTGTCCCTATAGTTGCTGTACTCTTTGGCACTTCCTTTCTTTGTGACTGGAATATAAATGGAACTTTTCTAGTCTGCAGACCATTGTTGTCATCCCCCCCATATCTGTTGGCATATTTTTGTTAGGATTTTGATATAGTTCCATCTTGGTAACTTGAAAAAGCTCTCATAGTATCTTCTTTATTCGTAGCAATTAGTTTCTTCCAATTGTTTTGAGAGGACCTTTGCAGTGATTATTGAGAGTTCTTTTTGCCTCTTAACTGCAAGCCACTGAAAAGTTGTATTTAGAATTCTGAGCCTGCTTCTGTCACCTTGCAACAGTTTGTGGTGTGTATTGCCATTCAATACTGGTCTTGTTGTTCCAAGGAGAACGACAAGACCATCTCCTGCTTACCCATTTTTCTCTCCCTTCCAGGAGGAGATGAGCAGGTTGCCGAAAAGGAAGGAGAGCCAAGCAGGGCTGCTTGGTTGGAAAGAGACATTTGTAAACAGAAGGATGGGCAGCAAATGAGAACTGAAGAGAATATGAAGAATGATGCCTCCACTTATCTGGGTGGTGAAGTCTGTGAAAACTCAGTCCCTGAAACACAGTCGCACAAAGAAAAAGACGAAAGTTTGTGCCTTGACTTTGGGCAAAGCTTCAGTTGTAACGAAAGCCTAATTCTTCACAAGAGAACCCACAAGCAGGATAAATCCTTCAGATGCACTGAGTGCAGAAAGAGTTTCAGATTTAAGAAATGTCTGATTTCCCATCAAAGAATTCATACAGGGGAGAAACCTTTCAAATGCTTAGAGTGTGGAAAGAGTTTCGTTCGCTCTTCCCATCTTATGAACCACCAAAGGATCCACACGGGGGAGAAACCCTTTCCATGCTTGGAGTGTGGAAAAAGATTTGCCCGCAACGATTATCTGACTTCGCATCAAAGGACACACGCTGGTGAGAAACCGTTCAAATGCATGGACTGTGGAAAAGATTTCAGTGAGACAGTGCAGCTGCTTTATCATCAAGCGACTCATACGGGCGAGGAGTCATTTAAATGCTTGGAGTGCGGGAAGAGCTTCAATTGGAGGTCGGAACTGACATCACACCGGAGAGTCCATACTGGGGAGAAGCCATTTGAATGCCCCGATTGTGGGAAAAGTTTCTGCTGGAAGTCACAACTGACATCACACCGAAGAATTCATACGGGAGAGAAGCCGTTCACATGCTCCGAGTGTGGAAAGAGTTTCAGCCAGAGCTCAACTCTGATGACGCACCAGCGCATTCATCGAGGGGAGAAGCCGTTTAAGTGCTTGGAATGTGGGAAAAGCTTCAATCACAGCTCCAACTTGATGTTCCACCAAAGGATCCACACAGGGGAGAAACCCTTTACGTGCTTGGAATGTGGAAGGAGCTTTAGTCAGAACTCAACTCTTATGTTACACCGAAGGATCCACACCGGCGAGAAACCATTTCCGTGCTCGGAGTGCAGAAAGAGCTTTAGTAGAAAAAAAGGCCTCTTGTGCCATCAAAGAAGCCACACTGGGGAGAAACCCTTCATATGCTTGGAGTGTGGAAAAAGTTTCAGTCAGAGGCCACATTTGAAGTCACATCAGATAATCCACACAGGGGAGACACCGTTTAAATGCCTGGAATGTGGAAGGAGTTTTAGTCAGAGTTCACAGCTCATGTTACACCAAAAATCTCATACCGGGGAGAAACCATTTAAATGCTTGGAGTGTGGAAAAAGCTTTAGTCGGAAGATCCACCTCACCTCTCATCAAGCGGTTCATACAGGAGAGAAACCATTTCAGTGCCATGAGTGTGGAAAGAGTTTCAGTCGTTCTTCACACCTTACGACCCACAGACAGATCCACACAGGGGAGAAACCGTATAAATGTTTGGAGTGTGGAAAGAGCTTCGGTCACTCCTCACACCTTATGAACCACCAAAGAATCCACACAGGGGAGAAACCCTTTCCATGCTCGGAGTGTGGAAGAAGTTTTGCTCGTAAGGATTACCTCACTTCTCATCAAAGGACCCACACACGAGAGAAACCCTTTAAATGCCTGGAGTGTGGGAAAAGCTTCAGCCAAATGATACACCTCACATACCATCAGAGAACTCACACAGGGGAGAAACCATTTCAGTGTTTGGAGTGTGGAAATAGATTTGTTAGGAAAGATTACCTTATTTCACACCAAAAAACCCACAAAAAGGTGAGAGAAATAACTAAAAGTGTGGAATGAGGGAACCAGAGGGAGGAGAGAGGACATAGTTGATATTTTAAGAATTCACTTAAATCAGAATATCCGTATAAACACTCAGCATGACTTTTCATCACTGTGACAGAATGCAACTAATTTTAAACAATAACTAATTTTATCATTATAGAGCCCTACATCTCTCAAAAAAATAGCAGACCTCTGATAAAATTCTACTTAATCGGAACTGAAAGTCTTGAATGTAGATAATTAAGGTTTTGGACATGGAAACAACTACAAATTAATGACTGCATTAAATGGAAAGGCAAATACACAAACACAATGAATTCTGGGTAATACATTCAATAACATCCCAACAATTGGCAACATGGGTCAGAGAATATCTGAAAGGCGACTGCGGTGTTCTAAAGATCAAAGGTTACTTGTGGGGTGGAAAGGTAACAATATGGAATATTTGATGTCAACATTTATCTGAATTTGTTGGACTGTGAACCTTTATTATCCATCAATAGTTCATGGGCAAAAATGCTGAATAATGTTTAATCACGACACAGTGGACCCTCGACTTACGGAATTAATCCGTATTGGAATGATGGCTGCAGGTTGAAAAGTCTGTAGGTCGAGGCTCCATTGGCCTACAATGCATTGAAAACCGATTAATTCGTCACCGGCCATTTTTGTTCCATTTTGGGTTTTTTTTTTCTGGTCTGTAGGTCGATTCTCCGGCTGCCAGTTGGACCTAAATTTTGCGGCCAGAGAAGTCTGTAACTCGAAAAGTCTGTAAGTGGAGCCGCCTGTAAGTCAAGGGTCCACTGTATAGATATTGGAAAGAATTCATATCCATAACATTCAGGAATACATGTGAGTTGCTTTCACGGGTAACAGGGTTCCTAATTTCTGTAGCTCCCTCCTTCCTTTTTCTATCCATTCTCTGACCCACTAAAGACAGGAAGTCTTCTTCTCGCCCACTTAGCTACCCTAGTACTCTTCCTCTCCGTTTACCTTATTTCGGTGCTCCTTCTACCTTTCCTTTTTCCTACCCTGATGCTTTTCCTCTTTTCTTCTGCCTGGGAAATGTAAATGAGCCAAGAGGAGGAGTCAAACAGGACCACACCCACCCACCACCTCCACACAAGGAGAGCAACAGTCTCCAAAAATGTCTTAGAGCTGGGTTCCCGAAGGTGTCGAGCACCTCCTTGAGGAAACTAGGCACAAAAGAGCAATGGAGGGAGGATGACTGCTGTACAACATCCCCCTCTTCACACAGGTAGTTTTCCTTGACAGCAAAATTACTGAAGGTGCTGACATGTGAGCCGTAGAGTTTCTTAGCCTGTGTGTGTTTCAGCTAGATGGGAAACTTGGATGCAAGATCCTTTGCTAAAGCTGTGGTGCCCTGCCATGGGTTGCTCCTTTCAGACCACCACCCCTACCAGCTACTTCTATTTTCATGTTTGGAGGAATATTAATTTGCTGGAGGTCCGAAAAAGAGGAGGAGCAAGTCAAGTGGAAGCTTGTGGCGCAGTGCTTAAACTGCAGTACTGCAGTCAAAACTCTGCTCACGACCTGAGTTCGATCCTGACAGGCTCAGGTAGCCCGCTCAAGGTTCACTCAACCTTCCATCCCTCTCAGGTTGGTAAACTGAGTACCCATCACGCTGGGGGGGGGCGGCAATCTGTAGCCTGCATAATTAAACTGTAAACTACTCAGAGTGTGCTTTAAGGTTGCTCATCCCTTCCTAATCTTTTATGAGCACACCATTTGATAACGGGAAATGTTGAGGCAACATTGTCCCTATATAGACTGTTAAGACCTTGCAGTGTTGCACATTTCTTATTGTGGAGATACCATTGGTTTTGACTACATATGTTGTGTACCGTGTTTCCCCGAAAATAAGACAGGGTCTTATATTAATTTTTGCTCCAAAAAACGCATTAGGGCTTATCATCTAGTTGCTGCACAATGGTGGATGGCGGGTTTTACTTAACTAGGACTTATTTTGGGGGTAGGGCTTATATTACAAGCATCTTGAAAACTCATACTCGGGCTTATTTTCAGGTTAGGCCTTATTTTCGGGGAAACAGGGTGCGATATGGGAAATTCTGTTTTTAATAGAAATGAAAGCTATGTCACAAAGCTTTTCCTTTGCTAATGTTTGTTTCATACAAAACCAAAGACTGAACTCACTTAAATCAATTTCTAGTGTATTCTTTCTCTTTTTGTTTCAATTGTACTATAGTAGTGCCTCGCATTACGACGTTAATTCGTTCCAGCGAAATCGCTGTAGAACGAAAACGTAATGCGAAAATAAAAAGCCCATTGAAACACATTGAAACCCCTTCAATGTATTCCAGTAGGCTGGAAACTCACCATCCACCAAAGATCCTCCATAGGGCGGCCATTTTCGGTGGCTGTCTTGCGAGGAATCCGTCCCAGAAAACAGCGGGGAGTCATTTTATTTACCCGGCGGCCATTTTGAAACCACCGATCAGCTGGAGGAAAATCGTCGTTTTGTGAAGAATCGGTTCCCGAAGCAGGGAACCGATCATCGCAAAGCGAAAAAGCCCCATTCAGACCATCATTTTGCAATCGCAATCGCGATCGCAAAAAGATCGTCGTAATGCGGTTTTGTCATAATGCGGGGCAATCGTAAAGCGAGGCACCACTGTATACCGGTCTGAATATGTTACCAAAAGTTAAAACAGGAAATCATGTTTGCAGTGTGGATTGATCTTCCCTGAGAACTGGCACTTAGCAGATTCATGTGATCCTATGGGGTCCTTGAACTCTATGG